>NC_080627.1:1396941-1740912 GCF_027887145.1 Ammospiza caudacuta | reverse complement strand
CCCTGGGATTTTCTCTCTGACCCCCCCATCAAAATATTCCCCGGGATTCTCCATCCGAGCCCACCCCCCGAAAAAAAATATTCCCTGGTATTTTCTTTCTGACTCCCCCCCCCCAAAAAAAATTCGCTTGGATTCTCCCTCTGACGCCCCCCACCCCCCAAAAAATATTCCCTGGTATTTTGTCACCAGCCCCCCCCCCCCCCCCCAAAAAAAAAAAAATTCCCAGGGATTCTCCCCCCAAAACACAACCCCCCCACACCATCCCCCCCAAAATCCCATCACCCCCAAAACAGCCCCCCCCCCCCAAATGCCCCCTCCCCTCGCCGGTCCCTGACCCCCCCCGTTCAGTCCGGTTTCCCTCCCGGGGCCCCCTGACCCAGTCCCGGTTCTGGTTGCCCCCCCTGACCCGGTCCCAGTCCCCCCTGATCCGGTTCTGGTCCAGTTTGGTTCCCCTGACCCGGTTCTGGTTCCGTTCCCCTGACCCGGTTCTGTTCCCCCTTGACCCGGTTCTGGCCCGGTTCGGTTCCCCTGACCCGGTTCTGGCCCGGTTTGGTTCCCCTGACCCGGTTCTGGCCCGGTTCCCCTGACCCGGTTCTGTTCCCCCCTGACCCGGTTCTGGTCCGGTTCGGTTCCCCTGACCCGGTTCTGGTTCTGGTTCTGGTTCCGGTTCCCCTGACCCAGTTCTGGTTCAGTTCCCCTGACCCGGTTCTGGTTCTGGCCCGGTTCCCCTGACCCGGTCCCGCTCCGGTTCCCCCCAGCCGAGCCGGCGGCCGCGCAGGTCCAGGAGCTGCAGCTGCAGCGCGGAGACTTCGAGATCGTCAAAGTGATCGGGAGGGGCGCCTTCAGCGAGGTCAGGGGACACTGGGGACACTGGGGGGACACTGGGGGGACATTGGGGACACTGGGGGGACACTGGGGGGACACTGGGGGGACATTGGGGACACTGAGGGGACACTGGGGGGACATTGGGGACATCGAGATCGTCAAAGTGATCGGGAGGGGCGCCTTCAGCGAGGTCAGGGGACACTGCGGGGACACTGAGGGGACACTGGGGGGACATTGGGGACACTGAGGGGACACTGGGGGGACACCGGGGACACTGAGGGGACACTGAGGGGACATTGGGGACACTGGGGGGACACTGGGGACACTGAGGGGACACCAAGATCGTCAAAGTGATCGGGAGGGGCGCCTTCAGCAAGGTCAGGGGACACTGACGGGACACTGAGGGGACATTGGGGACACTGGGGGGACATTGGGGACACTGAGGATCCTCAAAGTGATCGGGAGGGGCGCGTTCAGCGAGGTCAGGGGACACCACAGGGACACTGGGGACATTGGGGACAGTGGGATGGCACCGAGATCCTCAAAGTGATCGGGAGGGGCGCCTTCAGCGAGGTCAGGGGACACTGGGGGGACATTGGGGGGACACGGGGGTGGCACTGGGGACACGGGGGGTGACACCGAGCCCTGGTGACCCTGCCCGGTGTCCCCTGTCCCCCGCAGGTGGCCGTGGTGAGGATGAAGGAGAGCGGGCAGATCTACGCCATGAAGATCATGAGCAAGTGGGACATGCTGCGCCGAGGAGAGGTGGGGACACGCGGGGACACCTGGGGGACACCTGGGGGACACCTGGGGGACACCTGGGGGCACACCTGGGGACACTAATGGGATGTGTGGGGACATGCAGGGGACACGCGGGGGACATGTCAGGACACTTGGGGATAGTCGGGGACACACAAGAGGACACGCGGGGACAGTCAGGGGACACTTGGGGACAGTTGGGGACACTTGGGGACAGTTGGGGGACACGTCACGACACTTGGGGGCCATTGGGGACAGTGGCAACAGGCGCGCAGGTGGCAGCCGTGTCACTGTTGCTGTCACTGTCGCTGTCACAGGTGTCGGCAGTGCAGGTGGCAGCAGTGTCACTGTCACTGTCACCTGGTGCCAGTGCTGTCCCTGTCACTGTCACAGGTGTCAGCACAGGTGCCAGCGGTGTCACTGTCACCCGGTGCCAGCGCTGTCCCTGTCATTGTCACAGGTGTCGGCAGTGCAGGTGCCAGCGGTGTCACTGTCACTGTCACCCGGTGCCAGCGCTGTCCCTGTCATTGTCACAGGTGTCCTGTTTCCGCGAGGAGCGGGACGTGCTGGCCCGCGGTGACCGGCGCTGGATCACACGGCTGCACTTCGCCTTCCAGGACCCGCAGTGCCTGGTCAGGGGACACACCTGTCACCCATGTCACCTGTGTGTCACCTGTGTGTCACCTGTGTACCCTGTGTGTCGCCTGTGTCACCTCTGTGTCACCTGTGTGTCACCTCCGTGTCACCTCTGTATCACCTGTGTCACCTCTGTGTCTCCTGTGTCACCTACGTGTCACCTGTGTCACCTTTGTGTGCCCTGGGTCACCTCTGTGTCCCCATGTCCCCAAGCTGTCCCCGCAGTACCTGGTGATGGAGTACTACACTGTCCCTGTATCCCTGTGCTGTCCCCAATGTCCCCAGTGTCCCCAGTGTCCCCAATCCCCCCAATGTCCCCAATGTCCCCAGTGTCCCCACTGTCCCCATAGTACCTGGTGATGGAGTACTGCATTGTCCCCATGTCCCAATGTCCCCGTGCTGTCCCCAGTGTCCCAAATCCCCCCAATGTCCCCAATGTCCCCAATGTCCCCAGTGTCCTCAATGTCCCCGTGTCCCTGCAGTACCTGGTGATGGAGTACTACATTGTCCCTGTGTCCCTGTGCTGTCCCATATCCCCATGTCCCCAATGTCCCTGGGCTGTCCCAGTGTCCTTAATGTCCCAATGTCCCCAATGTCCCCATGCTGTTCCCACGTCCCCAGTGTCCCCAGTGTCCCCAATGTCCCCATGTCCCCAGTGTCCCTGTGCTGTCCCATGTCCCCAGTGTCCCTGTGGTGTCACAGTGTCCCCAATGTCCCCATGTCCCTGCGCTGTCCCCAGTGTCCCCAATGTCCCCAATGTTCCCATGTCCCCGCAGTACCTGGTGATGGAGTACATTGTTTCTGTGTCCCTGTGCTGTCCCCAATGTCCCCGCGCTGTCCCCAGTGTCCCCAATGTCCCCAATCCCCCCAATGTCCCCAGTGTCCCCAATGTCCCCAACGTCCCCGCAGTACCTGGTGATGGAGTACTGCATTGTCCCCATGTCCCAATGTCCCCAATGTCCCTGTGCTGTCCCCAGTGTCCCCAATGTCCCCAATCCCCCAGTGTCCCCAGTGTCCCCAATGTCCCCGCAGTACCTGGTGATGGAGTACTACATTGTCCCCATGTCCCAATGTCCCCAATCCCCCCAATGTCCCCAGTGTCCCCAATGCCCCCAGTGTCCCCAATGCCCCCAGTGTCCCCAGTGTCCCCAGTGTCCCCAATGTCCCCGCAGTACCTGGTGATGGAGTACTACATCGGCGGGGACCTCCTGACGCTGCTCAGCAAGTTTGGGGACCGGCTGCCGCTGACCATGGCGCGCTTCTACCTGGCCGAGCTGGTGATGGCCATCGACTCCGTGCACCGCCTGGGCTACGTGCACCGGTGGGACATGGGGACATCGAGGGGACACTGGGGGGATTGGGGACATCAGGGACATTGGGGGACATTGGGGACGCTGGGGACATTGGGGACATTGGGGGGATTGGGGACATTGGGGACACTGGGGACATTGGGGCCAGCGACTCCATGCACCGGCTGGGCTACGTGCACCGGTGGGACATGGGGACATTGGGGGGATTGGGGACACTGGGGACATCAGGGACATTGGGGACATCGGGGGAATTGGGGACATTGGGGTCATTGGGACATTGGGGACATTGGGGCCAGCGACTCCATGCACCGCCTGGGCTACATGCACCGGTGGGGACATCGGGGGGATTGGGGACATTGGGGGGACATTGGGGACATGGCCATCGACTCCGTGCACCGCCTGGGCTACGTGCACCAGTGGGTCAGTGGGGACACTGGGGACATTGGGGACATCAAAGGGATTTGGGGACATTGGGACACTGGGGACAATGGGGACATTGGGGGGACATGGGGACATGGACACCGGGAAAAGGAGGGGGGTATGGGGACAAGGGGATGTGGGGACATTTGGGGACACGGGAAGGACATTGAGGGACATGGAGGGACACAGGGCGGACTGGGGGGGTTTTATAGGAGGGGGGGGGTCTGGGGACCATGACAGGGGGAGGTGACAAAGGCCACCCCTCCCACAGGGACATCAAACCCGACAACATCCTGCTGGACCGCTGGGGACACATCCGGCTTGGGGACTTCGGGTCCTGCCTGCGCCTGGGGCCCGATGGCACCGTGAGTGACACTGGGGGGACATTGGGGACAGGGGCGGGACACGGGGGGGACACAAGAGAGGGACACAGAGCTCAACACTATGAGCACCTGGAGAATTCCCCTGGCCCCATGTCCCCAGTGTCCCCAATCCCCCCAATGTCCCCAATGCTCCCAATACCCTCAATGTCCCCAATGTTCCCAATGTCCCCAATGTCCCCAACGTCCCCAATCCCCGCAATGTCCCCAATGCTCCCAATACCCCCAATGTCCCCAATGTTCTGATTGTCCCCAATGTCCCCCCAATGTCCCCAACGTCCCCAATATCCCCAATGTCCCCAGTGTCCCCAATCCCCCAAATGTCCCAAATGTCCCCATTGTCCCCAATGTCCCGATGTCCCCAGGTGCGCTCGGCGGTGGCCATGGGCACCCCCGATTACCTGTCCCCAATGTCCCCAATATCCCCAGTGTTCCCAATGTCCCCAGTGTCCCCAATCCCCCCAATGTCCCCAAACATCTTCAATGCCCCCAATGTTCAAAATGTCCCCAATGTCCCCACTGTCCCCAGGCGCGCTCAGCTGTGGCCATGGGCACCCCCGATTGCCTGTCCCCAATGTCCCCAATATCCTCAATATCCCCAATGTCCCCAATCCCCCCAACGTCCCCAATCCCCCCAATGTCCCCAATGTCCCCAATGTCCCCATTGTCCCCAATCCCCCCAATGTCCCCACTGGTGTTCCCAGGTGCACTCGGCGGTGGCTGTGGGCACCCCCCATTACCTGTCCCCAATGTCCCCAATGTCCCCATTGCCCCCAATGTCCCCGCTGTCCCCAGGTGCGCTCGGCGGTGGCCGTGGGCACCCCCGATTACCTGTCCCCCGAGATGCTCCTGGCCGTCGAGGACCCCTCGCTGTCGTACGGCCCCGAGTGCGACTGGTGGGCGCTGGGGGTCCTGGCCTACGAGATGTTCTACGGGAGACCCCCGTTCTTCGCCGACACCGTGCTCGAGACCTACGCCAAGATCCTGCACTTCCAGGTGCGCGCTGGGAGCACTGGGAGCGACTGGGAGGGACTGGGATGGACTGGGAGGGACTGGGAGGGACTGGGAGGGGAATGGGAAGGGCTGGGAGGGACTGGGAGGGACTGGGAGGGACTGGGAGGGGAATGGGAGGGAATGGGAGCAACTGGGAAGCACTGGGGACATACTGGGTGGCACTGGCCGGCCCTGGGGACATACTGGGAGCACACTGGGCAGCACTGGGAGATACTGGGATCATACCGGGCGGCTCTGGCAGGCACTGGGACCATACTGGCTGGCACTGGGAGGCACTGGAGGATACTGGGAAGAACTGGGCCATACTGGGTTGCACTGGGACCATACTGGGAGCATACTGGTCAGCACTGGGACCATACTGGGCAGCACTCGGAGGCGCTGGAAGGCACTGGGACCGTACTGGTCGATACTGGGACCATACTGGGTGGCACTGGAGGGCACTGGGACCGTACTGGTGCCATACTGGTCGATACTGGTGTCACACTGGTCACCCCCCCCGATGCCCAGGACCACCTGCACCTGCCCGACACGGATGACGATGGCGATGACGGCGGCAGCGCTGCCGAAGGCCCCGGAGGCTCCCGGGCCGTTCCCGCGGCCGCGCGCGCGCTCGTGCGGGGCCTGCTGTGCGCGCCGGGCGCGCGCCTGGGCCGCGGGGGCGCGCGCGACTTCCGGGCGCTGCCGCTGTTCGCGGGCACGCGCTGGCGCGCGCTCCGCCGCTGCCCCGCCCCCTTCGCGCCCAGCGCCGCCGGCGCCGCCGACACCTCCAACTTCGACGTGCTGGACGATTGCCTGAGCCAGCCGGTGAGCGAGGGGTTAAACCCGGGATAAACCCGGGATTATACCCGGGATAAACCTGGGGTAAACCCGGGATAAACCCGGGATAAACCTGGGGTAGATTGCCTGAGCCAGCCGGTGAGCGAGGGGTTAAACCCGGGATAAACCCGGGATAAACCTGGGATAAACCCGGGATAAACCCGGGATAAACCTGGGGTAGATTGCCTGAGCCAGCCGGTGAGCGAGGGGTTAAACCCGGGATAAACCCGGGATAAACCTGGGATAAACCCGGGATAAACCCGGGATAAACCTGGGGTAGATTGCCTGAGCCAGCCGGTGAGCGAGGGGTTAAACCCGGGATAAACCCGGGATAAACCTGGGGGAGATTGCCTGAGCCAGCCGGTGAGTGAGGGGTTAAACCCAGGATAAACCCGGGATTATACCCGGGATAGTGCCGGGATAAACCTGGGATACACCAGGGATAAACCTGGGATTGACCAGGGATAAAACTGGGATAAACCCAGGATAGATCCAGGCATGATAGATCCAGGATAAATCTGGGAGAAACCTGTGATAAACCCAGGATAAACCAGGGATAAACCTGGGACAGATCTGGTATAAACCCGGGATAGATCTGGGATAGATCCAGGATAAACCCAGGATAAACCCGGGACAAACCCAGGACAGATTCAGGATAAATCCAGGATAGAGCTGGGATAAACCAGCTCTAGATCCGGGGTAAACCCAGGATAGATCCAGGATAAACCCGGGACAGACCCAGGATAAACCCAGTATAGATCCAGGATAAACCCGGGACAGATTCAGGATAAATCTGGGACAGATTCAGGATAAAGCTGGGACAGACCCAGGATAAACCCGGGATAGATCCAGGATAAACCCGGGACAGACCCAGGATAAACCCAGGATAGATCCAGGATAAACCCGGGACAGACCCAGGATAAACCCGGGATAGATCCAGGATAAACCCGGGACAGACCCAGGATAAACCCGGGATAGATCCAGGATAAACCCGGGACAGACCCAGGATAAACCCGGGACAGATCCAGGATAAACCCGGGACAGACCCAGGATAAACCCGGGACAGACCCAGGATAAACCTGGGACAGATTCAGGATAAGCCCAGGATAAACCCGGGATAGACCAGGGATGAACCCAGAATAGACCCAGGATAAATCCAGGATCAACGCGGGATAGATCCAGTATAAACCCGGGACAGACCCAGGATAAACCCGGGACTGACCCGGGTCAGACTGACCCTGTTCCCCCCGCAGGAGCTGCCGGGGGAGCCCGCGGAGCCCCCCGAGCTGGGGCTGCACCTCCCGTTCGTGGGCTACTCGTACGCCCGCAGCGAGCACGAGTGGGTCTGGGGGCAGCCGGGGGGCTGGGGGGCGCCAGAGGGGTCTGGGGGGCCTGAGGGACCGGGGGCATCAGGAGGGAATCAGAGAGACTGGGGGTGTTTTGGGTCTGGGGGGGTCAGAGGGGTCTGAGGGGTCTGAGGGACCGGGGGGGGTCTGGGGGGTCAGAGGGGTCTGGGGGCGTCAGAGGAACCGGAGGGGTCTGGAAGGGTCAGAGGGGTCTGGGGGCTCCGGGGGGCTTTGGGGAGGTCAGAGGAACTGGAGGGGTCTGGGGGGTCAGAGGGGTCTGGGGGCTCCGGGGGGGCCTGAAGAACCGGGGGCTCCGGGGGGCTTTGGGGGGGTCAGAGGAACTGGAGGGGTCTGGGGGCTCAGAGGGGTCGGGGGGCTTTGGGGGGGTCAGAGGGACTGGAGGGGTCCAGGGGGGTCTGGGGGTGTCAGAGGGACCGGGGGGTCTGGGGGGGGGGGGTCAGAGATACCAGGAGGGGTCTGGGGGGGCCAAAGAGAACGGGGGGGGGTCAGAGGGGTCTGGGGGCGTCAGGGGGGTCTGGGGTCGTTAGAAGGCCCGGGGGGGGATCTGGGGGGTTTGAGGTCCAGGAGGGTCTGGGGGAGGTCAGAGGGATCCTGGGGGTCTGGGGGGGCCAGAGGGGTCTGGGGGCGTCAGGGCCACCGGGGGGATCCGGGGATCAAGAGCGGGACCAGGAGGGTTTGGGGTCTGGGGGCGTCTGAGGTCTGGGGGTTTTGGGGTCCAGGGTGGCCTGGGGGGGTCTGGGGGCGTCAGGGGGGTCTGGGGGCGTAAGATGGATTGTGGGGGGGGGGGTCTGAGGGAGTTTGGGGGACCAGGGGGGGAATTTGGGGTCTGGGGTCCTGGGGGGCCGGAGGGACCGGGGGGATCTGGGTGGTCTGGGGGGGGCCTGAGCGACCGAGGGGGTCTGGGGGCACAATGGAAATGGGGGGGGGGGGTGTCTCCAGGTGACCCCCGCCCCGTTTTCAGGGATGAGGAAGAGGAGGATGAGGAGGATGAGGATGAGGAGTGGGACCAGGACGCGGCCATGGAGGGGGAGTGGGGGACCCCCCCCGAGTCGGGGACCCCCCCGGGCACCGGGACCCCCTTGGCCATAGCGACCCCCCCCCCGCAAGGGGACGCCCCCACCCCCGGGGGCGCTCCCGCCCTCGGGACCCCCCCCTCAAAAAGAGCCCCCCCCGCCCACGGGGACCCCCATGGAGGGGCCCCCCCAAAAAGGACCCCCCCCACCCACGGGGACCTCTGAACTCACGGGACCCCCGCCCCAAAAGGGACCCTCACCCCATAAGAGACCCTCACCCCGAAAAGGGCACCCCCCGCGCCCGAGGACGCCCCCTCCCCGAAAATCGCCGCCCCCCACCCCCGAGGGGAGCCCCCCCCAAGAATCCCACCTCCCACCCAAAGCCCCGCCCCCTGCCCAACCCGCGGGACCCCCTCCCCAAAAAGGGGTCCCTGCCCCCCCCACGGCACCCCCAGCCCAGGGACCCCCCCCGGCCAAGGGGACCCCCCCCAGGACGCCCCCCCCGGGCACGGAGCGCCCCCGGGAACCGCCGGTACGTGGGGGGGGGGGGGGGGGGACCGGAATTCGGGGAGGGGGCGGGGGGTGATGGGAGGGGTCGCGAGTCCCGGAATTTCGGGGATTTCGGGGATTTCGGTGTCGATGAGGGGGAAAAGGAGGTCCCGGGGAGGGGGTCCGAATCCCGGGGGTCCCGCTGGGGAGGGGTCCCGAATTCCGGGGGTCCAGTTTGGGGTCAGTGCCCCGGTCCGGGGGGGTCCCGGTTCGGGGGGTCCCGGTTCGGGGTCAGTGCCCGGGTTCGGGGGGTGTCCCAGGGATCCCGGTTCGGGGGATCCCGGTTCGGGGGGTCCCAGTTCGGTGTCAATGCCCGGTTCGGAAGGTCCCGGTTGGGGGATCCCAATTTGGGGTGTCCCGGTTCGGGGGTCCCGGTTCGGGATCAGTGCCCGGCTCAGGGTGTCCCGGTTCGGGTGTCCCGGTTCAGGGTGTCCCGGTTCGGGTGTCCCGGCCATCCCGGGCTCCCCATGCAGCCGCCGTTCCCGCAGGTGTCGGTGGCGGCCCCGGTGGCGGTGCCGGCGGCGGTGCCGGTGTCGGTGCCGGTGTCGGTGTCGGCGGTGCCGGTGGCGGTGCCCGCGGTGCCCGCGGTGCCGGTGTCGGTGCCGGCGGTGCCGGAGTCGGTGCCGGAGCTGCGGGAGGCGCTGGCCCAGGAGCGGCGCGGGCGGGAGGAGCTGGAGCGGGAGCTCGGCAAGCTGCGGGCGGCGGGACAGGGGCTGGCCCGGTACGGAACGGGACACCGGGGACAGCGGGGGAACAGCGGGGACAGCGAGGGGACACCGGGGGGACAACGGGGACAGAGGGACAGGGGCTGGCCCGGTACGGAACGGGACACCGGGAACACCGGGGACAGCGGGGGGACAGCGGGGACAGCGGGACAGGGGCTGGCCCGGTACGGAACGGGACAGCGGGGACAATGAGGAGACAACGCGGGGACAACGGGGGGACAGGGGAGACAGCGGGACAGGGGCTGGCACGGTACGGAACGGGACACCGGGGACAGCGGGGGGACAGCGGGACAAGATGGGGACAGCGGGGACACCAAGGGGACAGCGCGGGGACAGCAGGGACGCCGAGGGGAAACGGGACAGGGAGGGGACCACGGGGACAGCGCGGGGACAGCGGGGACCGGGAGGGGACAGAGGGAACACTGAGGCGACACCGAGGGGACAGCGGGGACCGGGAGGGGACAGCGGGGACAATGGGGACAGCGGGGACAGTGGGGGCACAACGGGACAGGATGGGGACAGCGGGGGGACAGTGGGACTGGAAGGGGACAGCTGGGACACCGAGGGGACAACGAGGGGACAGCGGGACCGGGTGGGGACAGCGGGACCAGAAGAGCGGGGACAGTGCGGGGACCGCGGGACAGAAAGGGGACAACGGGACCGAAAGGGGACAGCGGGACCGGGAGGGGGTCCGGGGGTGTCCCCGCACTGTCCCCAAGTGTCCCCTCCCCGCAGGCGGCTGCAGGAGGCCGAGAGCCGCAACCTGGAACTGGAAGCGAAACTGCGGCGGCTGCAGAGCGACCCCCCCGGGCCGGGGCCGCCCCCGCCCCAAGGCAAGGACCCCTCCCCAAAATATCCTAATGACCCCCCAAAATCCCAGTGATCCCCCCAAAAAATCCCAGCGACCTCCCCCGGGCCGGGGCCGCCCCCGCCCCAAGGCAAGGACCCCTCCCCAAAAAAATCCCAGTGACACCCCCAAGAATCTCCCTAAAATCTCAATGACCCCCCCAAAAAATCAATGGGGACACCCCCAAAATCCCAGTGACCCCCCGGGCCCGGGCCCCCCCCGCCGCAAGGCAAGGACCCCCCCCAAAAATCCATGGGGACACCCCCGGAAATGTCCCCAAAATCCTTGGGGACAGCCCCCCAAAAAATCCCAGTGACGCCCCTCCAAAGAAAACCCCAGTGATCCCCCCGGGAATGTCCCCAAAATCCAAGTGACCCCCCCGCCCCAAAATCATTTGGCACACTCCCAGGAATGTCCCCCAAATCCCTGTGACCCCCCCGCCCCAAAATCCTTGGGGACACCCCGGGGAATGTCCCCAAAGATCCCCCAAAAAAACTTTGGGGACACCCCCGGGATTGTCCCCAAAAATTCCTCAGTTCCCCCCCTCGCCCCCTCCCCAAAATATTTTGGTTTGTTTTTTTTTTTTTTGGGGGGGGGTGTCAGGAACCCGTCCCCCCCCTTCTGAACCCCAAAATCTCCATGGTGGGGGGGACAGGACAACGCCCCCTCCCCAAATTTGTGGCTGCGGGGGGGAAGAAACCCCCCCAAATCTGAGACCCCCCCCCCAAAATCCCACCGGACCCCCCCAAATCTGAGACCCCCCCCACAAAAGGGGGTCCCCAATATTTTTTATGGGGGTCCAACCCTGCCCCAAACCCCCCCCTCCCCAAATTTGGGGCTGGGGGCTCCCAGAAACCCCCAAAAGGGGGGCCCCCAAAATTTTGGGGTGGGGTCCAACCCTGACCGAGCCCCCCCTCCCCAAATTTCCCTTTCAGGAGATGCGGGGCAGCCCCCCCCCATCGCGGCCCCCCCCGCGGAGGTAAGGGGGCGTTTTTTGGGGGGATTTTGGGTTTTTTTTTGGGTTTTTTTTGTTTTTTTTTAGTTTTTGGGGTGATTTTTGGGGTGATTTTGGGTGATTTGGGGTGATTTGGGGGGGCTGACGCTCTGTGCTCTCTCCGCAGCCCCCCCGGCTTTTCCGCTCCCCCCTGGGGCTGCCCCTGTCCCGGCACCTGCTGCTCTGGGCCCGGGTATGTGGGGCTGTGTCACTGTCACCGTGTCACTGTCACTGTCACCGTGTCACCCATTGTCACCTGTGCCACCCCCTGCCATCCCCTAGTGCTGCCATTGTCACCCCCTGTCACCCATTGCCACCCCCTGTCCCGGCACCTGCTGCTCTGGGCCCGGGTATGTGGGGCTGTGTCACTGTCACCGTGTCACCCATTGTCACCTGTGCCACCCCCTGCCATCCCTGCCATCCCCTAGCGCTGCCATTGTCACCCCCTGTCACCCCCCGTCACCACCCTGGCCATGTCCTGCTAGTGCCATCCCTGTCACTGCCACCTCCTGTCACCTCCTGCCACCCCTGCTGTCCCCTGTCACCCCCTGCCACCTGCCCAGCCACCACCGTCCCTGCCACTGCCACCCCCGCCACTGTCACACCCTGTCACGGCCACCACTGCCACCCCTGCCACCACCCTGGCCATGCCCTGCCACTGCCACTGCCACCCGTGCCACTGTCACCGCCACCCCTGTCACCCCTGCCACCTCCCAACCATGCCCTGCCCTGCCACTGCCACCCGTGCCACTGCCACCCCTGTCACCTCCTGCCACCTCCCAACCATGGCCTGCCCTGCCACTGCCACCCCTGCCACTGTCACACCCTGTCACCCCTGCCACCACCCTGGCCATGCCCTGCCACTGCCACTGCCACCCCTGCCACCTCCTGCCACCCCCCAGCCGCGCCCTGCCACTGCCACCTCTGCTGCTGTCACCTCCTGCCACTGCCACCACTGCCACCCCCTTGGCCGTGCCCTGCCACTGCCACTGTCACCCCCACTCCTGTCACCCCCTGCCACTGCCACCCCTGCCACGGTCACCTCCTGCCACCACCACTCGTGTCACTGCCATCTCTGTCACTTGCCCCCACTGCCACTGCCACCCCGGCCATGTCCCCAAGGCCACCCCTGTCACCCCCTGTCACTGCCACCCACTGCCACTGCTACCCTGGCCATGTCCCCAAGGCCACCCCCGCCACTGCCACCCCCTGTCACTGCCACCCCCTGTCACTGCCACTCCGGCCATGTCCCCAAGGCCACCCCTGTCACCCCCTGTCACTGCCACCCCCCTGTCACTGCCACCTCCTGTCACTGCCACCCCGGCCACGTCCCCAAGGCCACCCCCGCCACTGCCACCCCCCGCCACTGGCACCCCGGCCATGTCCCCAAGGCCACCCCTGTCACCCCCTGTCACTGCCACCCCCACCCGTGTCACTGCCACCCGTGTTGCTGCCACCCCGGCCGTGTCCCCAGGGCCACCAACCCCGGGCAGGTGACAAGCGCGGCCGGGCCACCCTGGGCACTGCCACCACCCTGGGCACTGCCACCAACGCCACCCTAGGGACAGCGCCACCCTTGGGGACAGCGCCACTCCCGTGTCCCCATGTCCCCACCACCCTGAGGGGACCTGGGAGGGTGGCACGGCGTGGGGGGGGTGTGGTGACAATAACGGTGACAGTGACGGTGACAACGGAGTGACACCGACGGTGACAATGACGGAGTGACACCGATGGTGACAAGTGTCGCTGTCCCCAGGTGCCACACCCCGGTGCCACCAAGGACTGTTTGCTGCTCTGCGCCGCCGGCCTGCGCCCCCCGCCCGCGCCCCCCGGGACCCCCCCCTAATTCCACAAAGTGTCCCCAAGGTGTCCCCGAGGTGTCCCCAAAGTGTCCCCAAGGTGTCCCCGACTCCCGTTTGTTGCACTTGAGCCCCCCTTTACCACGGGGGGGTGACCCTGTACAGAGACCCCTCCCCAAAATCCGAAACCCCCTCCCCAAAATTGCACCGGACACTTGGGGAGGGGAAGGGGGGGTCCCCAAATCCAAGACCCCTCCCCAAAATCCCACTGGAACAACCCCCCCCCCCCCCAAAATCACGGGACCCTCCCCAAAATCGCACCGGAACCCTCCAAATCCAAGACCCCCTCCCCAAAATCCCACTGGAACCCCCCCAGAATCCGAGACCCCCTCCCCAAAATACCACCGGGCACTGAGGGTGGGGGGGAAAGGGGTCCCCAAATCCGAGACCCCTCCCCAAAATCACGGGACCCTCCCTCAAGATCCCACGGGATCCCCCCCAAAATCCGAGACCACCTCCCCAAAATCACGGGACCCCCCCCAAAAAATCGCACCGGACACTGAGGGGGGGAACCCCCAAATCTGAGACCCCTCCCCAAAATCCACCGGACCCCTTCCCCCAAAATCCGAGAACCCCTCCCCAAAATCCCACTGGAATCCCCCGAGACCCCTCCCCAAAAATTGCACCAGGCACTTGGGGGGGGTCCCCAAATCCGAGACCCCTCCCCAAAATCCCACCGGACCCCCCCCCAAAATCCCAGGACCCCCCCCAAAAATCCCACCGGAATCCCCCCGAGACCCCCCCCCCAAAATCACGGGACCCCCCCCCCAAAAATGCCACCAGGGACTGAGGGGGGGTCCCCAAATCCAAGACCCCTCCCCAAAAAAAATCCCTCCAGCCCCCCCACGCGCGCGTCCCCTTCCCCCCACCCCAATAATTTGGGGAGGGGTCTCCCCGCTGCCCCCATGACCCCTCCCCGAGGGGCAGCGGGATGCGACCCCCCCCCAAAAAAAAGGGTGGGGGTCTCCCCCTTGACCCCCCCCAAATAAAGGGTGGGGGTCTCCCCCTTGACCCCCCCCAAATAAAGGGTGGGGGTCTCCCCCCGCCCCCCCCCCTTAGTAATTTATTTGTAGGGACTTTGCACTGCGGACCCCTCCCCTTATTTATGCCCCTCCCCCTTCCCCCCGGGGGGCGCCCCCTCCCCAAATTCCCCCCCCGGTTTGTGACGCCCCCCGGGGGGGGGGGAGATGAGAATAAAGTTGTGTTTGTGCCATCGCCGTGTCCCCAACTGTCCCCAAAATGTCCCCAAGTGTCACCCACGTGTCCCCAAATTGTCCCCGAGTCCCCAAATTGTCCCCAAGTGCCACCCACGTGTCCCCAAAATGTCCCCCTGTGCCACCCCCATGTCCCCAAATTGTCCCTGAGTCCCCTCCTGTCACCGCCCTGTCCCCAAATTTCCCAAGTGCCATCCCTGTGTCCCCACATTGTCCCCTCTGTGTCACCCCTGTGTCTCCAAACTGTCCCTCTGTGCCACCCTCATGTCCCCAAGTTGTCCCTGTGTCCCCTGTTCTGCCCACCGTGTCCCCAAACTGTCCCCAAGTGCCACCCCTGTGTCCCCAAATTGTCCCTGAGTCCCCTCCTGCCACCCCATGTCTCCAAATTGTCCCTCTGTGTCACCCCCGTGTCCCCAAGTGCCACCCAGTGTCCCCAGTCGATCCCTGTGCCACCCCTGTGTCCCCAAGCTGTCCCCAGGTGCCACCCAGCGTGTCCCTGTTCTTGTCCCCAAGTGCCAGCCAGTGTCACCAGTCCATCCCCGTGCCACCTGGCACATCCCCAAACTGTCCCCAAGTGCCACCCAGTGTCCCTGCTGTGTCCCCAAGTGCCACCCAGCCTGTCTTTGTTCTTGTCCCCAAGTGCCACCCAGTGTCCCCAACCCATTCCTGTCCCACTGGCACGTCCCCAAGTGCCACCCCTGTGTCCCCAAATTGTCCCTGAATCCCCTCCTGCCACCCAGTGTCCCCAAACTGTCCCCAGGTGCCACCCAGTGTCACCACTCCATCCCCGTGCCACTGGCACGTCCCCAGCCCGTCCCCAAGTGCCACCCAGCGTGTCCCCAGTCCATCCAGGTGTCCCCAAGTGCCACCCAGTGTCCCCAAACTGTCCCCGAGTGCCACCCGGCGATGTCCCCCCAGTGTCCCCTCGGTGCCACCCGGGTGCCAAAAAGTCTCTTTAGTATAAATAAGGGGGGGGGGGGGGAGGGGACGCGGTGGCCCCGCGGGGACAATAAAGTGACAAAGGCACGGGGGGGGGGGAGGGGACAGTGCCACCCTCGGGGACAAAGGGACAGCGGTGCCACCCTCGGGGGCGGTGCCACCCTGGGGACAGCGGTGACACCGTGGGGACAGTGCCGGGGGGGGCTCAGTAGTACGGGGGTGGCACTGCGGGTGACACCGGCGTGTCCTGGAGGGTGACACAGCTGACACAGGTGACACGGGTTGACCCGGGAGGTGACACAGGTGACACCGGCGTGTCCTGGAGGGCGGCACAGGTGACACGGGTGACCCGGGAGGTGACACGGGTGACAGCTACACCACGGTGCCACTCGGGGAGCCGCCGTTCTGCGAGGACAGGCCCTGCAGGGGGAGGGGACAGCGGTGTCACCGCAGGGGGAGGGGACACGCGCCACGCCCTGTGACGTCACCGCGGGGACACCCGCGGGATTCCCCCCTTCCCAAGGCTCCGCCCCTCCCCAAAATCCGCGGTTTGTCCCCAAAAATTCAACCCGGACACCCCAAATCCCATCCCGGACGCCCCCAGAGTCACGAGGACCCCGGGGACAAAGGAGCCTGTCACGACGGACTATCGCGATATCGCGATACAAACCTGCTCCAGGTGAGCTCCTCCAAGAACCCCTAAATCTCCCCAGATCCCCTCCGACACCCCAAATCCCCCCAAAACCCCTCTGGGACGCCCCCAGACTCACGGGGACCCTCGGGTTATCCCCGGGGACAGACGAGCCTGTCGCGACAGAACGTCACAATATGGTCCAGGTGATGCTGGGACCCCAAATCCCCCCAAAATCACCCCAAATCCCCCCAAAACTACCCCAAATCCCATCCAGGGCACCCCAAATCCCCTCCAGGACCCCCCAAATCCCCCCGGAGCCCCCTCCCCGCACTCACAGAGACCCCCGGGCCGTTCCCAGGTGCAGGTGAGCCCCTCCTGGCAGCTGTCACCACACACACCTGCAGCTCCCAGCACCCCAAATCCCATCCCAGACCCCCTAAAACCCCCCTCAAACACCCCAAAATCCCCCCAAATCCCATCTGAGACCCTTCAAATCCCCCAAAATCCCCTCAGAGCCCCCTCCCCGCACTCACAGAGACCCCCGGGCCGCGCCCAGGTGCAGGTGAGCCCCTCCTGGCAGCTGTCACCATACACACCTGCAGCTCCTGGCACCCCAAATCCCCCCTCAAACCCCATCCCAGACCCCTTAAACCCCCCCAAATCCCCTCAGAGACCCCCCAAATCTCCTCTAAATCCCCAAAATCCCCTCAGAGCCCCCTCCCCACACTCACAGAGACCCCCGGGCCGTGCCCAGGTGCAGATGAGCCCCTCCTGGCAGCCGACACCATACACACCTGCAGATCCCGGCACCCCAAATCCCATCCCAGACCCCCTAAAACCCCCCTCAAACACCCCAAAATCCCCCCAAATCCCATCTGAGACCCCTCAAATCCCCCCAGATCTCCCCGGAGCCCCCTCCCCGCACTCACAGAGACCCCCAGGTGCAGGTGAGCCCCTCCTGGCAGCTGTCACCATACACACCTGCAGCTCCCGGCACCCCAAATCCCCCCTCAAACACCCGAAATCTATTCTAAACCTCCCCTAAACCCCCCAAAACTCCCCCAGATCCCCCCGGGGACCCCTCCCCGCACTCACAGAGACGCCGGGCCTTGCCCAGGTGCAGATGAGCCCCTCCTGGCACGCCGTCACGATGCAATCCTCCAGGAAGAGCAGCACCGTCAGCCTCTCCTGGGCGATCTTCTTGCACACCAGCGGCTCCAGCAGCGGCACCTCGTGCAGCCGCGGGCACAGCGCCGTGCCCAGCACCTTGGCCGAGTCCAGGGACCCTCCCCGCGACCCCGGCCCGCTTTGGGGAGGGGGCTTCTCGCCGTTATTGCCGCCCCCTCCTCCTCCTCCTCCCCGGCTGATGTTGCCCAGGCTGTGGTATCGTTTGTGCTCCTTCTCGGCCGCCCCTCGGGGGTCGCGCAGGGTCAGCGTGGCGAAGCGGCCCGCGCTCAGCACCGGCGGGACGCGGGGCGACATCTGGGGACCCCCGCCGGGCTGCGGGAGGCTGTTGGAGCGGGACAGGGAGCGCGGCAGCCCCGGCACGGAAGGCGGGGGCGGTCCCGGCGCTGCCGGCGGCGGCGGCTCCTCCCCGGTAACGGTAACGGTAACGGCGGCGGCGGGGCGGGCGCGGGGAAGCGGCGGCCGCGGCTCCAGCACGTCCTCGGTGAGGTCCCACAGGCAGAACTGCGTGTCCTGGCCGGCCGAGCCGAAGCGGTAGGTGACGCTCGGCGGGTCCTCGGGGCCGTCCCCGCGCCCGTCCCCCTGCCCGTCGGGCGGCGCGAAGGGATCGAACGCCACCGCGTTCACCCACGACTTGTGGCCGTGCCCTCGGGCCACCACCCGGCCCTCGGCGAACGACCACACGGTGACCAGGTCGTCTTCCCCGCCGGTGACCACGTAGCGGCCGTCGGGGCTCCAGCAGACGCAGAGGAGCCCGCCGAAGTAGCTGCGCATCATGCCCTGGAGCAGCATGGAGGAGAAGTGGAACACCCTGAGCACGCCGTCCTGGCTGACGCAGGCCAGCGAGCGCCCGTCCGGCGAGAAGGCGAACTCGTTGAGCGGCCCCGAGCCCACGGCCCACTTCAGCAGCGGGTTCCGGGGCGTCTTGCTCTTGCAGGAGAAGACCCTGAAGCCTTCTCCTTGCGTCACCAGCGTGTACTGCGGGCTGGTGGCCCCGCACGGCTGCTCCGCGTCGTACAGGTACAGGTGGCCGCTGGCGTGCGACGCCAGGAACAGGCGCTCCGTGTCCGGCAGCCACCGCACCAGCGTCACCTTGGACTTGTCGATCAGGCGCTGAAGGGGTTAAAGAGGAAAAATAAGGGGTGTGGTCCCATGGAGGGTCTTGAAGGGGTTGTGGTGGGTCTGGGGAGGTTCCGGGGGGTCCCATGGGGTGGTCTCAAGGGGTTCCTGGTGGCCCTGGGGGTTCCATGGGGGATCTCAAGGGGTTCCTGGTGGTCCTCGTGGTCCCATGGGGGATCTCAAGGGGTTCTTGGTGGTCCCATAGGGGATCTCAAGGGGTTCCTGATGGTCCCATAGGGGATCTCAAGGGGTTCCTGGTGGTCCCATGGGGGATCTCAAGGGGTTCTTGGTGGTCCCATAGGGGATCTCAAGGGGTTCCTGATGGTCCCATAGGGGATCTCAAGGGGTTCCTGGTGGTCCCATAGGGGATCTCAAGGGGTTCCTGGTGGTCCCATAGGGGATCTCAAGGGGTTCCTGGTGGCCCTCGTGGTCCCATAGGGGATCTCAAGAGGTTCCTGATGGTCCCATAGGGGATCTCAAGGGGTTCCTGGTGGTCCCATAGGGGATCTCAAGGGGTTCCTGGTGGTCCCATAGGGGATCTCAAGGGGTTCCTGATGGTCCCATAGGGGATCTCAAGGGGTTCCTGGTGGTGGTCCCATAGGGGATCTCAAGGGGTTCCTGGTGGCCCTCGTGGTCCCATAGGGGATCTCAAGGGGTTCCTGGTGGTCCCATGGGGGATCTCAAGGGGTTCCTGATGGTCCCACTGGGGATCCCGAGGGGTTCCTGGTGGTCCCACTGGGGATCCCGAGGGGTTCCTGGTGGCCCTGTGGTGGCCCTGGGGAGGTCCTGGTTGTCCCACAGGTGATCTCAACAGGTTCCTGGTGGTCCCATGGAGGATCTCAAGAGGTTCCTGGTGGTCCCAGGGAGGATCCCAAGGGGCTCCTGGTGGTCCTATGGGGGCCCTGCTGGTCCCACAGAGCTCCCAAGGGGTTCCTGGTGGCCCTGGGGAGGTTCTAGTTGTCCCATGGGGTTCCTGGTGACCCTATGGGGGCCCTGATGATCCCACAGAGCTCCCAAGGGTTCCTGGTGGTCCCATGGGTGATCCCAAGGCATTCCTGATGGCCCTGGTGGTCCTATGGTGGAAACCAAGGGGTTCCTGGTGGCCCTGGGGAGGTCCTGGTGGTTCTGTGGGGGATACTAAGGGGTTCCTGATGGTCCTATGGGTGATCTCAAGGGGTTCCTGGTGGCCCTGGGGTCATTCTGGTGGTCCCATGGGGGATCCCAAGGGTTTCCTGGTGGTCCCAAAGGGTTCCTGGTGGCCCTGAGGAGGTTCTGGTGGTGCCATGGGTGATCTCAAAGGATTCCTGGTGGTCCCATGGGGTTCATGGTGACCCTATGGAGGAAACCAAGGGGTTCCTGGCGGCCCTGGGGAGGTCCTGATGGTTCTATGGGGGATGCCAAGGGGTTCCTGGTGGTCCTATGAGGCTGCTGGTGGCCCTGGGGAGGTTCTGGTGGTCCCATGGGGGGTCTTGAAGGGGTTGTGGTGGGTCTGGGGAGGTTCTGGGGGTTCCATGGGGTGATCTCAAGGGGTTCCTGGTGGCCCTGGGGAGGTCCTGGTAGTTCTGTGGGGGATCTCAAGGGGTTCCTGATGGTCCTATGGGGGATCTCAAGGGGTTCTTGGTGGTCCCATGGAGGATCTCAAGGGGTTCCTGGTGGTCCCAAAGGCTTCCTGGTGGCCCTGGGGAGGTTCTGGTGGTCCCACAGAGGAAACCAAGGGGTTCCTGGTAGTCCCATGGAGGATCTCAAGGGGTTCCTGCTGGTCCCACAGAGCTCCCAAGGGGTTCCTGGTGGCCCTGGGGAGGTTCTGGTGGTCCCATGGGGTTCCTGGTGACCCTATGGGGGCCCTGCTGGTCCCACAGGGCTCCCAAGGGGTTCCTGGTGGTCCCATGGGGCTCCTAATGGGTTCCTGGTGGCCCTATGGTGGCCCTACTGGTCCCATGGAGGATCTCAAGCGGTTCCTGGTGTCCCCATGGTGTCCCTGCTGGTCCCACAGAGCTCCCCAGGTTTCCCGGTGTCCCCGAGGTGTCCCTGGTGTCTCCAATGTCCCCCGTGTCCCTGAGATGTCCCCAGTGTCCCCGAGGTGTCCCCAATGTCCCTGGTGTCCCCCGGTGTCCCCAAGGCGTCCCCAATGTCGCTGGTGTCCCCAGTGTCCCGGAGATATCCCCTATGTCCCCGGTGTCCCCAATGTCCCCGGTGTGTCCCTGATGTCCCCGAGGCGTCCCCAATGTCCCCGGTGTCCCCAGTGTCCCCGAGGTGTCCCCAGGGCCTCCCCAATGTCCCCGAGGCATCCCCAGTGTCCCCAAGGCGTCCCCAATGTCCCCGGTGTCCTGGAGATGTCCCTGGTGTCCCCGAGGTGTCCCTGGCATACCCGAGGCATCCCTGGTGTCCCAGGTGTCCCCGGTGCCCCCGAGGCGTCCCCGAGATGTCCCCGGTGTCCCTGGTGTGCCCAAGGCCTCCCCAATGTCCCCGAGGTGTCCCCGAGGTGTCCCCGGTGCCCCCGAGGTGTCCCCGAGGTGTCCCCGGTGCCCCCGAGGTGTCCCCGAGGTGTCCCCGGTGTCCCCAAGGTGTCCCCGGTGCCCCCGAGGTGTCCCCGAGATGTCCCCGGTGTCCCCGAGATGTCCCCGGTGTCCCTGAGATGTCCCCGGTGTCCCTGACCTCCTCGTTGAAGAGCCGCCCGGCGCTCTCCTTCTTGGCCAGGTCCAGGTACTGCACCTGCCCGGCCGAGAAGCCGACGAGCAGCGCCAGGGTCTCGGTGCCCGCCGTGAACTGGTTGAAGTCGTGGCACGTGGGCTGCGTGCCCTTGTACACGCGCTTGTCGATGGGACGCTGCAGGTCCAGCGCCTGCGGGGACACGGGGACACTGGCACCGGAGGGGTGGCACTGGCACCGGAGGGGTGGCACTGCCACTGTCCCGGTCATTGGCACCGGCGGGGTGGCACTGGCACCCCTGAAGTGACACTGGCACCGGCAGCGTGGCACTGGCACTGTCCTGGTCATTGGCACTGTCACTGGCACCAGAGTGGTGACACTGGCACCGGCAGCGTGGCACTGGCACTGTCCTGGTCATTGGCACTGGCGCTGGCAGGGTGGCACTGGCACCCCTGAAGTGACACTGGCACTGGCAGGGTGGCACTGTCACTGTCCTGGTCATTGGCACTGTCACGGTGGGGTGGCACTGTCACTGTCCTGGTCATTGGCACCAGAGGGGTGGCACTGGCACCTGTGTGGTGGCACTGGATCCAGAGGGGTGGCACTGGCACTGTCCTGGCCATTGGCACTGTCACTGGCACCCCTAAAGTGGCACTGGCACTGGCAGGATGGCACTGTCACTGTCCTGGTCATTGGCACCAGAGGGGTGGCACTGGCACCTGTGTGGTGGCACTGGCTCCAGAGGGGTGGCACTGCCACCGGAGGGGTGACACTGTCACTGTCCCGGTCATTGTCACCTGCATGGTGGCACTGGCACCAGAGAGGTGGCACTGGCACTGTCCCGGTCATTGGCACTGTCACTGGCACCCAGGGGGTGGCACTGGCACCCCTGAAGTGACACTGGCATCGGCAGAGTGGCACTGGCACTGTCCTGGTCATTGGCACTGGCAGGGTGGCACTGGCACCAGCACTGCCAGGGGATGTCCCTGGAGTCACTGTCACCAAACTGGGGTCACTGTCACCAACCCTGGGGTCACTTTTGACCCTTAATCCCCTCGTTATTCCCCCGGTTCTCTCCCGTTATTCCCCCGTTCCCTCGCCGGATCTCTCCCGTCATTCCCCCGGTTCTCTCCACGGTTCTCTCCCGTTATTCCCCCAATTCTCTCCCGCTTCTCCCCATGTTCTCTCTCGTTTTCTCCCCCCGGTTCTGCCCCGTTATTGCCCCGTTTCTCTCCCCGTTATTTCCCCGGCTCTCTCCCCGCTTCTCTCCCGCTTCTCTCCCGGTTATTCCCCCGGCTCTCTCCCTGGTTCTCTCCCGTTTCTCTCCCCGATATTCCCCCGGCTCTCTCCCCGGTTCTCTCCCCCGTTCTCCCCCGTTACCCTCCGGCTGCCGCGTCCCCCGCTGCCGCTCCCTCCGTAGAAATGCAGCTCCCTGCCGAGGTTACAGCACACTCGGCTCCGCTCCGCGGCTCCCCCGGGCGGGCTCCGGCTCCGGGCCAGCCTCACCACCGAGAGCCGAACCGGCGGCAGCGCCCCGGGGCCCGGCGGGGCAGGCCCGGCCGGGGCTGAGGCGGAGGAGGCGGCGGCGGCGGCGGGGCCCAGCAGGCGGTAGGAGCCCTCGCGGGTGCGGAAGCGGCTCTTGAGCTCCGGAGCGGCCGCGGGAGGCTCGGCCGGGCCCGGGCCCGCGCCCGCCGCCGCCGCCGCCGCCGCCGCCGCCATGGCCGCCGGAAGCCGCCTCAGGAGCGGGCGGGAGCGGCCATGGCCGCCATGGCGGCGCTGAGTCAGCGAGGCCACGCCCACTGGAGAGGGGAAGCCACGCCCATGGAGGTGGGACTGACCAATCAAGGCGTGAGGAGGGAGGGGACACGCCCATTGAGAGGGGAGGGAGAGTCCATATAAGGGATGGCCACGCCCCTGAGTGGTGGCCACGCCCCAAAGTATGGGAGCCGCGCCTCTAATTGAGACCGAGCCCGTGAGTGGTGGAAACCACGCCCCAAAACAAGGAGACCACGCCTCCAAAATGAAACCACGCCCTAAGGCAGAGACCACGCCCCAAATGAAGCCACACCTATGATGGAAACCACACCCCCAAACCATGGCAACCACGCCCCCAAATGAAGCCACATCTGTGAGTGGCAGAAGCCACGCCCCCAAAATAGAATCCCACCCCCAAAATAGGAACCACGCCCCCAAACTGAAACCACGCCCCTGATTGACACAGATCCCACCCCCAAATATGAAGGCCACACCCTGAAAATGAGACCACACCCCTCCAAACGAGACCCCACCAATTAGTGGAAGAAGCCACGCCCCAAACCATAGAGACCACGCCTCCAAAATGAAACCACGCCCCCAGTTAACATTAAGCCCACGCCAAAATTGGGGAAACCCCACCCCAAAATCAAAACCCCACCCCAAAGTCAGGCACAGCTGAAGCCACGCCCATCCAAAACATCTCCAGCCCCTAATTTGCATCCCCAAATCCCACCCCCTTTGGGGCAAAACCCCACCCGGCCACACCCACCACGAAGCCACGCCCCTTTTCCTTTTGGCACTGTCCCCAAAACCCACCCAGGACCCCCCAAAATCCATCCCAGACCCCCCAAAAACCAGCCAGGATCCCCCCAAAACCACCCAGGACACCCCAAACCCACCCAGGACCCCCCAAAAACCACCCAAAACCCATCCAGGACCCCCAAAACCACACAAACCCACCCAGGACCCCCCAAAACTACCCAGGACTCCCCAAAAACGACTCAGGACCCCCCCAAAATCCATCCAGGACCCCCAAAACCACCCAAACCCATCCAGCCCCCCCCCCCAAACCATCCAGCCCCCCTCCAAAATCATCCAGGACCCCCCAAAAACGACTCAGGACCCCCCAGAAACCACCCAGGACCCCAAAAACCATCCAAAATCATCCAGGACCCCCAGAAAACCATCCAGGACCACCGCCCCCCAAATCCCCAACAACCACCCAGGACCCCCCCCCCAAAAACAACTCAGGACCCCGAAGCTCCACCCACACCTTTATTGAGCCCCTCCCCCACATTTTGGGGCGGGGGTCTCGGGGGTGGCCCCGCCCCCCCCTCAGCCCTCGGAGGGACCCTCGGGGACCCCGCCCGGGGGGGGGCTCTGGGTGCCGGGGGGGGGCGGCTCCGACGAGGGGGGGCTGGGGGGCGGGGCCTCGCCGGGAGGGGGGAGGGGCTGGGGGGGCTCCGTGCCCGCGGGGGGGTCCTGGGAAAGGATGGGGGGGGGGGGGGTTAGGAATGAAACCGCCCCCCTCCCCAAAATTGAGGTCAGAAATGCCCCTCCCCCTCCTTAAAATGAGATACAGAGCCCCTCCCCCCTCCCCAAAATGGGGGGGTAAGAAATGCCCCCCCCCTCCCCAAATTGCCCCCACCTCCCCAAAATGGGGGGTCAGAAATTGCCCCTCCCCCCTCCCCAAAATGGGGGTCCCAAATGCCCCTCCCCCTCCCCAAATTAAGGTCGGAAAAGCCCCGCCCCCCTCCCCAAAATGGGGGGTCAGAAATTGCCCCTCCCCACTCCCCAAAATGCCTCTCCCCCTCCCCAAATTAAGGTTGGAAATTGCCCCTCCCCCTCCCCAAAATTAAGGTCCGAAATTGCCCCTCCCCCTCCCCAAAATGGAGGGGTCGGAAATTGCCCCTCCCCCCTCCCCAAAATGCCCCTCCCCCTCCCCAAAATTAAAGTCCGAAATTGCCCCTCCCCCTCCCCAAAATGGAGGGGTCGGAAATTGCCCCTCCCCCACCTTGGGCGTGTCCAGGGCGGGGTCCGGGGGGGACGCGTCCCCTCCCCCCCCTGAGCTCTCCTCATCCTCGGCGGCGCTGATGAAGATCGGGGGGGGCTCCAGCAGCTCCGGGGGGGCTCCCTCGGGGGGGGGAGGGGAGCCGGGACCCCCCCCCTTGGCCTTGGGGTCCTCCTCGGAGCCCGGGGGGCGCTTGGGGGGCTTCTCCTGGGGGCGGCGAGGGCGTGGTGGCACCCGGGGACACCTCTGTGCCCACCTGGGGACACCTCTGTGCCCACCTGTCCAGGTGTGCCCATGTCCCCTTCCATGTCCCTTGTCCCAATCCCCACCTGTCCAGGTGTCCCCATGTCCCTCTGTGCCCACCTGGGCACACCTCTGTGCCCACCTGTCCAGGTGTGCCCGTGTCCCCTTCCATGTCCCTCTGTCCCCACCTCTCCGGGTGTCCCCATGTCCCTCTGTGCCCACCCGGGGACACCTCTGTGCCCACCTGTCCAGGTGTGCCCGTGTTCCTGTGTCCTCATGTCCCTCTGTCCACACCTCTCCGGGTGTCCCCACGTCCCTCTGTGCCCATGTGGGGGCACCTGGCACCTCTGTGCCCACCTGGGGACACCTCTGTGCCCACCTGGGCAGGTGTCCCCATGTCCCCTCCCATCCCTCTGTGCCCACCTGGGCAGGTGTCCCCTGTCCCCACCTCTCCAGGTGTTCCCCATGTCCCTCCCGGTCCCTCTGTGCCCACCCCTGCGCCCACCTGTGCAGGTGACCCCATGTCCCACTCCCGGTCCTTTGTGCCCACCTGTGCCCGCCCACCTGGAGACACCTCTGTGCCCACCTGTCCAGGTGTCCCCATGTCCCCTTCCATGTCCCTTGTCCCCGTCCCCACCTCTCCAGGTGTCCCCATGTCCCCTCCAGGTGTCCCCACCTCCCCAGGTGTCCCCTGGTACCTCTGTGCCCACCTGTGCAGGTGGCACCATGTCCCTGTCCTCACCTCACCAGGTGTTCCCACCCCTCCCATGTCCCCCCCAGGTGTCCCCACCTCTCCAGGTGTCCCTTGTCCCCTCCCGTGGCCCCTTGTCCCCATGTCCCCCCCAGGTGTCCCCACCTTTCCAGGTGTCCCCATGTCCCCCCCAGGTGTCCCCTGTCCCCCCCAGGTGTCCCTTGTCCCCTCCCATGTCCCCACCTCTCCAGGTGTCCCCTGTCCCCCCCCAGGTGTCCCCACTTCTCCAGGTGTCCCCATGTCCCCCCCAGGTGTCCCCACCTCTCCAGGTGTCCCCTCGGGCTCGTGGCGCGTGGTGGCCTCCAGGATGGCCATGGTGGACAGGGGGATGTGCGCTTGCTGTCACCGAGAGGGGACACACGGGGGGGGGACAGGTGTGACATCCTGGGGGTGGCACCTGTCCCCGGGAGCGGCACCTGTCCCCAGAGTGCCACCTGTCCCCTGGAGCGGCAACTGTCCCCAGAGTGCCACCTGTCCCCAAGACTGTCATCTATCCCCGAGGTTGCCACCTGTCCCCTGGGGGATGTCACCTGTCCCCTGGGGGATGTCACCTGTCCCCTGGGGGATGTCGCCTGTCCCCGAGAGTGTCACCTGTTCCCAGGGGTGTGGCATCCCTGGGAATGGCATCTGTCCCCCGGGGGATGTCACCTGTCCCCTGGGGGATGTCGCCTGTCCCCAGAGTGTCACCTGTCCCCTGGGGGATGTCACCTGTCCCCGAGAGTGTCACCTGTCCCCAGGGGTGTGGCATCCCTGGGAATGGCACCTGTCCCCTGGGGGATGTCACCTGTCCCCTGGACATATTCCCTGCATCCGGGACTGTCACCTGTCCCCGAGGTTGTCACCTGCTCCCAAAGGTTGTCACCTGTCCCCTGGGCATATCCCCTGTCCCCTGGGGGATGTCACCTGTCCCCAGGTGATGTCCCCAGGTAATGTCACCTGGTGCGGGGTGAGGGCGCGCACGTGGCTCAGCAGGGGCTCTGGGCATTGTCACCCCCATCCCCATGGGATGTCACCTGTCCCCAGGGCTGTCACCCATGCCCAGGTGTGTCACCTGTCCCCAGAGGTGTCACCTGTCCCAGGTAATGTCACCTGGTGCGGGGTGAGGGCGCGCACGTGGCTCAGCAGGGGCTCGGGGCATTGTCACCCCCATCCCCATGGGATGTCACCTGTCCCCAGGGATTGTCTCTGATCCCACCTGTCCCAGGTAATGTCACCTGTCCCTCACCTGGTGCGGGGTGAGGGCGCGCACGTGGCTCAGCAGGGGCTCTCGCAGCTCCGGGCATTTCTCGAAGACGGCGGCGAGCTGGGGCGGGGGCAGCTGCAGAACCACCTGGAAGGACTGCGGCTTGGTGCGCTGGCAGCACTTGATGAAGCCCTCCCACACCTTGGGGTACTTCCACACCTGGGCAAACACACCTGGGAGTGAGCAGGGACACCTGGGACACACCTGAGAGTGAGCGGTGTCACCTGAGAGTGAGCGGTGTCACCTGGGGGTCACCTGGGACCCCCCTGGGGCTCGGTGCGCTGGCAGCACTTGATGAAGCTCTCCCACACCTTGGGGTACTTCCACACCTGGGCAAACACACCTGGGAGTGAGCAGGGACACCTGGGACACACCTGAGACACCTGAGAGTGAGCGGTGTCACCTGGGGGTCACCTGGGGTCAGCAGGGACACCTGAGAGTGAGCAGGGTCACCTGGGGGTCACCTGGGGGTCACCTGGGGTCAGCAAGGACACCTGAGAGTGAGCAGTGTCACCTGAGAGTGAACGGTGTCACCTGGGAGTGAGCGGTGTCACCTGGGGGTCACCTGGGACCCCCCTGGGGCTCGGTGCGCTGGCAGCACTTGATGAAGCCCTCCCACACCTTGGGGTGCTTCCACACCTGGGGAGACACACCTGGGGTCACACCTGAGACACACCTGGGGTCAGCAGTGTCACCTGGGACACACCTGGGACACACCTGAGACACCTGGGGGTCACCTGAGACACCTGGGACACACCTGGGGCTCACCTGGAGTCAGCACTTGATGGACCCTTCCTACACCTTGGGGTACTGACACACCTGGGAGCGTGTCAGGATTTTTTCAGGAATTTTGGGGTGATTCAATGGATTTTGGGTCAACTTCAGGGGGAATGTCTGCAGGAATTTTGGGGTGATTTCAGGGGATTTTTGGGGTAATTTTTGCAGGAATTTCGGGTCAATTTCGGGTGATTTTTCTTGCAGGATTTTTGGGGTAATTTCAGGGGATTTTGGGGTCCCCAGAGCTGTTTCATGATGAGCCAAGACAGGATGTTCATGACGAAGCCGCCCAGGCCTGGATCACCGTTAGCATCGGGGATTTTGGGGTGAATTTTGGGGTGATTTCAGTGGATTTTGGGTCAACTTCAGGGGGAATGTCTGCAGGAGTTTTGGGGTGATTTCAGTGGATTTTGGGGTCCCCAGACCTGTTCCATGGTGAGCCTGGACAGGGTGTTCATGGTGGAGCCCGGATCACCGTGAGCATCGGGGATTTTGGGGTGAATTTTGGGGTGATTTCAGGGGATTTTTGGGGTAATTTTTGCAGGAATTTTGGGTCAATTTCGGGTGATTTTTCTTGCAGGATTTTTAGGGTAATTTCAGGGGATTTTTGGGGTCCCCGGAGCTGTTTCATGATGAACCTGGACAGGATGCTCACGATGGGGGTACGTGGTCAGGGCGTGGATCGCCGAGTGCATTGGGGATTTCGGGGCCAGTTTTGGGGTGAATTTGGGGGTAACTTCAGGGCGATTTTTTGGGTAATTTTTGCAGGAGTTTTGGGGTGATTTCAGTGGATTTTGGGGTCCCCAGACCTGTTTCATGATGAGCCAGGACGGGGTGTTCATGACGAAGCCGCCCAGGCGGGGGTACATGGTCAGGGCCTGGATCACCGTGCGCACCGGGGATTTTGCGGCCATTTTTGGGGTGATTTTTGCGGGATTTTTGGGATAATTTCAGGGGGAATTTTGGGGTAACTTCAGTGGATTTTGGGGTCCCCAGACCTGTTTCATGATGAGCCAGGACGGGGTGTTCATGACGAAGCCGCCCAGGCGGGGGTACATGGTCAGGGCCTGGATCACCGTGCGCACCGGGGATTTTGCGGCCATTTTTGGGGTGATTTTTGCGGGATTTTTGGGATAATTTCAGGGGGAATTTTGGGGTAACTTCAGTGGATTTTGGGGTCTCCAGACCTGTTTCATGATGAGCCGGGACAGGATGTTCATGACGGAGCCGCCCAGGCTGGGGCACATGGTCAGGGCCTGGATCACCGTGAGCATTGGGGATTTTGCGGCCATTTTTGGGGTGATTTCTGCGGGATTTTTGGGGTGATTTCAGTGGATTTCGGGGTCCCCAGACCTGTTTCATGATGAGCCGGGACAGGATGTTCATGACGAAGCCGCCCAGGCGGGGGTACATGGTCAGGGCCTGGATCACCGTGCGCATCAGCAGCATGGGCAGCGGGCTCTGCTCCATCAGCTGCTGCATCACCACCGCCAGCACCTCCGAGGTGTAAACGTTGCGCTCCGCAAAGCACAGGTTGGTGGCTGTGGGGACACCGGGGCATGGTGGGGGGCACTGGGAGGGCACTGGGAGGGACTGGGGGGAACTGGGGCACATTAAAAGGGAACTGGGAGGGACTGGGGGGAACTGGGGAACATTGAAAGGGCACTGGGAGGGCAAACGTTGCGCTCCGCAAAGCACAGGTTGGTGGCTGTGGGGACACCGGGGCATGGTGGGGGGCACTGGGAGGGCACTGGGAGGGACTGGGAGGGACTGGGGGGCATTAAAAGGGCACTGGGAGGGACTGGGGGGAACTGGGAGGGGACTGGGAGAGCAATGGGAGGGACTGGGAAGGAACTGGAGTCCATGGACAGGGGTCCCATGTCCCTGTCAGCCCCAGGGATGTCCCTGTCACCCCCTGGATGTCCCCATGTCCCCGTGGGTGTCCCCACGTCCCCACCTTTGATGATGGATTTCATGTCGCACTTGGAGGAGTCGATGTTGTGCAGGGGTCCTGTGTCCCTCTGTCTCCCTGAATGTCCCCATGTCCCCCTGGGTGTCCCCATGTCCCTGTGGGTGTCCCCATGTCCCCGTGGGTGTCCCCACGTCCCCACCTTTGATGATGGATTTCATGTCGCACTTGGAGGAGTCGATGTTGTGCAGGGCGATCAGCAGCTCCCCGGGGTTCAGGGGGGACACGGCCGAGGTGCCGTCACCTGTGGGGACATCGGGGTGACAGGGACAGGGATAAGGACACGGTCAGGGACAAGGGACAGGGGCTGTGTCCCATTCCGAGCCTGTCCCCAAGCTGTCCCATGTCCCCAGACTGTCCCCAAACTGTCCCAAGCTGTCCCCACTGTGCCCTCGCCGTGCTGCGTCCCCAGCACGCCTGTCCCCATCCCACCCCAACTGTCCCCAGACTGTCCCCAAACTGTCCTCAAGGCTGTCCCCACTGTGCCCTCGCCGTGCTGCGTCCCCAGCATGCCTGTCCCCAGGCTGTCCCATGTCCCCAGGGCCGTCCCATGTCCCCAAACTGTCCCCAGGCTGTCCCCTGTCCCACCCAAACTGTCCCCTCACTGCGCTGCGTCCCCAGCAGGCCTGTCCCCATCCCACCCCAGCTGTCCCCAGGCTGTCCCAAACTGTCCCCAAGGCTGTCCCAAACTGTCCCCAGCTGTCCCCAAACTGTCCCCAGCTGTCCCCATTGTCCCCTCACCGTGCTGCGTCCCCAGCAGGCCTGTCCCCAGGGCTGTCCCATGTCCCAGCCCAGCTGTCCCATGTCCCCAAACTGTCCCCTCACCGTGCTGCGTCCCCAGCAGGCCTGTCCCCATCCCACCCCAGCTGTCCCCAGGCTGTCCCAAACTGTCCCCAGGCTGTTCCCAAGGCTGTCCCCAGCCGTCCCCAAACTGTCCCCACTGTCCCCTCACCGTGCTGCGTCCCCAGCAGGCCTGTCCCCAGGGCTGTCCCATGTCCCAGCCCAGCTGTCCCATGTCCCCAAACTGTCCCCAGCTGTCCCCAGGCTGTTCCCAAGGCTGTCCCCAGCCGTCCCCAGCCGTCCCCAAACTGTCCCCACTGTCCCCTCACCGTGCTGCGTCCCCAGCAGGCGGTTGAACACCTCCTTGACCACGATGGGGTTGAGTTTGATGAGCTTGGGCAGCGCCTGAATCACCTCTTTCTGCACCAAAACCGCCCGGTCAGCCCGGGTGACACCCAGGTGACAGCCAGGTGACAGCCGGGTGACACCCGGGTGACACCGGGGCGGGGGACAAAGGCCACCAAAGCCAACCCCACCTTCTCGAGCCCGTTGAGGACGGGGATGAGGAAGCGCACGTCCGGCAGCCGCTTGTGGTAGAGATCGCGCACGCGCTTGACCAGCTCGGGCGAGGGCGGCACTGCGGGAGGGGACAGCAATGTCACCTGTGGTGCCACCTGTGGTGTCACCTGTGTCACCTGTCTGCGCCACCTGTGCCACCTGCTCCTTCTCGTGCATGAGCTTGATGAACTGCAGCACCTGCTGCCGCACCTGTGCGACACCTGTGTCACCTGTGTGTGCCACCTGTGCCACCCGTGCCACCTGTCTGTGCCACCTGTGCCACCTGTGTCACCTGCTCCTTCTCGTGCATGCGTTTGATGAACTGCAGCGCCTGCTGCCGCACCTGTGCGACACCTGTGTCACCTGTGTGTGCCACCTGCGCCACCTGTGTGTGCCACCTGTGTCACCTGCTCCTTCTTGTACATGCGCTTGATGAACTGCAGCGCCTGCTGCCGCACCTGGGGACACACCTGTGTCACCTGTGTGTGTCACCTGTGTCACCTGTGCCACCTGTGTCACCTGGGTACCTCTGTGTGCCACCTGTGCCACCCCTGTGCGACACCTGTGTCACCTGTGTGTGCCACCTGTGCCACCTGTCTGTGTCACCTGTGTCACCTGTGTCACCTGCTCCTTCTCGTGCATGCGCTTGACGAACTGCAGCGCCTGCTGCCGCACCTGGGGACACACCTGTGTCACCTGTGTGTGCCACCTGCGCCACCTGTGTGTGCCACCTCTGGTGCCACCTGTGCCGCCGCCAGGTGTCCCCAGCCCACCTTTGTCCGTCAGGCTGTGCAGGCAGCGCGTCACGAGCGTCTCGGCGCCCTTGGGGCAATTCTCCACCAGCAGCAGCAGCTCCGGGGAGTTCATCCCCATCCCGCGGATCTGCCCCCCAAAAAAATTCACAGTTTTGGTCACAAAAATCAGGGTTTTTTTTTAAAGCACAAATGATTTAGGTAATTTTAAATAATGTTATTGAGCACAAATTGTTTTTGTTTTTGATTTGAATAAAGTTGTTCTAATTATTGAGTGCAAATCGTTCAATTAAAGCGAATAATTTTATTTAATATTTTATGCTCCGTAACTGGAATAATTTTGTTTTTCATATTCTATTGAGATAATTTTATTTAAATAATTTAATTAAATAATTTATACCAAATAATTTGAATAATTTTATTTAAATAAATTAATTGAATAATTTATAGCCAATAATTGAAATAATTTTATTTAAATAATTTTATTTAATAATTTATACCAAGCAATTTAAATAATTTTTATTGAAATAATTTTATTTAAATAATTTTTTGAATAATTTATAGCTAATAATTGAAATAATTTTATTTAAACAACTTTACTGAAGTAAGTTTATTGAATAATTTATAGCCAATAATTGAAATAATTTTATTTAAATAATTTTACTGAAGTAAGTTTATTGAATAATTTACAGCCAACAATTGAAATAATTTCATTTAAATAACGTAATGGAATAATTTATGCCCAATAACTTCAATAATCTTATTGAAATAATCTTATTATATTATATATGTATTGTTTACATATACTATAGCATAATATAATTATATATAACATACTTATAAATAATTATTTAGATTATATACATACATATATATATACATACACACATATCCTATATATATATATATATATATTTAATACATATATATATATAAACTAACTTATATAAATATGTGCTTTCCCACAGTGCCAATGGATGTCCCCAAATGTCCCCAGTGTCCCCAAATGTCCCCAAATGTCCCCAAGTGTCCCCTCACCGGCTGCTCGATGACCTCCACAATGGTGACACCCAACTGCCCCAATTAACCAAACCCACTAATTGATAACAGGGACAGGAAAGGCGATTTCCAGTGGTGCCAATGGATGTCCCCACGATGCCAGTGGATGTCCCCAGTGTCCCCAATGTCCCCAAATGTCCCCAATGTCCCCCCACCCAGCTGCTCGATGACCTCCATGATGGTAACACCCAATTAACTGATGCCATTAACTGATAACAGGGACAGGAAAGGCGATTTCTAATGGTACCAATGGATGTCCCCAAGTGTCCCCAATGTCCCCAAATGTCCCCAAGTGTCCCCAAATGTCCCTCACCGGCTGCTCGATGACCTCCACAATGGTGACACCCAACTGCCCCAATTAACTGATGCCATTAATTGATGACAAGGACAGGAAAGGTGATTTCCAATGGTGCCAATGGATGTCCCCACGATGCCAATGGATGTCCCCAGTGTCCCCAATGTCCCCAATGTCCCCAAGTGTCCCCTCACCGGCTGCTCGATGACCCCACTATGGTGACACCCAACTGCCCCAATTAACTGATGCCATTAATTGATAACAGGGACAGGAAAGGCGATTTCCAATGGTGCCAATGGATGTCCCCACGATGCCAATGGATGTCCCCAAATGTCCCCAGTGTCCCCAAATGTCCCCAGTGTCCCCTCACCGGCTGCTCGATGACCTCCACAATGGTGACACCCAACTGCCCCAATTAACTGATGCCATTAATTGATAACAGGGACAGGGAAGGCGATTTCCAATGGTGCCAATGGATGTCCCCACGATGCCAATGGATGTCCCCAGTGTCCCCAAATGTCCCCAAACGTCCCTCACCGGCTGCTCGATGACGCGCAGCACCGTGCGCTTGATGTCGGCGATGGCCTCGGTGTAGACGGAGGCGAGCTCGTGGATCAGCTTGTGGTTGTGGGGCAGCAGGGCCAGGTACAGGTACAGGCACTGCTTGATGGTCTCCTCGGTCCAGGGCGCCGCCACCTCTGGGGACACCAAAACAGGGTTAGAATGAGCAAAAACGGGGTTTCTGTGAGCAAAAATGGAGTTAGAGTGAGGGAAAATGGGGTTATAGTGAGGGAAAACGGGATTTGTGACCCAAAACAGGCCAGGTACAGGTACAGGCACTGCTTGATGGTCTCCTTGGTCCAGGGCGCCGCCACCTCTGGGGACACAGAGTGACACCAAAATGGGGTGAAAATGAGAAAAAATGGGGTTAGAGTGACAAAAAAGGGGATTATAGTGAGAAAAAATGAGGTTTTTGTGAGTAAAAATGGGCCAGGTACAGGTGCAGGTACAGGTACAGGGCCAGATACAGGTACAGGTACAGGCACTGCTTGATGGTCCAGGGCGCCGCCACCTCTAGGGACACCAAAATGGGACACAAAAATGGGGTGAAAGTGAGCAAAAACGGGGTTTTTGTGAGAAAAAATGGGATTAATGTGAGCAAAAATGAGGTTTTTGTGAGTAAAAATGGGCCAGGTACAGGTACAGGTACAGGTACAGGCACTGCTTGATGGTCTCCTCGGTCCAGGGTGCTGCCACTTCTGGGGACACCAAAATGGGACATCAAAATGGGGTGAGAATGACAAAAAATGGGGTTATAATGAGAAAAAATGGGATTAATGTGAGCAAAAACAGGGTTTTTGTGAGAAAAAATGAGGTTTTTGTGAGTAAAAATGGGCCAGGTACAGGTACAGGTAGAGGCACTGCTTGATGGTCTCCTCGGTCCAGGGCGCTGCCACCTCTGGGGACACAGAGTGACACAAAAATGGGGTGAAAGTGAGCAAAAACGGGGTTTTTGTGAGAAAAAATGAGTTTTTTGTGAGTAAAAATGGGCCAGGTACAGGTACAGGTACAGGTACAGGCACTGCTTGATGGTGTCCTTGGTCCAGGGCGCCGCCACCTCTGGGGACACCAAAATGGGGTGAGAGTGACAAAAAATGGTGTTTTAAGAAAAAAAAATGGGGTTATTGTGACAAAAAACGGGGTTAGAGTGAGGAAAAATGGCGTAAGAGCGACCAAAAATGGGGTGAAAATGACAAAAAACAAGTTGGTATTGGCCAAATTTACGTTAGTGATATTTCCAATGAAATATTTGGGATTTCCTATAAAATATCAGGTATTTCCCATAAAACATTTGGGATTTCCCACGGAACATTTGGGATTTCCCATGGAACATTTCCCATCTCCACTGAACACTTTGAATTTCCCACGGAACATTTGGGATTTCCCATGGAATATTTCCCATGGAATATTTCCCATTTCCTATGGAACATTTGGGATTCCCACGGAATGTTTGATATTTCCATGGAATATTTGGAATTTCCCATGGAACATTTGGAATTTCCCATGGAACATTTGGAATTTCCCATGGAATATTTCCCATGGAATATTTCCCATTTCCCGTGGAATATTTCCCGTTTCCCATGGAACATTTGGGATTCCCACGGAATATTTCCCATTTCCCATGGAATATTTCCCATTTCCCATGGAAAATTTGGGATTCCCACGGAATATTTGATATTTCCCATGGAATATTTGATATTTCCATGGAATATTTGGAATTTCCCATGGAACATTTCCCATGGAATATTTCCCATGGAATATTTCCCCTTTCCCATGGAACATTTAGGATTCCCACGGAATATTTGATATTTCCTATGTAATATTTGATATTTCCATGGAATATTTGGAATTTCCCATGGAACATTTGGAGTTTCCCATGGAATATTTCCCATTTCCCATTGAATATTTGACACATCCACGGAATATTTGGAATTTCCCACAAAATATTTGGTATTTCCATGGGAAAATCTGGGATTCCCCATGAAATATTTCCCACTCCCACGGAACATTTTGAATTTCCCATGGAATATTTTGGGATTTCCCACGGAACAACTGGGATCTCCACGGAACGTTCTGGATTTCCCACGGAAATTTGGGAATCCCGGGCGCTCACCTGTGTCCTTGTCGGCGCCGAAGAGCACGGAGGGGGGGTTGGGGTGCACCAGGAGCTGCAGGTAATTGAGGGCGAACTTCTCCACGTACTCGCGGAGCTGCTCCTTCTCGTACATGCGCTTGATGAACTGCAGCGCCTGCTGCCGCACCTGTGCGACACCTGTGTCACCTGTGTGTGCCACCTGTGTGACACCTGGGTACCTCTGTGTGCCACCTGTGTCACCTGTGTCACCTGGGTACCTCTGTGTGTCACCCCTGTGTGCCACCTGCTCCTTCTCGTACATGCGCTTGATGAACTGCAGCGCCTGCTGCCGCACCTGTGCGACACCTGTGTCACCTGTGTGTGCCACCTGCGCCACCTGGGTACCTCTGTGTGCCACCTGTGCCACCCCTGTGTGCCACCCGTGTCACCTGCTCCTTCTCGTACATGCACTTGATGAACTGCAGTGCCTGCTGCCGCACCTGTGCGACACCTGTGTCACCTGTGTGTGCCACCTGCGCCACCTGTGTCACCTCTGTGTGCCACCTGTGCCACCCCTGTGTGCCACCTGTGTCACCTGTGTGTGCCACCTGTGCCACCTGTCTGTGTCACCTGTGTCACCTGCTCCTTCTCGTACATGCGCTTGACGAACTGCAGCGCCTGCTGCCGCACCTGTGCGACACCTGTGTCACCTGTGTGTGTCACCAGTCTGTGCCACCTGGGACACCCCTGTGTGCCACGCGTGTGTGCTACCTGTGCCACCTCTGTGTGTCACCTGAGTCACCCAAACCCTCCAAAATCCCCTGGGCACCTCCAAAAAAATCCCTTAGAACCCCCAAACCTCCCCAAAATCCCCCCGAAACCCCCTCCAGGTGTCCCCAATGTCCCCAGGTGTCCCCAGGTGTGCCCACCTTGTCCTTCTCGTGGGAGCTGAGGTCCAGCAGCACGTGCAGGTACTGGAACTGCCCCAATGTCCCCAGGTGTCCCTGATGTCCCCAGGTGTCCCTGATGTCCCCAAACCTCCCCAGGTGTGCCCACCTTGTCCTTCTCGTGGGAGCTGAGGTCCAGCAGCACGTGCAGGTACTGGAACTGCCGCGAGGGCCGTTTGAAGATCAGGTCCCTCAGGGTGGACATCCCCAGGTAGGTGCGGCTCTGAGGGGACACAGGTGGCACCACTGGGTGGCACCTCGGGGTGGCACCTGCCCTGTGTCACCTCCAGGTGCTTCCCTCTGGTCATCTCCATGTGTCATCTCCAGGTGTCACCTCCCTGTGTCCCCCCTGGTGTCCCTCCCCATATGTCCCTCAATGTCCCCCGATGTCCCCACCGATGTCCCCGCCAGTGTCCCCTCCATGTCCCCCTGATGTCCCCTCCAGTGTCCCCTCCAATGTCCCCCAGTGTCCCCCCCGATGTCCCTCTCAATGTCCCCGCCAGCGTCCCCATCTGATGTCTCCCCCGATGTCCCCAGGTGACTCCTCCCAGTGACCCCTCCCCGTGTCCCATCCCAATGTCCCCAGGTGTCCCATCCCAATGTCCCCAGGTGTCCCCTCCTGGTGTCCCCGCCTCTGATGTCCCCCTGATGTCCCCTCCAAATGTCCCCTCCAGTGTCCCCTTCCCATGTCCCCCTGATGTCCTCAGGTGTCGTCCCCAGTGTCCCCCCAGGTGTCCCCCGATGTCCCCTCAGGTGTCGTCCCCAGGTGTCCCCACCTCGTCCTCGCAGTATTTCCGGATCACCTCCAGGGCGCTCTCGGTGATGAGCGGCGCCTCCAGCACCACCTTGGTGAAGATCCTGGGTGGGGACAGGGACAGCGCCGGTGTCACCGCGCTGGGGACACGGACACGCCGGGGGGGTGGCCCTGGGGCTGGCCTGGGCCTGGTGGCTCTGCTCTGTCCCCTGAGGTGGCACCAGCTCGGCCTTAAGGGGTCTGTGCCATCCCTGGGGACACCGTCCTGGTGGCCCTGTCCCACACCTGGTGGCACTGTCCTATACCTGGTGGCAACTGTCCCACACCTGGTGGCAACTGTCCTAGACATGGTGGCACCAACCTGGTCCTGGTGGTACCAACCCAGCCCTGGTGTCCCCGTCCCAATCTGGTGTCCCCACCCCCATCCCAATGTCACCAACCCAACCATGGTGTCCCAATCCCAACCCTGGTGTCTCCAACCCAACCGTGGTGTCCCCAACCCCGTGTCCCACCACGGCTGTATCCCCAGTGTCCATACCCATCCTTCTGGTCGGGTTTCTCCTGCAGCCCGGCCAGCAGCCCTATCAGGCACTCGTCGTGGCGCTCCAGGCCACCAGCGCCGCGTGTCCCCAACCCAACCCTGGTGTCCCCAACCCAACCGTGGTGTCCCCACAGTGTCCCCAGTGTCCATACCCATCCTTCTGGTCGGGTTTCTCCTGCAGCCCGGCCAGCAGCCCCATCAGGCACCCGTCGTAGCACTCCAGGCCACCAACCCTGGTGTCCCCAACCCAACCCTGGTGACCCCAACCCAACCGTGGTGTACCAAACCCAACCGTGGTGTCCATACCCATCCTTCTGGTCGGGTTTCTCCTGCAGCCCGGCCAGCAGCCCCATCAGGCACTCATCGTAGCGCTCCAGGCCACCAGCGCCGCGTGTCCCCAACCCAACCCAACCCAACCGTGGTGTCCCCATCCCATCCTTGGTGTCCCCACAGTGTCCCCAGTGTCCATACCCATCCTTCTGGTCGGGTTTCTCCTGCAGCCCGGCCAGCAGCCCCATCAGGCACCCGTCGTAGCGCTCCAGGCCACCAGCGCCGCGTGTCCCCAACCCAACCAAACCCAACCGTGGTGTCCCCATCCCATCCTTGGTGTCCCCACAGTGTCCCCAGTGTCCATACCCATCCTTCTGGTCGGGTTTCTCCTGCAGCCCGGCCAGCAGCCCCATCAGGCACCCGTCGTAGCGCTCCAGGCCGCCAGCGCCGCATGTCCCCAATCCAACCCAACCCAACCGTGGTGTCCCCAGCCCAACCGTGGTGTCCCCAGCCCAACCGTGGTGTCCATACCCATCCTTCTGGTCGGGTTTCTCCTGCAGCCCGGCCAGCAGCCCTATCAGGCACTCGTCGTAGCGCTCCAGGCCGCCGCCGCGCGCCAGGTGCGCGTTGTACTCCTGGAAGAGCCAGGCGAAGGCCAGGTCCAGGCGGCCCCGCACGTCGTCCAGGATGAAGGAGAGCACCTCGCCCTTGAGGGGCACCTCGAACTGCGTCACCAGCGAGGCCAGGATCTTCACTCGGGCCTGGGGGGGCACACGGGGGTCGCTCGGTGGTCATTCCGTGGTTAATCAAGGGTTAATCAAGGGTTTAGTCAATGGTCACTCAAGGGATACTCAATAGTTACTCAAGGGTTTAGTCAATGGTCACTCAAGGGCCACTGGAACTGCGTCACCAGCGAGGCCAGGATCTTTACTCGGGCCTGGGGGGTCACTCAGTGGTCATTCCATGGTCAGTCAGTGGTCATTCCATGGTTACTCAAGGGTTAATCAAGGGATCAGTCAATGGTCACCAAACTGCGTCACCAGCGAGGCCAGGATCTTCACTCCGGACACCCAGTGGTCATTCCATGGTCACTCAGTGGTCATTCCATGGTCAATCAATGGTTAATCAAGGGTTACTCAACGGATTAGTCAATGGTCACTGGAACTTCATCACCAGCGAGGCCAGGATCTTCACTCGGGCCTGGGGGGTCACTCAGTGGTCACTCCATGGTCATTTAATGCTCGTTTGAATGGTCACTCAAGGGATTAGTCAATGGTCACTGAACTGTGTCACCAGCGAGGCCAGGATCTTCACTCCGGACACCCAGCAGTCATTCCACGGTCACTCAGTGGTCACTCAATGGTTACTCAAGGGTTAATCAAGGGTTTAGTCAATGGTCACTCAAGGGTCACTCAATGCCCACTGGAATCGCATCACCAGCGAGGCCAGGATCTTCACTCGGGCCTGGGAGGACACTCAGTGGTCACTCCATGGTCATTCAGTGGTCATTCCATGGTCATTCCATGGTTAATCAAGGGTTAATCAAGGATTTAGTCAATGGTCACTCAAGGGTCACTCAATGCCCACTGGTGTGTTCCAGGTGTGCCCAGGTATGTCCCAAATGTGCCCAGGTGTGCCCAGGTGTCCCCAGCTATGCCCAGCTGTACCCAGCTGTACGGAGGTGTGCCCAGCTGTATCCCAGGTGTGCCCAGGTGTATCCTTGGGTTATCCCAGCTGTGCCCAGCTGTGCCCAGGGTTATCCCAGGTGTGGCCAGGGTTATCCCAGCTCTGCCCAGCTGTACCCAGGTGTATGCCAGGTGTGCCCAGGTGCACCTAGCTGTGCCCAAGTGTGCCCAGGGTTATCCCAGGTGTGCCCAGCTGTACCCAGGTGTATGCCAGGTGTGCCCAGGTGCACCTAGCTGTGCCCAAGTGTGCCCAGGGTTATCCCAGGTGTGCCCAGCTGTACCCAGGTGTATGCCAGGTGTGCCCAGGTGCACCTAGCTGTGCCCAAGTGTGCCCAGGGTTATCCCAGGTGTGCCCAGCTGTACCCAGGTGTATGCCAGGTGTGCCCAGGTGCACCTAGCTGTGCCCAAGTGTGCCCAGGGTTATCCCAGGTGTGCCCAGCTGTACCCAGGTGTATGCCAGGTGTGCCCAGGTGCACCTAGCTGTGCCCAGGGTTATCCCAGGTGTGCCCAGCTGTGGCCAGGGTTATCCCAGGTGTGCCCAGCTGTACCCAGGTGCATGCCAGGTGTGCCCAGGTGTGCAGCACCTACCTGCGCGGCGCCGCTGGCGGCCACGGCCCTCTCGGAGCGCAGGATGCGGCGCACGGCGCCGAGCTTCAGCTTCTCCACCTGCACCTCGCTGAGCGGCTTCAGCACGTCGCTGAGGCGGAACACCTTCTTACGGCCCCCGGCGCCCGCCAGCCTGAGCGGGACAGCACCAGGGTCAGCCAGGGGTCAGCGGGGTCATCCAGGGGAATGGGGTCAGCGGGGTCATCCAGGGGAATGGGGTCAGCGGGGTCATCCAGGGGAATGGGGTCATGCAGGGGAATGGGGTCATTGGGGTCATACAGGCGAATGGGGTCATGCAGGGGAACGGGGTCATTGGGGTCATTGGGGTCATAGAGGCGAATGGGGTCGTCCAGGGCAATGGAGTCATTGGGGTCAGTGGGGTCATCTGGGGGAATGGGGTCAGTGGGGTCACCCAGGGGAATGGGGCCATTGGGGTCATCAGGGTCATCCAGGGGAATGAGATCACTGGGGTCACCCAGGGGAATGGGGTCATTAGGGGTCATTGGAGTCACCCAGGGGAATGGGGTCAGTGGGGTCATCAGGGGGAATGGGGTCATTGGGGTCATCAGGACCATCCACGGGAATGGGGTCATTGGGGTCATCCAGGGGAACACTGGGGTCATCCAGGGGAACATTGGGGTCATCCAGGGGATCATTGGGGTCATCCAGGGGAACACTGGGGTCATTGGGGTCATCCAGGGGAACACTGGGGTCATCCAGGGGAACACTGGGGGTCATTGTGGTCATCTAGGGCAACGGGGTCACGGATATCGGGGTCATCCGGGGCAACACTGGTGTCATTGGGGTCATCCAGGGGAACATTGGGGTCATTGTGGTCATCTGGGGCAACGGGGTCACGGGGATCGGGGTCATCCGGGGGAACACGGGTGTCACGGTGGTCACGGTGGCACTGACCGCGGCTGCGTGGCCGGCATGATGGGCTCGGGCCGGCGCTTGGCCTGCGGCGTCTCGTCGGGCAGCCCGGGCGCGGAGCCGTGCGCGCCCAGCACGGCGATGGCCTGGCCCTGGCCCAGCGCCGACAGGCGCCGCTTGATCACCACCGCGTCCGGCTTGGCCACCTTCTCCTCCTTGGGCTCCTCCCGCAGCAGCTTCGTCTGCTCCACGCCTGGGACGGCACGGGGACGCTCAGAGTTGGGGTGGGGACGGGGAAATTGGGGTGGGGATGGGGAAATTGGGGTGGGAATGGTCAAAATGGGGTGGGGATGGTCAGAATTGGGGTGGGGATGGGGAAATTGGGGTGGGGATGGGGAAAACGGGGTGGGGAATGGGGAAATTGGGGTGGGGATGGGGAAATTGGGGTGGGAATGAGGTGGCAATGGTCAGAATTGGGGTGGGGACGGGGAAAATGGGGTGGGGATGGCCAAAATGGGGTGGGAATGGGGAAATTGGGGTGGGGAATGGTGAAATTGGGGTGGGAATGGGGAAATTGGGGTGGGAATGAGGTGGCAATGGTCAGAATTGGGGTGGGAAATGGAGAAATTGGGGTGGGGATGGGGAAATTGGGGTGGGAATGGGAAAAATGGGGTGGGGAATGGGGAAATTGGGGTGGGAATGAGGTGGCAATGGTCAGAATTGGGGTGGGGACGGGGAAAATGGGGTGGGGATGGCCAAAATGGGGTGGGAATGGGGAAATTGGGGTGGGGAATGGTGAAATTGGGGTGGGAATGGGGAAATTGGGGTGGGAATGAGGTGGCAATGGTCAGAATTGGGGTGGGAAATGGGGAAATTGGGGTGGGGATGGGGAAATTGGGGTGGGAATGGGAAAAATGGGGTGGGGAATGGGGAAATTGGGGTGGGAATGAGGTGGCAATGGTCAGAATTGGGGTGGGAATGGGGAAATTGGGGTGGGAATGGGAAGAATGGGGTGGGGAACGGTAAAATTGGGGTGGGGGTGGTGAAACTGGGGTGGGGATGGGGAAATTGGGGTGGGAATGAGGTGGCAATTGCCAGAATGGGGGTGGGAAATGGGGAAATTGGGGTGGGAACGGGGAAATTGAGGTGGGGAATGGGGAAATTGGGGTGGGGATGGGAAAAATGGGGTGGGGATGGGAAAATTGGGGTGGGGGTGGTGAAATTGGGGTGGGGATGGGGAAAACGGGGTGGGGATGGGGAAACTGGGGTGGGAATGAGGTGGCAATGGTCAGAATTGGGGTGGGAATGGGGAAATTGGGGTGGGAATGGGAAGAATGGGATGGGAAATGGGGAAATTGGGGTGGGGATGGGGAAATTGGGGTGGGGATGGGCAAAATGGGGTGGGAATGAGGTGGCAATGGTCAGAATTGGGGTTGGAAATGGGGAAATTGGGGTGGGGATGGGGAAATTGGGGAGGGAATGGTGAAAACAGGGTGGGGATGATGAAAATGGTGTGGGGATGGTCAGAATGGGGTGGGGATGGTCAGAATTGGGGTGGGGATGGGGAAAACGGGGTGGGGATGGTCAGAATGGGATGGGAACGGTGAAAATTGGGCGGGGATGGGTAAATTGGGGTGGGCATGGTCAGATTGGGGTGGAGATGGTGAAAATGGGGCAGGAATGGTCAAACTGGGGTGGGGACAGGTTGGGAGTCCAGGGATTGTGGGTGGCCATCGGGTCAATTCTTTGGCCACTCACAAACTCATGAGGGGCAGGTGAAACCCAAGGAGATTTCTCCAACCCGGGCGAATTCCACCCGAATCTCCCCAAATCCACGTTCCAACCTCGGATCCCACCCAGAACCTCGGATATCCTCATTCCCACCACAATTTCTGCCCCTCCCTGGAGCCAAAACCCCAAATTCCCCCAAAACCCACCCAACCACACCCAACCTTCCACGAATCCCACCCCGATCCCGATTTCCCCCAAATCCACCCCAATTTCTGGTGTCCCCCTGACCTGGCCCCAGGCCGGCTGCGGTCATCTGCGTGGCCATGAGCCGGGCCAGGTGCTTGATCTGCGCCTCGGTGCCGGCCGACTCCACGGGCGTGTAGGTGGCCTGGAAGGAGGCGGGCATGGCCTCGGGCAGGTACACCATGCTGATCAGCACCTGCGGGGAGACGGGACCCCAAAATCACCTCAGGGAGCCTGAAATCAGCCCAGGGAACCCAAAATCACCTCGGGGAACCCCAAAATCACCTCGGGGAACCCAAAACTACCTTGGAGAACCCCAAAAACACCTCAGGGAGCCTGAAATCAGCTCAGGGAACCCAAAACTATCTTGGAGAACCCAAAACTGCCCTGGAGAACCCTAAAATCACCTCAGAGACACTGAAATCTCCTCGAGGAACCCAAAAACACCTCAGGGACCATGAAATCTCCTCGGGGAACCCAAAAACACCTCGAGGAACCTGAAATGGCCTTAGGGAACTCAAAAGCACCTCAGGGAAACCAAAACTGCCTTTGGAGACCCCAAGAAATGCTCAGGGACGCTGAAATCAGCTCAGGGACCCCAAAACTACCTTGGAGAACCCAAAACTGCCTCGGAGAACCCAAAACTGCCTTGGAGAACCCCAAAATCACCTCAGGGAACCTAAAAACAGCTCAGGAACCCTGAAATCAGCTCAGGGACCCCAAAACCACATTGGGGAACCCAAAGCCACCTCAGGGAACCCAAAAACAGCTCAGGGAACCCAAAACTACCTTGGAGAACCCCAAAATCACCTCAGGGACACAGAAATCAGCTCAGGGAACCCAAAAACAGCTCAGGGACACTGAAATCAGCTCAGGGAACCCAAAATCACTTCAAGGATCTAAAAACTGTCATTAGAGACCTCAAAACACCTCAAGAACCCCAAAAACACCTCAGGGAACCCAAAACCAGCTCAGGGGCCCTGAAATCATCTCAGGGAACCCAAAATCACCTCGGGTACCTAAAAACAGCTCGGGGACCCTGAAATCAACTCAGGGAACCAAAAAATTGCCTCAGGGAACCCAAAAACACCTCAGGGACGCTGAAATCAGCTCAGGGAACCCAAAACTGCCTTGGAGAACCAAGAACTGCCTTGGAGAACCCCAAAATCACCTCAGGGAACCTAAAAACAGCTCAGGAACCCTGAAATCAGCTCAGGGACCCCAAAACCACATTGGGGAACCCAAAGCCACCTCAGGGAACCCAAAAACAGCTCAGGGACACTGAAATCAGCTCAGGGAACCCAAAATCACCTCAGGGAACCCGAAATGGCCTTAGGGAACCCAAAAACACCTCAGGGAACCCAAAACCAGCTCAGGGACACTGAAACCATCTCAGGGAACCCAAAACTACCTTGGAGAACCCAAAACTGCCTTGGAGAACCCCAAAGCCACCTCAGGGAACCTGAAACCATCTCAGGGAACCCAAAATCATCTCAGGGAACCCAAAATCACCTCAGGGACCCCAAAACCACCTCAGGACCCCCGAGTGTCCCCAACACCCCTTAAAGCCCCCCCAAAGTGTCCCCAAGGCCACTGTCCCCTCCTGACCAGGTTGGCCACGTTCTCGGGGGTCAGCAGCGGCTGCAGGAACTCGGCCGTGATGTCGGTGTCCGAGGGGACAGTGACCGCTCCGGCCACCTTGGCCACGGCCACCGCCGGCGCCTCCAGGTCCTTGTCCTCGTCGTCCTCGCCCAGCGGTGGCTCTGAGGGGACACCACAGGGTCACTGAGTGTCCCCAGGGGCCGCCAGCAGGGTTGGGGACACCACAGGGTCACTGAGTGTCCCCAGGGGCCACCAGCAGGGTTGGGGACACCACAAGGTCACTGGTGGTGGCTCCTGGAGGACTTGAGGGACATTTAATGTCACCTCCCCTCAGGTGTCACCAGGTGGGACTCAGGGGACCTGGGGGGGTTTAATGCCACCACGTGTCCCCAGAAGGGACTGGGATGACACTGGGTGACACCGGGAGGACACTGCGGGGGTTTAATGCCACCACCTGTCCCCAGCGTCCCCATGAGGCCACCAGGACCTTCTGATGGCCACCACCGCCATGGGGAGGTGACAACGATGCCACCTCAGATTGAGAGTGGCACTGGGCTCGTCGCGGGGCCATTTCTGATGGCCACCACCACCCACCCTGAACCCTGATGGCCACCACCACCACAGGGAAGGTGACCCTGATGCCACCAGGGGCTCTCACCGATCTTCATCTTCCTGAGGGCGGCGTCGGGCTTGTCCCATGGCCACCACCCAACCCTGAACCCCGATGGCCACCATGGCCATCCTGAACCCTGATGGCCACCACCACCCACTCAACCCTGATGGCCACCACCACCACAGGGAAGGTGACCCTGATGCCACCAGGGGTTCTCACCGATCTTCTTCATCTTGAGGGCGGCGTCGGGCTCGTCCCACGGCCACCACCCAACCCTGAACCCTGATGGCCACCACGGCCACCGCCACCCATCCCTCATGGAAAACCACCACCACAGGGAAGGTGACCCTGATGCCACCACCACAGGGAAGGTGACCCTGATGCCACCAGGGGTTCTCACCGATCTTCATCTTCTTGAGGGCGGCGTCGGGCTCGTCGCGGGGCCGCTTGCGCGCCTCGCGCGGGCTGGGCATGCTGCGGGCGATCTCGGCCTGCGGCGTGCCCAGGTCCACCAGCAGCGTGGTGATCTGCGGCTGGAAGTCGCCCGAGGACGGGTGGCGCAGCACGCTCAGCAGGTGCAGCTTCAGGTTCTTGCGCACGCTGCTCACCTGCGACTTGGCCAGCGTGGGCGGCAGGTTGGCTGGGAGGGGACAGGGACAGGTTGTGGACAGGTTGGGGACATTTGGGAACAGGTTAGGGACAGGTTGGGGACATTCAGGGACACCTGCGACTTGGCCAGCATGGGCAGCAGGTTGGCTGGGAGGGGACAGGGACAGGTTAGGGACACCTGGGGACACCTGGGGACACCTGGGGACAGCTGGGACTTGGCCAGCGTGGGCGGCAGGTTGGCTACGAGGGGACAGGGATGGGGTTAGGGACAGGTTGGGGACACTTGGGGACAAGCTAGGGACAGGCTGGGGACACCTGCGACTTGGCCAGCGTGGGCGGCAGGTTGGCTGGGAGGGGACAGGTTGGGGACAGGTTGGGGACACCTGGGGACAGCTGGGACTTGGCCAGCGTGGGCAGCAGGTTGGCTGGGAGGGGACAGGGGACAGGTTGGGGACAGGTTGGGGACATTTGGGAACAGGTCGGGGACAGGTTGGAGACATTTGGGGACAGGTTGTGGACAGGTTGGGGACATTCAGGGACACCTGAGACTTGGCCAGCGTGCGAGGCAGGTTGGCTACGAGGGGAGAGGGGACAGGTTGGGGACACCTCAGAACACCTGGGAACACCTGGGGACAGCTGGGACTTGGCCAGCGTGGGCGGCAGGTTGGCTGGGAGGGGACAGGGGACAGGTTGGGGACACTTGGGGACACCTGGGGACAGCTGGGGACACCTGCGACTTGGCCAGTGTGGGCGGCAAGTTGGCTACGAGGGGAGAGGGGACAGGTTGGGGACACACGGGGACACCTGGGGACAGCTGGGACATGGCCAATGTCAAAGGCAGGATGGCTACGGGGAGAGGGGACAGGTTGGGGACACCTGGGGACAGCTGGGACCTGGCCAGTGTGGGCGGCAGGTTGGCTATGGGGAGAGGGGACAGGTTGGGGACAGGTTAGGGACACCTGGGGACACCAGGGGACAGCAGGGATGTTCCCATGGAGGGTCTCGTAGGCCTGGATGACCTCAGCCATGGACACGGGGTGGCCAGGGGACACCAGGGGACACCTCAGGAACATTACCATGGAGACGTGGATGACCTCAGCCATGGACACGGGGTGACCAGGGACACCAAGAGACACCAAAGGACAACAAGGGGACACCAGGGGACACTGAGGGACACCAGGGGACAGCAGATGGCATTACCATGGAGGGTCTCGCAGACCTGGATGACCTCGGCCATGAACATGGGGTGACCAGGGGACACCAGAGGACACCAAGGGACACCAAGGGGACACCAAGGGGACACTGGGGACATTACCATGGAGGTCTGGGTGATCTCGGCCATGAACATGGGGACACCAGGGAACACCAGGGGACACCAAGGGACATTACCGTGGAGGGTCTCGTAGGCCTGGATGACCTCGGCCATGAACATGGGGACACTGAGGGACACTGGGGGACACTGGGGGACACTGAGGGACACTGGGGGACATTGGGGACACTGAGGGACACCAGGGGACACTGGGGACGTTACCGTGGAGGGTCTCGTAGGCCTGGATGACCTCGGCCATGAACATGGGCCGCTGGCGGGCGATGGTGGCCAGCGAGCCCAGCGCCGCCGTCAGGTTGATGCTGGAGATGGCCGGGTGCACCATGAACTTGAGCAGCTGCTCCAGCGCCGCCTTGCCCTCCTCCCACAGCACGTCTGGGGACACCGGGGGATGTCACCGACCCACGGGGAGGTCACTGAGGCCCCAACTCGAGGGGTCAGTGGGGTCATCCCACCCCAATCCCCCTCACTCACCGTACTTGATGACGGGGTGGTCTCAATCCCAAATTCCAAACCCCAATCCCCAAACTCCAAACCCCAAACCCCAAATCCCCAATTCTAAACCCCAAATCCCCAATTCCAAACCCCAAACCCCAAATCCCCAATTCCAAACCCCAAATCCCAAATCCCCAATTCCAAACCCCAAATCCCAAATCCCAACCCCTAACCCCAAGCTCCAAACCCCAAATTCCACCCCACACTCACTGTACTTGATGATGGGGTGGTCCCAGTCCCAAACCCCAAATTCCAACCCCAAACCCCAATCTCCCCTCACTCACTGTGCTTGATGACGGGATGGTCCCAAACCCCAAACCCCAAATCCCAAACCCCAAATTCCAACCCCAAACCCCAAACCCCAATCCCCAATCCCCCTCACTCACTGTATTTGATGACGGGGTGATCCCAAACCCCAAACCCCAAACCCCAAACCCCAAACCCCCTCACTCACTGTCCTTGATGACGGCGTGGTCCCAAACCCCAAACCCCAATCCCCAATCCCCAAACTCAATCCCCAATCCCCAAACTCAATCCCCAATCCCCAAACCCCAAACCCCCTCACTCGCTGTCCTTGATGATGGGGTGATCCCAAACCCCAATCCCCAATCCCCAAACCCCAAACCCAATCCCAAACCCCAAACCCCAAACCCCAATCCCCAATCCCAAACCCCCAATCCCCAATCCCCCTCACTCACTGTATTTGATGATGGGGGGGTCCCAAACCCCAAACCCCAAACCCAAACCCCCTCACTCACTGTACTTGATGACGGGGTGATCCCAAACCCCAATCCCCAAACCCCCATCCCCAAACCCCAATCCCCAAGCCCCCTCACTCACTGTACTTGATGATGGGGTGACCCCAAACCCCAAACCCCAAACCCAAACCCCAATCCCCAAACCCCAAACCCAAACCCCAAACCCCAATCCCCAAACCTAATCTCCCCTCAGTCACTGTACTTGATGACGGGGTGGTCCCAAACCCCAAACCCCAACCCCAAACCCCAAACCCCAATCCCCAATCCCAATCCCCAATCCCCAATCCCCAATCCCAAACCCCCTCACTCACTGTACTTGATGACGGGGTGGTCCCAAACCCCAAACCCCAATCCCAAACCCCAAACCCCAATCCCCAATCCCCAACCCCAAGCCCCCTCACTCACTGTACTTGATGACGGGGTGGTCCCAAACCCCAATCCCCAATCCCAAACCCCAAACCCCAAACCCCAACCCCAAACCCCAAACCCCAATCCCCAATCCCCAATCCCAAGCCCCCTCACTCACTGTACTTGATGACGGGGTGGTCCCAAACCCCAATCCCCAATCCCAAACCCCAAACCCCAAACCCCAAACCCCAATCCCCAAACCCCAAACCCCAATCCCAAACCCCAAACCCCAATCCCCAAACCCCAACCCCAACCCCCTCACTCACTGTACTTGATGACGGGGTGGTCCCAAACCCCAATCCCCAATCCCAATCCCCAAACCCCAAACCCCAAACCCCAAACCCCAATCCCAAACCCCAAACCCCAATCCCCAATCCCCAACCCCAAGCCCCCTCACTCACTGTACTTGATGACGGGGTGGTCGCGCGGGATGCGCTCCAGGCTGACGTCGTTCTCGTGCCGCTTGGGCACGTCGGAGTCGGCCGTGCGCGGCGACAGCGTCACGATCAGCCCCTCCACGAACTTGATGGCGTGCGTGCGGACGCCGTCGTTGTCCGAGTCCAGCAGCAGGATGATGTCGCTGGCCATGGAGGACATCATCTCCCAGCAGGCCTCCTGCAGCTCGCCGATCACCTTGGACTTCACCATCCACTGGGGGATGCCAGAAAAACCCCGCAAAAAAACCCCCCAAAAAAACCAACCCAGGAATTAAAAGGGTTACCCGTTTTTTTATGGGTCATTACGGTAACCGCGGCGGGCGCCGTGGAAATTTTAAGGGGGTTTTATGGGTAATTACGGTAATTGTATTGGGTGTTAAAGATTCTTTTTATGCGTAATTATGGTAATTGGTACCAAATATTAAGACTATTTTTACATGCAATTATGGTAATTGGTGTGAAATATTAAGGCCACTTTTACGTGCAATTACAGTAATTATATTGGATATTAAAGGCTTCTTTACGCGCAATTACGGTAATTGGTATTGAAAATTAAGGCCACATTTGTGTGGAATTATGGTAACTGAATTGGCTATTAAAGCCTTTTTAAATACGTAATTATGGAAATTGATATTGAACGTTAAGGACACTTTTATGTGGAATTATGGTGATTAGTATCAAACATTTAAGCAATTTTTATTTGTAATTACAGTAATCGGTATCAACTATTGTCATAAAAATTGAAGGTGGTTTCTACTAGTAATTACGGTAACCGTCTTGGCTATTAAAGGCTTTCTTATGTGCAATAAATTTTAATTAAATTGATCAAATATTAAGACACGTTTTACGTGCAATTATGATAATTGGGATCAAATATTAAGACTATTTTTATGTGCAACTGGGGTAATTGCTATTAAATACCAAATCAGTTTTTAACTCTAATTACAGTAATTGGTATCAATTATTGTCATGGTAATTGTAAGGTAATTTTTATGGGTAATTATGGTAATTGTATGGGGTATTAAAGACTTCTTTTTATGTGTAATTATGGTAATTGGGATCAAATATTAAGCCTGCTTTTATGTGAATTACGGTAATTGGCAAAGAATAAAAGGCCACTTTTATGTGTAATTACGGCAATTAGTCTTAAATATTATAAGTATTAAAGACGCTTTTAATGTGTAATTGGGATCTAACATTAAAACAATTTTAATCTGTAATTACAGTAATTGGTACCAACTATTGTAATGGAAATTGTAAGGGCATTCTTACAGGTAATTACGGTAGTTGTATTGGATATTAAAGACTTTTTAATGTTTAATTATGGTAATTGGTATCAAATATTAAGGCCAGTTCTATCTCCAATTACAGTAATTGGTATTGAATATTAAGGCAAATTTTATGTACAATTCTGGTAATTTTTATCAAATATTACAGCTGTTTTTTGTGCAATTATGGGTATTAATACTTAATGCCCAATTGTTAATATATAAAAAAAAATAATATACTCAAAATCATAGTCTACTAAATAACCATTTTAACTTATAACATAAAAGCATAATTCCATATAACTTAATAACAACACACAGATAAATAACTCAATACTAACTAAACGGAATGAAATATTAACATTTAAGGTCAGCGCTACCAATAAGCAATTAACAAGCAAACATTAATTAGCTCAGCATCCCCCTTCCCCAAAACCACCCAATTTAACAAAAAAAACCCCAAAAATCCGAATTTTCCCTCTGGTTTGGAGCAGGAACTCGCGGTTTTTTGCGTTGTGGCCCCGCCCGAGCCCCCGTGGTGTCCCCGTGGTGTCCCCGGGTGTCCCCAGGTGTCCCCAGGTGGCCTCACCTGCAGGGCCACCTTGTAGAGCTGGGTCATGGTCAGGATGGCCTTCTTGACCACGTTGACGTTCTCGTCCTTGAGCAGCATGTTCAGGTTGGCCACCAGCTTCAGCAGCAGCTCGATGTCCCTCTTGCTGGGCACGGCAAAAAGTGAATTTATTGTTTTTATATCGGGGTCACCCCAAAGACACAGAAACGGCCCAAAATTCCCATGGAAATGGGTCAAAAATTGCCACCAAAACGGCCCAAAATTGCCACCAAAACGGCCAAAAGATTCCCACCAAAATGGTCCAAAAATTCCTACCAAGATGGTCCAAAAGTTCCCACCGAAATGGTCCAAAAATTCCCACCAAGATGGTCCAAAAATTCCCACCAAAATGGTCCCAAAATTCCCACAGAAACTGCTAAAATGGCCTCAAAATAGCCCAAAAGTTCTCACCAAAATAACCCAAAATTTCCAGCAAAATGGTCACGGCAAAAAGTGAACTTTATTATTTTTATATCTGGGTTTCTCCAAAGACACAGAAAGGGCCCAAAATTCCCATGGAAACGGGTGAAAAATTCCAACCAAAATGGTGCAAAATTGCCATGGAAACGGCCAAAAAATTGCCACCAAAATGACAAAAAAAATTGCCACCAAAACGGCCCAAAATTGCCACCAAAACAGCCAAAAGATTCCCACCAAAATGGTCCAAAAATTCCCACCAAAATGGGCCAAAAATTCCCACAGAAACTGCTAAAAGGGCCTCAAAATAGCCCAAAAGTTCTCACCAAAATAACCCAAAATTGCCAGCAAAATGGTCAAATAAATTCCTACCAAAATGGGCACGGCAAAAAGCGAATTTATTATTTTTATATCTGGGTCGCCCACAAAGACACAGAAAGGGCCCAAAATTCCCATGGAAACGGGTGAAAAATTCCCACAAAAATGGTCCAAAATTGCCACCAAAATGGCCCAAAAAATTCCCATCAAAATGACAAAAAAAATTCCCACCAAAATGGTTCAAAAATTCCCACAGAAACGGCTAAAATGGCCTCAAAATAGCCCAAAATTGCCACCAAAACAGCCAAAAGATTCCCACCAAAATGGTCCAAAAATTCCCACCAAAATGGCCCAAAATTCACAACAAGAGGCCCCAAAAATTCCCACCAAAAGGGCCTAAAATTCCCAATAAAACTGGTCCCAAATTCTCAACAAATTGGCCCAAAAATTCCCAGGAAAACTGCCCAAAATTCCCACCAAAATGGCCCAAAAATTTGCAACAAAATGGCTCAAAATTCCCACAGAAATGGCCAAAAATTCCCACCAAAATGGCTCAAAATTCCCATGGAAATGGCCCAAAAATTCCCATGGAAATTGCCCAAAATTCCCACCAAAAGGACACAAAAATTTGCAATAAAATGGCTCAAAATTCCCAGGGAAATGGCCCAAAAATTCCCATGGAAATGGCCTCAAAACGGCCCAGAAATTCCTACTACAGCTGGTCAGAATTCCCACCAAAATGGGCCAAAATTCCCAGGGAAACTGCCCAAAATTCCCACTAAAGGAGCCTCAAAATTTCCCCCAAAAGAACCCCAAAAATGCCCCCAAAGAAATCCCAAAATTCCACCAAAGCAGCTCCAAAATTCCCACCAAAATGGCCTCAAAATGGCCCCAAAACAGCCAAAAAATTCCCCGAAAAATGGCCCCAAAAAAGCCCCAAATTTCCCCCCAAAATGGCCCCAAAAAGCCCCAAAATTCCCCCAAAAAAGCCCCAAAAAGTCCCAAAATCTCCCCCCAAAAAGCCTCAAAATTCCCCCCAAAATGGCCCCAAAATCCCCATTTTTTGCCCCAAATCTCACCAGGCCTCCTCGATGAACCCCACCACGAATTTCCGCACCTCGATGGATTTGTCGGCCTGGAAGGCGATGATTTCCTGGGGGGAAATGGGGGGTCAGAGAGGGGTGGGGGCGCCCCAAATTCCCCCCAAACCTGCCCCAAATTCACCCAAATCCATCCCCAAATCCAGCCCCAAATTCCCCCCAAATTCCCCCAAATTCACCCAAATCCAGCCCCAAATCCAGCCCTAAATTCACCCCAAACCTGCCTGAAATTCCCCCAAATTGCCCCCAAACCTGCCCCAAATTCACCCAAATTCACCCAAATCCAGTCCCAAATTCCCCCAAATTCACCCCAAACCTGCTCCAAATTCACCCCAAACCTGCCTGAAATTCCCCCAAATCTGCCCCAAATTCCCCCAAATTCACCCCAAACCTGCCCCAAATTCCCCCAAATTCCCCCAAATCCACCCCCAAATCCAGCCCCAAATTCCCCCCAAACCTGCCTGAAATGCCTCCATATTCACCCCAAACCTGCCCCAAATTCACCCAAATTCCCCCCAAATCCAGTCCCAAATTCCCCCAAATTCACCCCAAACCTGCCTGAAATTCCCCCAAATTCACCTCAAATCTGCCCCAAGTTTATCCAAATCCAGCCCCAAATCCAGCTCCAAATCTGCCTGAAATTCCCCCAAATTCACCACAAATCTGCCCCAAATTCACCCAAATCCAGCCCCAAATCCAGCCCCAAATTCAGCCCCAAATTCACCCCAAACCTGCTCCAAATTCCCCCCAAACCCATCCCAAATTCCCAAATTCCCCCAAACTCCCAAATTCCCAAACTCCCCCAAACTCCCAAATTCCCAAATTCCCAAATGCCCCAATTCCCCAAACCCATCCCAAATTCCCAAACCCATCCCAAATTCCCAAATTCCCAAATTCCCAAATGCCCCAAATCCCCCCAAAGCTCACTCACATCCAGGAAGTTGTCCAGCAGCGTGGGGTCCTTGTTGATGATCAGCTCCTGCACCTGGGGACACGCGGGGACATCGTGGGGACACCGTGGGGACATCGTGGGGACACCGTGGGGACACCGTGGGGACACGTGGGGACATTGTGGGGACATGTGGGGACACATGGGGACACATGGGGACACGCGGGGACACCGTGGGGACACGTGGGGACATCGTGGTGACACCGTGGGGACACGTGGGGACACGTGGGGACATTGTGGGGACATCGTGGGGACACGTGGGGACATCGTGGGGACACGCGGGGACACCGTGGGGACATCGTGGGGACATCGTGGGGACACGTGGGGACACCGTGGGGACATCGTGGGGACACCGAGGGGACATCGCGGGGACATCGCGGGGACATCGCGGGGACATCGTGGTGACACCGTGGGGACATCGTGGGGACACGTGGGGACATCGCGGGGACATCGTGGGGACACGTGGGAACACGTGGGGACACTGTGGGGACATCGTGGGGACATCGTGGGGACATCGTGGTGACACCGTGGGGACACGTGGGGACACGTGGGGACATTGTGGGGACACCGTGGGGACACGTGGGGACATCGTGGGGACACGCGGGGACACCGTGGGGACATCGTGGGGACACCGAGGGGACATCGCGGGGACATCGCGGGGACATCGTGGGGACATCGTGGGGACACGCGGGGACACCAAGGGGATATCGTGGGCACACGTGGGGACATCGTGGGGACATCGTGGGGACATCGTGGGGACATCGTGGGGACACGCGGGGACACCGTGGGGACACCGTGGGGACAGAGCCACCCCCTCCAAAATCCCAAATTCCCACCCCAATCCCAAATTTCCCACCCCAAATCCTCATTTATTCCACCCAAATCCCGAATTTCCCACCCCAAATCCCGAATTTCCCACCCCAAATCCCAAATTTCCCACCTCAAATCCCAAATTCCCACCTCAAATCCTCATTTATTCCACCCCAATCCCAAATTTCCCACCCAATCCCAGCTTTTCCCACCCAAATCCTCATTTTTTCCACCCAAATCCCAATTTCCCCTCCCAAAATCCCAATTTCCCCTCCAAAAAGTCCCATTCTTTCCCCCAAATCCCACCCATTCCCCCCAAATCCAAAATTTTCCCCCCAAAATCCCATTTATCCCCCTCAAAATCCCATTTCCCCACCCAAAAATCCCTTTTTTTTCCCCCAAATCCCATTTATTCCCCCAAAATCCCATTTATTCCCCCCAAAATCCCATTTATTCCCCCCAAAATCCCATTTATCCCCCCAAAATTCCCATTTATTCCCCAAAAAATCCCATTTATTCCCCCCAAAATCCCATTTATTCCCCCAAAATTCCAATTTCCCCTCCCAAAATCCCATTTCCCCCTCAAAATCCCTTTTCCTCCCCCCAAAATCCCATTTAAACCCCCAAAATCCCATTTATTCCCCCAAAAATCCCAATTTCCTCCCCCCAAAATCCCATTTATTCCCTCAAAATCCCATTTATTCCCCAAAAAATCCCAATTTCCCCTCCCCAAAATCCCATTTTCCCCTCAAAATCCCAATTTCCTCACCCAAAAATCCCATTTATTCCCCCCAAAATCCCATTTATCCCCAAAAAATTCAATTTTTTCCCCATTTCCCCTCTCACCTGTCTCAGGATGGAGATTTTCCCCTCGTTCCCAATCAGCGCCGCCTGGTTCAGCAGATCCACCACCTACAAATCCAATTTTTTCACCATTTTTCCCTTTTTTTTTCCATTTTTTCCCCATTCCGAGGGGCTCCTCCCATCCTCATTTTTTCCTGGTTTTTTCCTGAGTTTTTTCCAGTTTTTTCCTGAGTTTTTTCCAGTTTTTACCTCATTTTTATCCCATTTTCCCTTTTTATTTTCCATTTTTTCCCCATTCCGAGGGGCTCCTCCCATCCCCATTTTTCCAGATTTTTTCCTGTTTTTTTTTCAGTTTTTTCCCCATTTTTTCCAGTTTTTACCTCATTTTTATCCCCATTTTCCCCATTTTTTCAGTTTCTTTTTCAGGATTTTCCCCCATTTTTTACCCCATTTTTCCCATTTTCCCCGTTTCTTTTCCAGGATTTTTCACCTTTTTTCCCATTTTTTTCCCCATTTTTCCCATTCCTTTTTCAGGATTTTTCCCCATTTTTCCTCTGCTTTTTTTCCCATTTTTTACCCCATTTTCCCATTTTTTCCCCATTTTCCCCCTTTTTCACCCCATTTTTCCCATTTTTTAACCTCATTTTTCCCCATCTCTCACCCGTTCCCAGGTGCTCCTCCCATCCCTATTTTTCCCATTTTCTCTTGGTTTTTTTTTAGTTTTTTCCCCATTTTTTCCTGGGTTTTTTCATTTTTTTCCCCATTTTCCCCGTTTTTCCCATTTTCCCCATTTTTAACCCCATTTTTCCCCCATTTTCCCGTGTTCTCACCCGTTCCCAGGTGCTCCTCCCGTCCCTATTTTTCCCATTTTCTCTTGGTTTTTTTTAGTTTTTTCCCCATTTTTTCCTGGTTTTTTTCAGATTTTTTCCCATTTTTCCCATTTCCCCCCATTTTCCCCACTGTCTCTCACCCGTTCCGAGGTGCTCCTCCCATCCCTATTTTTCCCATTTTCTCTTGTTTTTCTTTAGTTTTTTCCCCATTTTTCCCATTTTCCCCATGTCTAACCCCATTTTTAACCCCATTTTTCCCATTTTCCTATTTTTCCCCCGTTTTCCCCATTTCTCACCCGTTCCGAGGTGCTCCTCCCCTCCCTATTTTTCCCCATTTTTTCCTTGTTTTTGTTCAGTTTTTTCCCCATTTTTCCCATTTTTAACCCCATTTTTCCCATTTTTAACCCCATTTTTCCCGTTTTTCCCATTTTTCACCCCATTTTCCCCATTTTTCACCCCATTCCCCCGTGTCTCTCACCCGTTCCGAGGTGCTCCTCCCCTCCCTATTTTTCCCCATTTTTTCCTTGTTTTTGTTCAGTTTTTTCCCCATTTTTCCCGTTTTTAACCCCATTTTTCCCGTTTTTAACCCCATTTTTCCCATTTTCCCCATTTTTAACCCATTTTCCCCATTTTTCACCCATTTTCCCCATTTTCCCCCGTTCCCCGGTGTCTCTCACCCGTTCCGAGGTGCTCCGGCCGTCGCTCCCGGGCTCCTCCTGCCCGGGCCGGGGGCTCGGCCCCTCCTGAGCCCCGGCCATGGCCCCGCGCGGACCCCAGACCCAAATGGGACCTGGGAGAGACCCCAGACCCAAAATAACCCCATGGAGACCCCATGGAGACCCCATGGAGACCCCAGACCCAAATGGGACCCTATGGAGAGACCCCAGACCCAAAATAACCCCAGAGAAACCCCATGGAGACCCCAGACCCAAATGGGAACCTGGGAGAGACCCCAGACCCAAAATAAACCCAGAGAAACCCTACAGAGACCCCAGACCCAAATGGGACCTGGGAGACCCCAGACCCAAAATAACCCCAGAGAAACCCCATGGAGACCCCAGACCCAAATGGGAACCTGGGAGAGACCCCAGACCCAAAATAACCCCAGAGAAACCCCATGGAGACCCCATGGAGACCCCAGACCCAAATGGGAACCTGGGAGAGACCCCAGACCCAAAATAAACCCAGAGAAACCCTACAGAGACCCCAGACCCAAATGGGACCTGGGAGAGACCCCAGACCCAAAATAAACCCAGAGAAACCCCATGGAGACCCCAGACCCAAAATAACCCCAGAGAAACCCTACAGAGACCCCAGACCCAAATGGGACCTGGGAGACCCCAGACCCAAAATAACCCCAGAGAAACCCTACAGAGACCCCAGACCCAAAATAACCCCAGAGAAACCCCATGGAGACCCCAGACCCAAAATAACCCCAGAGAAACCCTACGGAGACCCCAGACCCAAATGGGACCTGGGAGACCCCAGACCCAAATGGGAACCTGGGAGACCCCAGACCCAAATGGGAACCTGGGAGACCCCAGACCCAAAATAAACCCAGAGAAACCCTATGGAGACCCCAGACCCAAAATAACCCCATGGAGACCCCACAGAGACCCCATAGAGACCCCAGACCCAAATGGGACCTGGGAGAGACCCCAGACCCAAAATAAACCCAGAGAAACCCTACGGAGACCCCAGACCCAAATGGGAACCTATGGAGAGACCCCAGACCCAAAATAACCCCAGAGAAACCCCATGGAGACCCCAGACCCAAATGGGACCTGGGAGAGACCCCAGACCCAAAATAAACCCAGAGAAACCCTACGGAGACCCCAGACCCAAATGGGAACCTGGGAGACCCCAGACCCAAAATAAACCCATGGAGACCCCATGGAGACCCCAGACCCAAAATAACCCCAGAGAAACCCTACGGAGACCCCAGACCCAAATGGGACCTGGGAGACCCCAGACCCAAAATAAACCCAGAGAAACCCTATGGAGACCCCAGACCCAAAATAACCCCATGGAGACCCCACAGAGACCCCATAGAGACCCCAGACCCAATAGAGATCCTACAGACACCCCATGGAGACCCCAGACCCAACAGAGACCCTGCAGGGATCCTACAGAGACCCCATTGAGACCCCAGACCCAAAATAACCCTATGGAGACTCCATGGAGACCCCAGACCCAATAGAGACCCTGCAGGGACCCTACAGAGACCCCATGGAGACCCCAGACCCAAAATAACCCTAAAGAGACCCCATGGAGACCCCAGACCCAAAATAACCCTAAAGAGACCCCATGGAGACCCCAGACCCAAAATAACCCCATGGAGACCCCAGACCCAACAGAGACCCTGCAGGGATCCTGTAGCGACCCCAGAGAGACCCTGTAGAGACCCCAGACCCAAAAGGGGCGCTATAGAGACGCCATAGGGAGAGACCCCAGACCCTTCAGATATCCCACAGATCCCTATCGATCCCCTATAGCCCCCTTATCGATCCCCTATAGCCCCCTTATCGATCCCCTATAGCCCCCTTATCGATCCCTTATCGATTCCCATCCCCCCCCACCGCTCCCGCGCTCTCCGCGTCTCCCCCCGGCCCCTGCGGGCCCCGAGCCCCCTCCCCACCCGCTATACCCCCTTATCGATCCCCTATAGCCCCCTTATCGATCCCCTATTTCCCCCTTATCGATCGTTATCGATTCCCATCCCCCTCACCGCTCCCGCGCTCTCCGCGTCTCCCCCCGGCCCCTGCGGGCCCCGAGCCCCCTCCCCACGCGCTATACCCCCTTATCGATCCCCTATAGCCCCCTTATCGATCGTTATCGATCGTTATCGATTCCCATCCCCCCTCACCGCTCCCGCGCTCTCCGCGTCTCCCCGCGCGCCGCTCCCGCGCGCCGCTGACGTCACCGGCGCGCGACGCGAGAAGGGGGCGTGGTTTCATCGCTTGGCCCCGCCCCTCCCGTACGTCACGGGGAGGGAGAGAAGGCGAGATCGACGTGGGGAGGGGGAGCGCCCGAAATTTGGGGAACAATCCCCCCCCCCCCCAAAAAATCTTTCCTGTATCCACCAGACCCCCCCCCCAAATTAGCGGGACCCCTCCCCAAAATACCGAGATCCCCCAAAAGTATCGGGACCGCCCCCAAAAATCTCCCCAGAGACCCTGAGACACCCCCCCCCCCAAAAACACTCCTATATCCCCTGAGACCCCCCCCAAAAAATACCGGGACCCCCCCCAAAAACCCTCTCATAGACCCTGAGACCCCCCCCCAGATGTCGGGACCACCCCCCTAAAAAACTCCACATAGACGCTGAGACCTCCCAAAACACCGGGACCACCCCCCTAAAAAAAAACCATATTCCCTGAGACCCCCCCCAAAACACCGGGACCACACCCCCAAAAAGCTCCCCATATCTCTGAGAACCCCCCCCAAACACTGAGACCCCCCCCAAAATACCGAGATCCCCCAAAAGTATCGGGACCACCCCCCAAACCCCTCCCCATAGACCCTGAGACCCCCCACACAATACCGAGATCCCCTCTATCCCCCCCTCCGAACATGGTACGGCCCAAGCCGCGCCCCGTTTGAAGCCTCGTCCAATCAGCGCAGCCTCTCCCGCTGGCCACGCCCCCCCGCGCGAGCCGCCGGCAGCGAGGTGCGAAGGCGCGGGGGGGGGGGGGAAATCCGGGACCCCCCAAAATTGAGACCCCTCCCCACAATTTGGGACCCTCACCCCAAAATTGGGACCCCCACCCTAAATTGGGTGCGCACCCCAAAATTGGGACCCCCACCCCAAAATTTGCCCCCCCAAAATGCCCCCAAGGCCTGGGATTGCCCCAATTCCAGGGCCTGGGAATGGTTCCAAAATGGGGACCCCTCCCCAAAATGGCGACCCCACCCCAAAATTGCGACCCCACCCCAAAATGGGGACCCCTCCCCAAAATGGGGACCCCACCCCAAAATTGAGAGCCCACCCCAAAATGGGGACCCCTCCCCAAAATGGGGACCCCTCCCCAAAATGGCGACCCCCCCCCCCAAAATTGGGACCCCACCCCAATATTGGACCCCACCCCAAAATGGGGACCCCACCCAAAAATTGGGACCCCTCCCCAAAATTGAGACCCCCATCCTAAAACTGGGACCCCTCCCCAATATTGGACCCTGTCCCTAAATTGGGACCCCACCTCAATATTGGACCCCACCCCAAAATGGGGACCCCTTCCCAAAATTGGACCCTGTCCCTAAACTGGGACCCCTCCCCAAAATTGAGACCCCACCCCAAAATTGGATCCCACCCCAAAAGTGAGACCCCACCCCAAAATTGAGACCCCACCCCAAAATTGGATCCCTCCCCAAAAGTGAGACCCCACCCCAAATGTGAGACCCCCATCCTAAAACTGGGACCCCTCCCCAATATTGGACCCCCTACCCAATACTGGAACCCCTCCCCTAAGCTGGGACCCCCGCCCCAAAACTGGGACCCCCGCCCCAAACCTGGGACGCCTCCCCAGAATTGAGGCCCCTCCCTTAAACTGGGACCCCACCCCAAAATTGGGACCCCTCCCCAATATTGGACCCACCCCCAAAACTCGGATGCCCTCCCCAAAATTGAGACCCCACCCCAAAATTGGGACCCCCATCCTAAAATTGGGACCCCTCCCCAAAACTGGGGCCCCATCTCAATATTGGACCCCCCCCCCACACGCAAAATTTGGGCCCCCCACCCTTAAATTGGGACCCCTCCCCAAAAGTGGGGTTGGGACCTGCGGGGCCTCGGATCTCACCGCAGCTTCGGGACCCCTCCCCAAAAAGGGGTCGGGACCCCCCAAAAAGGGGTCGGGACCCCCCCCAGGATGGAGCCCCCGACCTGCGGCAGCCCCGGAGAGTGGCACCGGTGAGGGGGGGACAGCCTGGGACACCCCGATGTCACCGGGGACCCCGGTGTCCCCCAATGTCCCCCCAATGTCCCCCAATGTCCCCCAATGTTCCTGCTCTCCCCCCAATGTCCCCCAATGTCCCCCAATGTCCCCAATGTCCCCAATGTCCCCCCAATGTCCCCCAATGTCCCCAATGTCCCCACTGTCCCCAATACCCTGATGTCCCTATCACCCCTGATGTCCCCAATGTCCCCGCTGTCCCCCCAATGTCCCCAATGTCCCCAATGCCTCAATGACCCCCAATGTCCCCAATATCCCCCCAATGTCCCCAATGTCCCCCCAATGTCCCCAATGTCCCTTCAATGTGCCCGATGTCCCCAATGTCCCCAATGTCCCCAACACCCCACAATGTCCCTATCACCCCCTCAATGTCCCCACTGTCCCCAGTGTCCCCGATGCCCCCACTGTCCCCAATCCCCCCAGTGTCCCCAGTGTCCCCAATCCCCCCAATCCCCCCAGTGTCCCCAGTGTCCCCAGTGTCCCCAGTGTCCCCAGTGTCCCCAGTGTCCCCGCTGTCCCCAGGTCCCCCCGGGACTGGCGCTCGCTGCTCCCCGAGTTGGCCCAGATGGTGCCCTGGCCCCGCGGCGGGGGAGGGGCGCGCTCCGAGGTACGGGGGGGACACTGGGGGACACCGAGGGGACACGGGGGGGGGGACATGGGGGGGGGACAGGGGGGGCATCAAAGGGACATCGAGGGGACACTGGGGGGAAATGGGGGGGACATCGAGGGGACATCGAGGGGACATCGAGGGGACACTGGGGGGAAATGGGGGGGACATTGAGGGGACACCAGGGGGACATCGAGGGGACACTGGGGGACACCTGGGGAGGGACATTGAGGGGACACCTGGGGGACATTGAGGGGACATCGAGGGGACATTGAGGGGACACTGGGACACAACTGGGGGGGACATTGAGGGGACATGGAGGAGACGTGGGGGGACATCAAAGGGACATCGAGGGGACACTGGGGGGGACATGGGGGGGGGACATGGGGGCCATCAAAGGGACATCGAGGGGACATCGAGGGGACATCGAGGGGACATTGAGGGGACACCTGGGGATGGACATTGAGGGGACATCGAGGGGACATCGAGGGGACACACCTGGAGGGAACACCGAGGGGACACCTGGTGGGGACATGGGGACACCTCAGGGACATCGAGGGGAGGTGACACCATGGGCAGAGGTGACAATGGGGGGAGGTGACACTGGGGGGGACATGGAAGCCCGAGGGGAGGTGACAGCAAGGACAGAGGTGACACTGTGAGGTGACACCAGGGGGAGGTGACACTGGGGACAGGTGACACAGGGAGGTGACACCGGGGCCAGGTGATGCGGGGCCAGGTGACACTGGGGACAGGTGACACTGTGAGGTGACACCAAGGACAGGTGACACCAGGGACAGGTGACACTGGGGACAGGTGACACCAAGGTAGGTGACACTGTGAGGTGACACCAGGGACAGGTGACACTGAGGACAGGTGACACTGTGAGGTGACATTGGGGACAGGTGACACTGGGGCCAGGTGACGGTGGGCCAGGTGACGCTGTGAGGTGACACTGTGAGGTGACACGGGGCCAGGTGACACTGGACCAGGTGACGCTGTGAGGTGACACGGGGACAGGTGACACGGGGCCAGGTGACGCTGAGGTGACACTGGGACAGGTGACACGGGGCCAGGTGACGCTGCGAGTGACGCTGCGAGTGGCAGCGCTGTCCCCGCAGGTGCAGGTGCTGCAGAACGTTCTGGGCTACCTGCAGTTCCTGCAGCAGCGCGTGCGGGCGGCGCGGGCGGCAGCGGGTGACAGAGACCCCCACCCAAATGGGGACCCCCACCCAAACCGGGACCCCAACCCAAATCAGGGACCCCTCCTCAAATCGGGGACCCCTCCCCAAATCGGGACCCCACCCAAATGGGGACCCCACCCAAATTGGGGACCCCCACCCAAATTGGGGACCCCCACCCAAACCGGGACCCCCACCCAAATGGGGACCCCAACCCAAATGGGGACCCCAACCCAAATGGGGACCCCCACCCAAACCGGGACCCCCACCCAAATGGGAACCCCCACCCAAATTGGGAACCCCCACCCAAACCGGGACCCCCACCCAAATTGGGGACCCCCACCCAAACCGGGACCCCACCCAAACCGGGACCCCTCCTCAAATCGGGGACCCCTCCCTTAATCGGGACCCCCACCCAAACCGAGACCCCACCCAAATGGGGACCCCAACCCAAATGGGGACCCCAACCCAAATGGGGACCCCAACCCAAATCAGGGACCCCTCCCCAAATTCGGGACCCTCCCCAGTTTAGGGATCCCTCCCCAAATTTTGGGACCCCTTCAGCCCCTCCAGACCCCTCCCCAAATTATCCCGACCCCCCCAAAAAAACCCTCTTTAAACCCCCAAAATCCCCCTCAAAATCCCCTTTAGACCCCCCCAGACCCCTCCCCAAATTATCCTGACCCCCCAAAAAAACCCCCAAAACCCCAAAAATCCCCCCAAAATCCCCCCCAAAATCCCCTTTAGACCCCCCCCAGACCCCTCCCCAAATAATCCTGACCCCCCAAAAAAAACCCCAAAACCCCTAAAATCCCCCCAAAATCCCCCCCAAAATCCCCTTTAGACCCCCCCCAGACCCCTCCCCAAATAATCCTGACCCCCCAAAAAAAACCCCAAAACCCCTAAAATCCCCCCAAAATCCCCCCCAAAATCCCCTTTAGACCCCCCCCAGACCCCTCCCCAAATAATCCTGACCCCCAAAAAACCCAAAAACCCCAAAATTCCCCCAAAATCCCCCCCAAAATCCCCTTTAGATCCCCCCAGACCCCTCCCCAAATTATCCTGACCCCCCAAAAAAACCCCAAAATCCCCTAAAATCCCCCCAAAATCCCCCCCAGGCCTCTCCCCCTGCGGGGACACCTCGGAGCCGCCCCCCCCCAGCCTTGGGGACACCGAGCCCAGGTGGGGACACTTGGGGACACTTGGGGACATTTGGGGACATTTTGGGACATTTGGGGACATTTTGGGGACATTTTGGGACTTTTTTCGTGGGGGGATTTGGGAGAAATTTGGGGATTTAGGGGTTAAATTTTGAGGGGGAATTTTGGGGTTTTTTTGGGGCTGAAATTTGGGGGGTCCTGGGGAAAGATTTTGGGGTTTTCGGGGTAAATTTGGGGAGGTTTTGGGAGGAAATTTTGGGGGGATTTGGGGTAAATTTGGGGATTTAGGGGTTAAATTTTGAGGGGGAATTTTGGGGTTTTTTGGGGCTGAAATTTGGGGGGGTTCTGGGGAAAGATTTTGGGGTTTTTGGGGGAAATTTGGGGATTTAGGGGTTAAATTTTTGAGGGGGAATTTTGGGGGTTTTTGGGGGCTGAAATTTGGGGGGTTCTGGGGAAAGATTTTGGGTTTTTTTGGGGGGGGATTTGGGGGAAATTTGGGGATTTAGGGGTTAAATTTTTGAGGGGAAATTTTGGGGTTTTTTTGGGGCTGAAATTTGGGGGGTTCTGGGGAAAGATTTTGGGGTTTTCAGGGGAAATTTGGGGAGGTTTTGGGGGGAAAATTTTTGGGGGTTTTGGGGGAAAATTTTGAGGGGAAATTTTTGGGGATTTTGTGGAGAATTTGGGGGAAAAAAATTCGAGGTTTTTTTTTTTGAGCTATTTTTGTGAAATTTTGATTTATTTTTTTGTGTTTTCGAGGTGAAATTTTGGGATCTTTGGGGCAAAATGTTGGGGATTTTATGGGGGGATTTTGTGGAGGTTTTGGGGAGAAATTTTGCAATTATTTTTGGGGTTATTTTTGTGAAATTTTGGTTTATTTATTTGTTTTTAAGGTGAAATTTTGATGGTTTTGAGGGGAAATTTTGGGGAATTTTGAGGAGAAATTTTGCAGTCATTTTTTTGCCTTTAAAATCAAAATTTCGATTTATTTTCTTGTATTTTCAAGGTGAAAGTTTGGGGTTTTTGTGGTGAAATTTTGATGGTTTTGAGGGGAAATTTTGGGATCTTTGGGGTGAAACGTTGGGGATTTTAGGGGGGATTTTATGGAGAAATTTTACAATTATTTTGGGGCTTACTTTTGTAAAATTTTTTTTTTTTTTTTTTGTGTTTTCGAGGCGAGATTTTTGGTGGCTTGGAGGCGAAATTTTGGGGTTTTTGAGAAGAAATTTCGGAGTTATTTTTTCGGGCTTTTTTGATCAGAATTTTGATTTTTTTTTTTTTTTTTTTGGTCTTTTTGAGTTGCAAATTTTTTAATTTTTTTGCTTTTTGATGCAAAATTTTGGGGTATTTCCCCCCCAATCTGCAGGGAGGAAGAAGAGGAGGAAGAGGAGGAGGAGGAGGAGGAGGGGGAGGGGGACCCCAGTCCCTGGCTCTGCCCAACTGGGCCGGACTGGGAGCCCCCCCTGAGCCCCCCCCAGCCCCGGGGGGGGGTCCTGGGGCTCAGCCCCTCCCTCTTCACCCCCCCCGAGCCCCCCGAGCCCCCCGAGGGCGTCGTCAGAGGTGGGCAAGGCAAAATTTGGGATTTTGGGTATTTTTGGGGATTTTTTGGGATTTTTTTTGTGGCGTTTTTGTGGAGGAATATTTGGGGAAATTTTGATTTTTTTTTACTTTTTGTTTTGTGGGTTTTTTTTTTGGGGGGGAGGGGGTTTGATGGGATTTGGGGCCTTTTTCCTTTTTTGTCATTTTTTTGGAGGGATTTGGGTTTTTGGGGTTATTTCTGTGGTTTTTGGGGGAGGTTTGGTGAAATGTTTTTGGTGGGATTTTGGGGAAATTTGGTTTTTTTATATTTTTCATGGGTTTTTTTATGAAGTTTGGGGGCAAATTTTTGTGAAATTTTGGTTTTTGCGACGGGATTGGGGGATTTGGGGTTGTTTTTCTATTTTTTTAGGGATTTTGGTGGGGATTGGGAGAAATTTGGGGTTTTTAATGTTTTTGTGGTTGTTTTTTTGGGAGATTTTTAGGTGGAAAATTTGAGATTTTTTTTGGGGGGGGGAATTGGGGAGATTTTTGAGATTTTTTGGGTTATTTTTGTCGGGTTTTTTCGGGGGGGTTTTGGGGGATTTGGGGTTGTCCCCTCCCCCCGCTCGGTGTCACTTTGTGTCCCCTCCCCCCCTCCCAGAGCTGTTCCCGGATGCGCAGCTCAGCCCCCAGGTGGGTGCTGGCCCCTCCCCCCATCGGTGTCACCTCCCCATTGTCACCTCCCCATTGTCACCACCCCCATTGTCACCTCCCTATTGCCATCCCCGGTGTCACTTTCATTGTCACCTCCCCCATTGTCACCTCCCCCATTGTCACCTCCCCATTGTCACCTCTCTCATTGTCACCTCCCCAATGCCACCCTCATTGTCACCTTGATTGTCACCTCCCTGGTGTCACCTTCCTATTGCCACCCCCATTGTCACCTCCCCATTGTCACCTCTCTCATTGTCACCTCCTTGGTGTCACCTTCCTATTGCCACCCTCATTGTCACCTCCCCATTGTCACCTCCCCCATTGTCACCTCCCCGGTGCCACCCTCCTTGTCACCTCCCCCATTGTCACCTCCCTATTGCCATCCCCGGTGTCACCTTCATTGTCACCTCCCCCATTGTCACCTCCCCATTGTCACCTCTCTCATTGTCACCTCCCCAATGCCACCCTCATTGTCACCTCCCCATTGTCACCTCTCTATTGCCATCCCCAGTGTCACCTTCATTGTCACCTCCCTGGTGTCACCTTCCTATTGCCACCCCCATTGTCACCTCCCCATTGTCACCTCTCTCATTGTCACCTCCCCAATGCCACCCCCATTGTCACCTCCCCATTGTCACCTCCCTATTGCCATCCCCGGTGTCACCTTCATTGTCACCCCCCCCATTGTCACCCCCCCAGTGTCACCCTCATTGTCACCCCCCCATTGTCACCACCCCCATTGTCACCTCCCCATTGTCACCTCCCCCATTGTCACCTCCCCCATTGTCACCTCCCCATTGTCACCCCCCCAGTGTCACCCTCATTGTCACCCCCCCCATTGTCACCCCCCCAGTGTCACCCTCATTGTCACCCCCCCCATTGTCACCTCCCCCATTGTCACCCTCCCAGTGTCACCCCCAGTGTCACCCTCATTGTCACCCCCCCCCCATTGTCACCTGCCCTTCAGTGCCACCCCAATGCCACCCTCGGTGCCAGCTGTCAGTGTCACCGTCAGTGCCACCTCAATGCCACCCTCAGTGTCACTCCCAGTGCCACCTCCCTGCTCTCGGTGTCACCCTCAGTGTCACCTTCAATGCAACCCCAGTGTCACTTTGCTGCTCTCGGTGTCACCCTCATTGTCACCCTCAATGCCACCACAATGCCACCCTCAAGTGTCACCCTCAGTGTCACCCTCAATGCCTCTCTCAGTGCCACCTCCCTCCCTGCAGTGTCACCTCCCAGTGCCACCTTCCTGCCCTCAGTGCCACCCTCAGTGCCACCCTCAGTGCCACCCTCAGTGCCACCTCGGCGTCACCCCCAGTGCCACATCCCTGCTTCCAGTGCCACCCTCAGTGCCACCCTCAGTGTCACCCTCAGTGCCACCCTCAGTGCCACCTCGGCGCCCCCAGTGCCCCCCAGCCAGTGTCACCCTCAGTGTCACCCTCTCCCTCTCTCCGATGCCACCCCAGCGCCACCTCGGTGCCTTCAGTGTCACCCAGCCAGTGTCATCTGTCAGTGTCACCTCAATGCCACCCTCAGCGCCACCTCCCTCGCCTCAATGTCGCCTCCCGGTGCCACCTCAGTGTCACCCCCAGTGCCACTTCCCTGTCCTCAGCGTCACCTCAATGCCACCCTCAGTGCCACCTCCCTGCCCTCAGAGTTACCCAGCCAGTGTCACCCTCATTGTCACCCCAGTGTCACCCTCATTGTCACCCCAGTGCCACTTCCCTGTCCTCAATGCCACCCTCACTGTCGCCTTCCTCCTCCCTCTGATGTCACCCCTGTGTCACACCGGTGCCACCTCTCTGTCCCCACAGGACCCGGTGGCCTCCGGTGGCCCTGAGGGGACCCGCGGCCGGGGACAGGGACAGGGACAGGGACAGGGACAGGGACAAGGACAGGGACAGGGACAGGGACAGGGACAGGGACAGGGACGTCCCCGCAAGCGCAAGTGCGTCAACGGCTTCATCATGTTCTGCCGCGTGAACCGGCGCGAGTACATGAGGTGACACCTGGGGACATCGGGGACATTGGGGACATCGGGGGTGTTGGGGGGATGTGGGGACACTGGGGGTGTTGGGGACATCGAGGGGATGTGGGGACATCGGGGACACTGGGGACATTGGGGACATTGGGGAGTGGCTTCATCGCGTTCTGCTGCGTGAACCGGCGCGACTACATGAGGTGACACCTGGGGACATCGGGGACACTGGGGGTGTTGGGGACATCGGGGGGATGTGGGGACATTGGGGACATTGGAGGATATTGGGGACGCTTGGGGGTTACAGGAACATTGGGGTTATGGGGACTCCTGGGGACGTTTGGGGACACAGGGGGACACTGAGGTCATTGGAGGCATTGGGGACACTGGGGACAACGGGGACATTGGGAGGCATTGGGGACACTGGGGACACTGGGGACATTGGGGACATTGGGGACATCTGGGGACACTGGGGACATTGGGGACAGCGAGGTGCGCAGGGAGGGGACAATGGAGGGGACACTGAGGGGGACACGGGGACGATGGCGATGGGGGGGGGGCACCTTGGGGACACCTGAGGACCCTGGGGAGGTGACACGGGGGGGGGGGGGGGTGGTGACACTTTGGTGACACTTTGGTGGCACTTTGGTGGCACTGAGGTGACACTGAGGTGACAGCGCCATCCCCGGCCTCACCTCCACGGCGGCCACGCGGGACCTGGCCCAGCTCTGGCGCAGCCTCAGCCCCGAGGAGCGCCGCCCCTACTGGTTCGTACTGGTTTGTACCGGTTTGGGCTGGTTCACACTGGTATGTGCTAGTCTGGACTGGTTCGTACTGGTTTAGACTGGTTTGGATGGGTTTGGACTGGTTTGGGCTGGTTTGGAGGGGTTCATACTGGTTTGGACTGGTTTATACTGGTATGTGCTAGTCTGGACTGGTTCGTACTGGTTTAGACTGGTTTGGATGGGTTTAGACTGGTTTGGACTGGTTTGGGCTGGTTTAGAATGGTTCATACTGGTTTGGAGGGGTTTGGCTTGTTTTTTACTGGTTTGGACTGGTTTGGACTGGCTTGTAACGGTTCATACTGGTTTGGGGTGGTTTGTGCTGGTTTATACCGGTTTTTACTGGTTTGTACTGGTCCATACTGATTTATACTGGGATCCCTCGCAGTCTGGTCCGTACCGGTTTATCTTGGTTCATACTGGTCCGTACTGGTCCATACTGGTTTATACTGGTTTATACTGGTTTATAGTGGTCCCGCAGCCGGCGTGCGGCATTTCAGCCTCCAGCACAACTGGATGGACTGGTCCATACTGGTCCATACTGGTCCATACTGGTTTATACCAGTATAAACTGGTCCATGCCGGTCCGTACTGGTTTATACTGCTCCATAGTGGTTTATACTGGTTTGTACTGGTCCATACTGGTTTATATCAGTCCATACGGGTCCATATTGGTCCATACTGGTCCATGCTGGTCCATACTGGTCCATACTGGTTTATATCAGTCCATATTGGTCCATACTGGTCCATACTGGTCCATACCGGTTCCGCTGCCGGCGCGCGCGCCGTTTCAGCCTCCAGCATGACTGGATGTACTGGTTTGTACTGGTCCATACTGGTTTATATCGGTCCATACTGGTTTATACTGGTCCACAGCTGGCGCGCCGTTTCAGCCTCCAGCACGATCAGATGTACTGGTCCATACTGGTTTATACCGGTTTATACCGGTCCATACTGGTTTGTACTGGTCCGCAGGCGGCGCGCGCGCCGTTTCGGCCTGCAGCACAACCGGATGTACTGGTTTATACTGGTTTATACCGGTTCATACCGGTTTATACTAGTATATACCCGTTTATACCGGTCCATACCAGTCCATACCGGTCCATACTGGTTTGTACTGGTCCGCAGGCGGCGCGCGCGCCGTTTCGGCCTGCAGCACAACCGGATGTACTGGTCTGTACCGGTCCATACTGGTTTATACTGGTCCATGCTGCTCCATAGTGGTTTATACGGGTTTGTACTGGTCCATACTGGTTTATATCAGTCCATACCGGTCTGTACCGGTCCATACTGGTCTATACTGGTTTATACCGGTCCATACTGGTTTCTATCAGTCCATACTGGTCCATACTGGTTTATACCAGTCCATACCGGTCTGTATCAGTCCATACTGGTTTATACCGGTTTATACCGGTTCATACCGGTCCGTACTGGTTTCTATCAGTCCATACCGGTCCGTACCGGTCCATACCGGTTCATACCGGTCCGTACCGGCCCCGCAGCCGGCGCGCGCGCCGTTTCAGCCTCCAGCACGACCGGATGGTGCGGCCGGACCGGGGCAGCGACAGCGACGGCGACGGCGACAGCGACAGCGCGGCCACGCCCCTGCGGCTGCTGCTGGCTGCGCATGCGCGGCCCGCGGCCGGCGTGTGACACCCCGGGGACAGCGCGGGGACAGCCTGGGGACAACGTGGGGACAGTGCGGGGACACCCTGGGGATACCTTGGGGACAGCGGGGACACCTTGGGGACAGTGTGGGGACAGCTGTGGACAGTGTGGGGACAGCCTGGGGACAGCTTGGGGACAGCCTGGGAACACCTTGGGGACACCTGGGAACAGTGTGGGGACAGTTGGGGACAGGATGGGGACAGCGTGGTGTCCCCTCCACGGTGTTGTCGCCATCCTGGTTCTTGTCCCCCTTGGCGTCCCCATCGTGTCCCCATGCCAGTTTGTGTCCCCAGTCCCTGTCCCGGTTCTTGTCCCCGTCCCAGTTCATGTCACCTTCATGTCCCTGTCCCAGTTTGTGTCCCCATCGTGTCCCCATCCCAGTTTGTGTCCCCAGTCCTGGTTCAGGTCCTTGTCCCAGTTCTTGTCCCCATCGAATTCTGTGTCCCCATCGTGTCCCTGTCCCGGTTCTTGTCCCCATTGCATTTCTTGTCCCCATCGTGTCCCCATCACGTCCCTGTCCCACACTGGTTCTGTCCCCATTTTAGTCCCTGTCCCACTTTGTGTCCCCATCGTGTCCCCATCATGTCCCAGTTCCTGTCCCTGTCCCAGTTTGTGTCCCCAATCCTAATTCAGGTCCCCATCCCAGTCCGTGTCCCCACCACGTCCCTGTCTCGGTTCGTGTCCCTGTCCCAGTTGGTGTCCCCATCGTGTCCCTGTCCCCATTGTGTCCCTGTCCCAGTTGGTGTCCCCATTGAAGTCCCTGTCCCCATTGTGTCCCTGTCCCCATCGTGGTTCTTGTCCCCACTGAAATCGGTGTCCCCATTCTGGTTCCTGTCCCTGTCCCAGTTCCTGTCCCCATCCTGGTTCGTGTCCCCACTGAAGTCCCCATCGTGTCCCTGTCCCTGTCCCCATGCTGGTTCTTGTCCCAGTTCCTGTCCCCATTCCAGTTCTTTGTCCCCATCACGTCCCTGTCCCAGTTCCTGTCCCTGTCCCAGTTGGTGTCCCCAAGGTGTCCCCATCCCAGTTCCTGTCCCCACCATGTCCCCATCCCAGTTCCTGTCCCCACAGTGTCCCTGTCCCCATTGGTGTCCCCATCCTGGTCCCTGTCCCCATCCCAGTTGTCACAATTGAAGTTGGTGTCCCCTCGATGTCCCAGTCCCAGTCCCTGTCCCCATGGTGTCCCCACAGCGTCCCTGTCCCCATTGGTGTCCCTGTCCCCATTGGTGTCCCTATGCCAGTTGTCACAATTGAAGTTGGTGTCCCCATGGTGTCCCTGTCCCAGTTCCTGTCCCCCTGGTGGCCCCACAGTGGCCCTGTCCCCACGGTGTCCCTGTCCCAGTTTGTCGCCTTTGGTGTCCCCAACCCAGTCCCTGTCCCCACAGTGTCCCTGTCCCCACGGTGGCCCTGTCCCAGTTTGTCCCCATTGGTGTCCCTGTCCCCAATTGGTGTCCCCAACCCAGTCCCTGTCCCCACGGTGTCCCTGTCCCGGTTTGTGTCCCCGGGTGGCGTCTCTGGTGTCCTCCAATGTCATCAAGTGCCACATCCCTGTGCCCCTCCCAGTGTCCCCAGGTGTCCCTTTAATGCCCCCCAGTGCCAGCCCCCCCAATGTCCCCAGTGTCCCCAACACACGGATGGGGGGGGGGATCCCACCAGTGACAGGAAGTGACAATGGGGGAGGGATTTGGGGACAATTTGGGGACAATGGGGGAGGGATTTGGGGACAATTTGGGGACAATGGGGGGGGATTTGGGGACAATTTGGGGACAACGGAGGGGCTTTGGGGACAATAGGAGGGATTTGGGGACAATTCTGAGGAATTTGGGGACAATTTGGGGGAATTTGGGGACACTGAGAGAGGATTTGGGGACAATTTGGGGACACTGAGAGGGGATTTGGGGACAATTTGGGTACAGTGGGGGGGATTTGGGTACAACGAGGGGATTTGGGGACACTGAGGAAACGTGGGGACAATTCAGAGGAATTTGGGGACACTGAGAGGGGATTTGGGGACAATTCAAAGGAATTTGGGGCACTGAGAGGGGATTTAGGGACAATTTGGGGGGATTTGGGGACAATGGGGGGATGGTGACACTGGAAATGTCCCTTTTAGTTCCATTTTTGTCCCTTTTTTTCCCATTTTTGCCCCATTTTTGTCCCCTCCCCCCCCTTGTGGCCGCCGCAGTTTTTGCCAAAATCTTTTATTGCCGCCCCTCCCCCACCCCCAAAATCCCCCCCCAAAAAACCCCAAAACCACCAAATAAATATCCAAGAAAATTCCGTGAAAAAAGGGGAATTTCGGGCGATTCCGGGGATTTTTGGGGGGATTTGGGGAATTTTGGGGCTCCCCGGTTATCACACGGTGATAAGGCAGCGCTGGCAGCCCCCGGGGGGCGGCTCTGGGGCAATTTTAGGGGATTTGGGGGAATTTCAAAAGGAATTTGGGGGAATTTTTAGGGGATTTGGGGGAGTTTTCGGCTGTACAAAATTTACAAAGGGGGAAAAATCCCAAAAATTGGGGAAAACATAAAAAAAATTGGGGGAAAAGTCCCCAAAATTGGGGAAGGAAAAATCCCAAAAATTGGGGGGAAAGATCACAAAATTTGGAGGGGTAAATCCCAAAAGTTAGGAGAAGATCCCAAAATTTGGAGGGAAAAATTCCAAAAATTTGGGGGGGAGGAAATGGGAAATCCCAAAAATTGGGGAGGGAAAAATCCCAAAAATTAGGAGAGAAAATCCCAAAATTTGGAGGGAAAAATTCCCAAAAATTGGGGGGAAAGATCCCAAAATTTGGGGGGAAAATCCCAAAAATTAGGGGAGAAAATACCAAAATTTGGAGGGAAGAATTCCAAAAATTGGGAAGGGAAAAATTCCAAAATTGGGGAGGGAAAAAAAATCCCAAAACTTGGGGGGGAAAAATCCCAGAATTTGGGGGGAAAATCCCAAAAATTGGGGAGGGAAAAATCCCAAAACATTGGGGAGAAAAATCCCAAAAATTGGAGAGAAGATCCCAAAATTGGGTGGAAAAATCTGAAAAATTGAGGTGGGGGGAAACCCTAAAATTTGGAGGGAAAAATCCCAAAATTTGGAGGGAAAAAAAATCCACATAATTTAGGGGGAAAAAAATCCCAAAAAATGGGGGGAAAATCCTAAAAATTGGGAGGAAAATCCCAAAATTTGGAGGGGAAAAAAATTCCCAAAATTTAGGGGGAAATCCCAAAAATTGGGAAAAAAAAAAATCTCAAAAATTGGGGGGAAAAATCCTAAGAAATGGAGGGGAGAATCCCCAAAATTTGGGATTTATCCAGGGAAAAAAAATCTTAAAAATTGGGGGAAAATCCTAAATTTTGGGATTTATCTAGAAGGAAAAAAAATCCCCAAAATTTGGGATTTATTTAATGGGGGAAAATATAAAAAATTGGAGGGGAAAATCCCTCAAATTTGGGATTTAGGGAAAAAATTGTAAAAATTTGGGGGAAAAATCCCTAAAACTTGGGATTTAGACAGGGAAAAATTTTAGGGGAAAATCCCTAAAATTTGGGATTTAGGGAAAAAATTCTAAATTTTTGGGGGAAATCCCTAAAATTTGGGATTTACCTGGAGGGAAAAAAAATCCCCCAAATTTGGGATTTTTGTGATGGAGGAAAATATGAAAAAAACTGGGGGGAAAATTCCTAAAAATTGGGAAAAAAATCCCAAAAATTTGGGGGAAAAATTTCCCCAAATTTGTCCTAAATTTAAGGGGGGGGGGGGGGGGGAGGGGACAGAGCCCTTCAGCCCCTGGGGACAAGGGACAATGGCAGGTGCCACCCCAGGTGTGCCCAGGTGCCACCAAACCTGTCCAGGTGCCACCAGGTGTGCCCAAGTGCCAGCTCAGTTGTGCCCAGGTGCCACCAGGTGTGCGCAGGTGCCACCAGCACACAGAAATGACCGATGTCACCTCAGTGCCACCTCCTGTCCCCTTCCTGTGCTGTGCCCAGGTGTGCCCAGGTGTGACCTCACCTGGTCCCTGGTGCCACCAAGACACAGAGGAACGAGTGACACCACCCTGGTGCCACCTCCTGTCCTGTTCCTGGTCCGTGATGAGGTCCCCAGGTGTGCCCAGGTGTCACCTCAGGGGTGCCCAGGTGTCACCTCAGGTGTGTCACACCTGGCCTGTGGGCAGGGGGAGGTGACAGTGCCACCACAGGTGCCACCAACACACGGAGAAACCAACGGCGCCACCTCCCGATCGGTTCCTCAGGTGTGCCCAGGTGTGCCCAGGTGTGATCCTGATCTTGGGGAGGTGACAGGTGCCACCACAGGTGCCACCAGGTGCCACCAACACAGAGAGAAGCAAACAGTGCCACCTCCTGTCTTGTCCTGCCGCTGTGCCCCGGTGCCACCAGGTGTGCCCAGGTGTGCCCAGATGCCACCAGGTGTCACCGACACACTGCCACAACCTCCTGTCCTGTCCTGGCGTTGTCCCCAGGTGCCACCAGGTGTGTCCAGCTGTTCTCAGGTGTGCCCAGGTGCCACTAGGTGAGTTCCCGGCTGTCTCCAGGTGTGCCCAGGTGTGCCCAGGTGCCACCAGGCGTCCCTAGGTGTGCCCAGGTGAGTTCCCAGCTGCCCCCAGGTGTGCCCAGGTGTGTCAGACGAACACCTTGGCCAGGGCGTCGGCGCCGGCGCTGGCGCTGAGGGCGCGGCGGGGGTGGAAGGCCACGGCCAGCACGGCCTCGTGGTGCTTGCGGCGATGGGCGGGGAGCTCCTGCACACAGGTGTGGTCGGACAGGTGCCACAGGCGCAGCGAGCAGTCGTGACCTGGGGACAGAGAGAGGGACAGGTGACACAGGTGACACAGGTGACACAGGTAATCCTGCACACAGGTGTGCTCACACAGGTGCCACAGGCGCAGCGAGCAGTCGTGACCTGGGGACAGAGAGAGGGACAGGTGACACAGGTGACACAGGTGACACAGGTGACACAGGTAACTCCTGCACACAGGTGTGCTCCGACAGGTGCCACAGGCGCAGGGAGCAGTCGTGACCTGGGGACAGAGAGAGGGACAGGTGACACAGGTGACACAGGTAATCCTGCACACAGGTGTGCTCCGACAGGTGCCACAGGCGCAGGGAGCAGTCGTGACCTGGGGACAGAGAGAGGGACAGGTGACACAGGTGACACAGGTGACACAGGTAATCCTGCACACAGGTGTGCTCACACAGGTGCCACAGGCGCAGCGAGCAGTCGTGACCTGGGGACAGAGAGGGGACACAGGTGACACAGGTGACACAGGTGACACAGGTGACACAGGTGACACAGGTAACTCCTGCACACAGGTGTGGTCCGACAGGTGCCACAGGCGCAGGGAGCAGTCGTGACCTGGGGACAGAGAGGGGACAGGTGACACAGGTGACACAGGTGACACAGGTGACACAGGTAATCCTGCACACAGGTGTGCTCACACAGGTGCCACAGGCGCAGGGAGCAGTCGTGACCTGGGGACAGAGAGGGGACACAGGTGACACAGGTGACACAGGTGACACAGGTGACACAGGTAACTCCTGCACACAGGTGTGGTCGGACAGGTGCCACAGGCGCAGGGAGCAGTCGTGACCTGGGGGGGACAGAGAGAGGGACAGGTGACACAGGGGACACAGGTGACACAGGTAATCCTGCACACAGGTGTGCTCACACAGGTGCCACAGCCGCAGGGAGCAGTCGTGACCTGGGGACAGAGAGGACAGAGGGGTGACACACCTGGGGACACACCTGGGGACACACCTGGGGACACACCTGGGGACACTGGGACAGGTGACAATGACAGTGGTCACTCAGGGTCACTCATTGGTCACTCAGCACTCGGCAGTTTCTCATTGGTCACTCACTGGTCACTCATTGGTCACTCAGTCACTCATTGGTCACTCATTGGTCACTCATTGGTCACTCATTAGTCACTCAGTACTCATTGGTCACCCATTGGTCAGTGGTCACCCATTGGTTACCCATTGGTCAGTGGTCACCCATTGGTCACTCATTGGTCACTCATTGATCACCCATTAGTCACTCAGTACTCATTGGTCACTCAGTGGTCACTCATTGTCACCCATCGGTCACTCATTGGTCACTGGTCACCCATTGGTCACTCATTGGTCACTGGTCACCCATTGGTCACTCATTGGTCACTCATTGGTCACTGGTCACCCATTGGTCACTCAGTCACTCATTGGTCAGTGGTCACCCATTGGTCACTCAGCACCCATCGGTCACCCATTGGTCACCCATTGGTCAGTGGTCACTCGGGGGTCCCCCATTGGTCACTCAGTGGTCACTCAGTGGTCACTCAGTGGTCCCCCATTGGTCACTCAGTGGTCACTCAGTGGTCACTTGTTGGTCACTCAGTGGTCACCCATGGGTCACTCGGTGGTCACTCAGTGGTCAGTAGTCCCCCATTGGTCACTCAGTGGTCACTCAGTGGTCAGTGGTCACTCGGTGGTCACTCATTGGTCACTCATTGGTCACTCAGTGGTCAGTGGTCAGTGGTCACTCAGTGGTCACTCAGTGGTCACTCGGTGGTCAGCGGTCACTCGGTGGTCACTCAGTGGTCACCCATTGGTCACTCAGTGGTCACCCATTGGTCACTCAGTGGTCACTCAGTGGTCATTCGGTGGTCACTCAGTGGTCAGCGGTCACTCATTGGTCACTCAGTAGTCACTCAGTGGTCACTCAGTGGTCAGCGGTCACTCGGTGGTCACTCATTGGTCACTCAGTGGTCACTCAGTGGTCACTCGGTGGTCACTCAGGGTCACTCAGCGGTCACCCATTGGTCACTCAGTGGTCACTCAGGGTCACTCATTGGTCACTCAGTGGTCACTCAGGGTCACTCAGGGTCACTCAGCGGTCCCCATTGGTCACTCGGTGGTCAGTGGTCACCCATTGGTCACTCAGGGTCACTCAGCGGTCACTCAGGGTCACTCAGGGTCACTCAGGGTCACTCAGGGGTCCCCATTGGTCACTCAGGGTCACTCAGGGTCACTCAGGGTCACTCAGTGGTCACTCAGGGTCACTCAGCGGTCCCCATTGGTCACTCAGGGTCACTCAGGGTCACTCAGTGGTCACTCAGGGTCACTCAGCGGTCCCCATTGGTCACTCAGGGTCACTCAGGGTCACTCAGTGGTCACTCAGGGTCACTCACTGCCGGACAGCAGGAAGGCTCCGCTGGGGTCCAGGGCCAGGCAGGTGACGGCGTCCAGGTGAGCGACCATGGAGTGCACGACCTCACCTGGGGGGCGGGGACACAGAACAATCACCCTAATTAATTACCCTAATGACCACCTGACCCCAATTACACCTCATTACCCCAATTAATTACCCTAATGACCACCTGACCCCAATTACACCTCATTACCCCAATTACCCTAATGACCACCTGACCCCAATTACACCTCATTACCCTAATTAATTACCCCTAATGACCACCTGACCCCCAATTACACCTCATTACCCTAATTAATTACCCCTAATGACCCACCTGACCCCAATTACACCTAATCACCCCAATTAATTACCCTAATGACCACCTGACCCCAATTACACCTCATTACCCTAATTAATTACCCCTAATGACCCACCTGACCCCCAATTACACCTAATCACCGTAATTACCCCCTAATGACCCCACCTGACCCCCAATTACACCTAATTACCCTAATGGCCCCCTCATCACCCTAATTACCCCCAAATTATGCCCCCCCAATTACCCTAATGACCCTCTAATTACCCCAAATTACCCCCTAATTACCCTAATGGCTCCCCTCATCACCCTAATTACCCCCCTAATTACCCTAATGACCCCTAACAGCTCCAATCTATCACCCGATGGCACCCAATTACCCCAATTACTCCCTAATTATCCCCTAATGAGCGCATAGCTGCCCCCTAACGGGTAATTACTACCCTAATTACCCACTAATTGCCCTGAGCGTGCCCTACCGACCCTCGGCTGGCCGCTAATTACCCTAATTAAGCCCCGTTTCCCCTCACCCGTGCGGTTGTCCAGGTAGCGAATGGCGCCGTCGTCGCCGGCCGTGATGGTCAGCGGCTGCCAGGGGTGCGCCAGCACCTGGTTCACCTGGGCACGGCCACCTGCGGGGACACGGGGACATTGGGGACATTGGGGACACCTGGTTCACCTGGGCACGGCCACCTGCGGGGGACATCATTGGGGACATCATTGGGGACATCGGGGACATTGGGGACACCTGGTTCACCTGGGCACGGCCACCTGCGGGGACACGGGGACATTGGGGACATCGGGGACACCTGGTTCACCTGGGCACGGCCACCTGCGGGGACACGGGGACATTGGGGACAGTGGGGACATTGGGGACACCTGGTTCACCTGGGCACGGCCACCTGGGGACATCATTGGGGACATTGGGGACATCGGGGACATTGGGGACACCTGGTTCACCTGGGCACGGCCACCTGCGGGGACACGGGGACATTGGGGACATTGGGGACACCTGGTTCACCTGGGCACGGCCACCTGCGGGGGACATCATTGGGGACATCATTGGGGACATCGGGGACATTGGGGACACCTGGTTCACCTGGGCACGGCCACCTGCGGGGACACGGGGACATTGGGGACATTGGGGACACCTGGTTCACCTGGGCACGGCCACCTGCGGGGACACGGGGACATTGGGGACATCGGGGACATTGGGGACACCTGGTTCACCTGGGCACGGCCACCTGGGGACATCAGTGGGGACATTGGGGACATCGGGGACATTGGGGACACCTGGTTCACCTGGGCACGGCCACCTGGGGACATCAGTGGGGACATCATTGGGGACATTGGGGACACCTGGGGGGACATTGGGGTCACCTGAGGGGTGGGCGAGCACCTGGTTCACCTGGGCACAGCCACCTGCGGGGGACATCATTGGGGACATCATTGGGGACATTGGGGACAGTGGGGACACCTGGTTCACCTGGGCACGGCCACCTGCGGGGACACGGGGACATTGGGGACATTGGGGACATTGGGGACATTGGGGACACTCAGAGTGACCACCTGGTTCACCGGGGCACGGCCACCTGAGGACATCATTGGGGACATCATTGGGGACATTGGGGACATTGGGGACATTGGGGACACCTGGTTCACCTGGGCACGGCCACCTGAGGACAGTGGGGACAGTGGGGACATTGGGGACATTGGGGACAGTGGGGACACCTGGGGACACTCAGAGTGACCACCTGGTTCACCTGGGCACGGCCACCTGAGGGGACATCGGGGACATCGGGGACACCTGAGGGTGCGCGAGCACCTGGTTCACCTGGGCACGGCCACCTGGGGGGACATCATTGGGGACACACTGGGGACATTGGGGACACCTGGGGGCACCTGGGGACACTCAGAGTGACCACCTGGTTCACCTGGGCACGGCCACCTGGGGGGACATCATTGGGGACACACTGGGGACATTGGGGACACCTGGGGGCACCTGGGGACACTCAGAGTGACCACCTGGTTCACCTGGGCACGGCCACCTGGGGACACGGGGACATTGGGGACATTGGGGACACTCAGAGTGACCACCTGGTTCACCTGGGCACGGCCACCTGGGGACATTGGGGACATTGGGGACACCTGGGGACACTGGGGACACCTGGTTCACCTGGGCACGGCCACTTGGGGGGACATTGGGGACACGGGGACATTGGGGACATTGGGGACACCTGAGGGTGGGCGAGCACCTGGTTCACCTGGGCACGGCCACCTGGGGACATCGGGGACATGGGGGACATTGGGGACACCTGAGGGTGGGCGGCCACCTCCGGGACATTGGGGACATTGGGGACATTGGGGACACCTGGGGACACTCAGAGTGAGCACCTGGTTCACCTGGGCACGGCCACCTGCGGGGACATTGAGTGGGTTCAGGTGACCCCTGGGGACATCAGGGGGTTCAGGTGATCTCAGGTGGCCCTTGGGGACATGGGGGGGGTTCAGGTGGTGCCAGGTGACCCTTGGGGACATTCAGGGGGTTCAGGTGATCCCAGGTGGCCCTTGGGGACATCTGAGAGGGTTCAGGTGGCTCCAGGTGATCTCAGGTGACCCTTGGGGACATTCAAGGGGTTCAGGTGGCCCTTGGGGACATCGGGGGGGTTCAGGTGATCTCAGGTGGCCCTTGGGGACATTGGGGGGGGTGTCACTCACCGCCGTTTGGGGACACCAGCGTGGCCTTGGTGGCCTCGAGGTCGTAGAGGACGGTGGCACCGGAGCGGAACCCGGCCACGAGCTGGGCGGGCTGGGAGGGGACAAAGGCCACCGAGGTGGGGACACCGTGATCTGAAACAGGGACAGGTGAGACAGGTGTGACACCTGTGCAGGTGTGACACAGCTGGGGACAAAGGCCACCGACGTGGGGACACCGTGATCTGAAACAGGGACAGGTGAGGGGACAGGTGAGGGACAGGTGTGACACAAACGCCACCGAGGTGGGGACACCGTGATCTGAAACCAACAGGTGAGACAGGTGTGACACTGGGGACAGTTGTGATACAGCTGGGAGGGGACAAATGCCACCGACGTGGGGACACCGTGATCTGAAACCAACAGGTGAGAGACAGGTGTGACACTGGGGACAGGTGTGACACAGCTGGGGACAAAGGCCACCGAGGTGGGGACACCATGATCTGAAACAGGGACAGGTGAGGGACAGGTGTGACAGGTGTGACACTGGGGACAGGTGTGACACAGCTGGGAGGGGACAAATGCCACCGAGGTGGGGACACCGTGATCTGAAACCAACAGGCGAGAGACAGGTGTGACACTGAGGGACAGGTGTGACACCTGTGCAGGTGTGACACAGCTGGGGACAAAGGCCACCGAGGTGGGGACACCGTGATCTGAAACAGGAGAGGGACAGGTGAGGGACAGGTGTGACACTGGGGACAGGTGTGACACAGCTGGGAGGGGACAAAGGCCACCGGCGTGGGGACACCGTGATCTGAAACAGGGACAGGTGAGGGACAGGTGTGACAGGTGTGACACTGAGGGACAGGTGTGACACAAACGCCACCGGCGTGGGGACACCATGATCTGAAATGGACACAGGTGAGGGGACAGGTGTGTGTGACACTGGGGACAAACGCCACCGACGTGGGGACACCGTGATCTGAAATGGAGACAGGTGTGACACCCGTGCAGGTGCGTCCCCCCAGGTGTGTCCCCGGTGTCCCCAGTGTCCCCAGCGCTCACCTTTGTGCCCGTCCAGCACGCTCAGGCAGGTCCCCGCCCCGGTGGCACCGCCACCGCCGCCGTCCCCGTCGGTGTCACCGCCGCCGTCCCCGCGGGGGTCCCAGAGGCGCACGGTGCCGTCGGCCGAGCACGACGCCAGGTGACGCCCGGTGACATCGAAGGCCAGCGCCCAGACGGCGTCAGAGTGACCGTCGAGGAAGCCCCGGAGCACCCGCGGGTCTGGGGACAGCCAGGGGACAGTGAGGGGACAGCGGGGACATCAGGGGTGTTGGGGACATTGGGGACAGTGAGGGGACATTGGGGACATTGGGGACTTTGGGGACACTGGGGACATCAGGGGTGTTGGGGACATTGGGGACAGCGGGAACATTGGGGGGATTGGGGACATTGGGGACAGCGAGAGGACACTGGGGACAATGAGGGGACATTGGGGACAATGAGGGGACATTGGGGACATTGGGGGGATTGGGGACATTGGGGACAATGAGGGGACATTGGGGACAATGAGGGGACATTGGGGGATTGGGGACAGTGGGGACAGCACTGTCCCCATGTCCCCGAGTGCCACCATACCCCAATATCCCCAATATCCCTGATGTCCCCAATGTCCCCGAGTGCCACCCCAGCCCCCATGTCCCCAAGTGTCCCCAGGCGCCAGCACACCCCCAATGTCCCTGATGTCCCCAAGTGCCACCACACCCCCGGTGTCCCCGATGTCCTTGATGTCCCTGAGTGCCACCATCCCCCAATATCCCCAGGTGTCCCCAACGTCCCTGAGTGCCACCATCCCCCCAGTATCTCCAGACATCCCTGATGTCCCCAAGTGCCACCGCACCCCAGACGTCCCCAGTGTCCCCAAGTGCCACCACACGCCCAATATCCCCAGGTGTCCCCAGTGTCCCCAAATGTCCCCACGTCCCCAGGTGTCCCCAGTGTCCCCAAGTGCCACCACACCCCCGACGTCCCCAATGTCCCCAAGTGCCACCCCAGCCCCGCTGTCCCCCATGTCCCCACTGTCCCCAAGTGCCACCACACCCCAATGTCCCCGGGTGTCCCTGATGTCCCCAATGTCCTCAATGTCCCCAAGTGCCACCACACTCCAATGTCCCCAAGTGCCAGCACACCCCAATATCCCCAGGTGTCCCCAATGTCCCCGATGTCCCCAAGTGTCCCCGATGTCCCCAGGTGTCCCCGGTGTCCCCAGGTGCCACCCCCACCCACCGTAGCCATCGTAGGGGTCGCTGTCCAGCCCCGGGAGGCGCCAGCAGCGAATCCGCGCGTCCACCCCGGCGCTGCAGCACAGCCCGGTGCCACCGATGTCACCGGTGTCACCTCCCGCGTCACCCGGCGCCACCGCCACCGCCAGCACCGGGCCCCTGAGGGACAGAAATCGCACCGGGGTCACCAGTGTCACCGGTGTCACCAGTGTCACCTCCTGTGTCACCGTCACCGCCAGCACGGGGCCCCTGAGGGACAGAAATGACACGGGTGTCACCGGTGTCACCAGTGTCACCTCCCGTGTCACTGTCACAGCCAGCACGGGGCCCCTGAGGGACAGAAATCACACCGGGGTCACCAGTGTCACCAGTGTCACCGGTGTCACTGTCACCGCCAGCACGGGGCCCTGGGACAGTGACAAAGTGACAAAAAGTCCCGATACAATCACAGCCAGGTGACAATGGGGTGACAAGCAGGTGATGATGAGGGTGACACCAAGGTGACAAAGAGGTGACAAAGAACCAGAATAAAGCCACAACCATTGAGGTGACACCGAGGGTGACACTGAGATGGCACAGAGCTGACACTGAGGTGACAATAAGGCGACAATGATGTGACAACGAGGTGACACAGAGGTGACAAGGTGACAAACCAGGTGAGAAGGAGGTGACAAAGAGCTGACACTGAGGTGACCCAGATGTGACACAGAGGTGACACCGAGGTGACACCAAGGTGACAATGAGAATACACAGAGGTGACACTGAGGTGACAATGAGGTGACAAAAGTGACAAAGCACAGGAATAAAGACACAACCACCGATGTGACAATGAAGGTGACACAGAGGTGACAAGGAGGTGACAACCTAGTGACAAAGAGATGACACAGAGGTGACACTGAGGTGACAATGAGGTAACACAGGTGTGACACTGAGGTGACAAAGACGTGACAAAGTGACAAAACACAGGAATAAAGCCACAATCATTGCGGTGACAATGGAGGTGACAATGAGGTGGCAATGAGGTGACACAGAGGTGACACCGAGGTGACACCAAGGTGACAATGAGGTGACACAGAGGTGACAATGAGAATACACAGAGGTGACACCGAGGTGACAAAGAGCTGACACTGAGATGACACAGAGGTGACACTGAGGTGACAAAGTGACAAAAAACCAGAATAAAGGGACAACCACCGATGTGACAATGAAGGTGACACTGAGAACACACTGAGGTGACAATGAAGGTGACACTGAGGTGACAATGAAGGTGACAAGGCGACACTGAAGTGACGCAGATGTGACAATGAAGGTGACACTGAGGTGACAATGAAGACGATACTGGGGTGACACAGATGTGATAACAAAGGCGACACTGAGGTGACACAGATGTGACAATGAAGGTGACACTGAGAACACACAGATGTGGCAATGAAGGTGACACTGAGGTGACAATGAAGGTGACAAGGCGACACTGAGGTGACACAGACGTGACAATGAAGGTGACACTGAGGTGACACTGAGGTGACAAAGTGACAAAAAACCAGAATAAATCCACAACCACCAACGTGACAACGAAGGTGACAAGGAGATGACACTGAGAATACACAGAGGTGACAATGGGGTGACAGTGAGGTGACAGCGAGGTGACAGCGAGGTGACAATGAAGTGACAATGAGGTGACACTGAGAATACACAGAGGTGACAATGAGGTGACAGTGAGGTGACAGCGAGGTGCCAGCGAGGTGACAATGAAGTGACAATGAGGTGACACTGAGAATACACAGAGGTGACATTGAGGTGACAATGAGGTGACACTGAGGTGACACTGAGAATACACCGAGGTGACAGCGAGGTGACAATGAGGTGCCAGCGCGGTGCCAGCGTGCCCGACCTGTGCCCGCGGAAGGCGTACACCGGCTCCACGTCCAGCGCCGCGCTCCTGAGGGGACAACGGCGACAGAGCCGGTGACCGACGGTGACAAAGGGTGACAAACGGCGACATCGGCGCCGCCGCCCCCGCTGTCACCCGCCGTCACCCGCCGTCACCGCCTGTCACCCGCTGTCACCGCCTGTCACCCGCCGTCACCGCCTGTCACCGCCTGTCACGCACTTCCTGGGGACGAGCGGCTTCTGCAGGTCCCAGAGCTTGAGCGTGGCGTCCTCGGACGCCGTCACCAGCGCCGGGTGACAAGGGACAAAGGCCAGCGCCCGCACGGCGTCGTAGTGGCTGCGCAGCGTCAGGCGCGGGCTCCAGCTGCGCCGCGGGGACAGCGACGACACCTGGGGGACATGTGGGGACATTGGGACGTGGTGGCACTTGGGGACAGCTCCAGCTGCGCCGCGGGGACAGCGACGACACCTGGGGGACATGGGGACACTTGGGGACATGTGGGGACACTGGGACGTGGTGGCATTTGGGGACATTGGGACGTGGTAGCATTTGGGGACACTGGGACGTGGTGGCACTTGGGGACACTGGGATATGGTGGCACTTGGGGACGCTCTAGGGACACAGGGATGGGGCACCAGGGCTGTGGTGGCACTTGGGGACATTCAGGACAGGCAGAAGTGGCACTGGGGACATTCAGAGGTGGCTCAGGTGGCACTGGGGACACTGGGGACATTCAGAGGTGGCACTGGGGACATTCAGAGGTGGCACAGGTGGCACAGGTGGCACTGGGGACAGGCACAGGTGGCACAGGTGGCACTGGGCACGGGTGTCACTCACGTCACCGCCGTCGCTGTCGTTTGTCACCGTCAGCTCCGCCAGGTCCCCGAGGCCGTGCAGGGCCAGCGCCTCGGCCGGGGGGACACCCAGGGACCCTGGGGACAGAGGGGACGTCAGGGTGACACCCTGGGGACACCCAGGGGACAGTGGGGACAATGGGGACAGTGACACGGGGGTGGCCTGGGGGACACCCAGGGGACAGTGGGGACATCAGGGTGGCCTTGGGGACAGTGGGGACAGTGGGGACAGTGGGGACAGTGGGGACAATGACACCAGGGTGGCTTTGGGGACACCCAGGGACCCTGGGGACAGAGGGGACGTCAGGGTGACACCCTGGGGACACCCAGGGGACAGTGGGGACAATGGGGACAGTGACACGGGGGTGGCCTGGGGGACACCCAGGGGACAGTGGGGACATCAGGGTGGCCTTGGGGACAGTGGGGACAGTGGGGACAGTGGGGACAGTGGGGACAATGACACCAGGGTGGCTTTGGGGACACCCAGGGACCCTGGGGACAGAGGGGACGTCAGGGTGACACCCTGGGGACACCCAGGGGACAGTGGGGACAATGACACCGGGGTGGCCTTGGGGACACCCATGGGACAGTGGGGACAATGGGGAGATCAGGGTGGCCTTGGGGACAGAGGGGACAATGGGGACAATGACATCAAAGTGGCTTTGGGGACACCCAGGGGACAGTGGGGACAGAGGGGACGTCAGGGTGGCCTTGGGGACAGAGGGGACAGGGACACTGGGGTGGCCTTGGGGACACAGGGACCCCCCCAGGTGACACTGAGGTGACACACAAGTGACACTGAGGTGACACTGAGGTGACACACAGGTGACAGTGACACACAGGTGACACAGAGGTGACAGTGACACAGGTGACAGTGACACACAGGTGACACTGAGGTGACACACAGATGACAGTGACACACAGGTGACAGTGACACAGGTGACACAGGTGACACAGGTGACACAGATGACAGTGACACACAGGTGACAGTGACACAGGTGACACAGGTGACAGTGACACACAGGTGACAGTGACACACAGGTGACACAGGTGACACAGGTGACAGTGACACAGGTGACAGTGACACAGGTGACAGTGACACACAGGTGACAGTGACACACAGGTGACACAGGTGACACAGGTGACACAGGTGACAGTGACACACAGGTGACACAGGTGACACAGGTGACACAGGTGACAGTGACACACAGGTGACAGTGACACACAGGTGACAGACGTGCCCTCACCTTCAGGTGGCTGCGGTGGCCGCGGTGGCCCGAGGTCCCCGTCCCGCAGGTGGCACCGGGGGCTCTCTGTGACAATGGGGACAGCACATGTCCCCAAGGTGTGCCCCAGGTGTCCCCAAGGTGTGCCCCAGGTGTCCCCAAGGTGTCCCCAGGTGTCCCCAGGTGTCCCCAAGGTGTCCCCAGGTGTCCCCAGGTGTCCCTGTCCTCATCTCTGATGTCCCCAGGTGTCCCCAAATGTCCCCAAACCCACTTCTGATTGTCCCCAGGTGTTCCCCAGGTGTCTCTGATGTCCCCAAATGTCCCCAAGGTGTCCCTGTCCCCACCCCTGATGTCCCCAGATGTCCCTAAGGTGCCTCTGGTGTCCCCAAGGTGTCCCTAAGATGTCCCCAAGCTCACCCCAGGTGTCCCTGTCCTCACCCCTGATGTCCCCAAAGTGTCCCCAGACCCACCTCTGATGTCCCCAAATGTACCCAGGTGTCCCCAGGGTGTCCTTAAAGTGTCCCCAAGGTGTCCCCAGACCCACCTCTGATGTCCTCAAATGTCCCCAAGGTGTCCCCAAATGTCCCCAGGTGTCCTCACCCCAGGTGTCCCCAAGGTGTCCCCAGGTGTCCTCACCGCTGCTGTCCCCAGGTGTCCCCAGGGTGTCCCCAAGGTGTCCCCAGGTGTCCCCAGGTGTCCTCACCGCTGCTGTCCCCAGGTGTCCCCACAGGGTCCCCAGGGTGTCCCCAGGTGTCCCCAAGGTGTCCCCAGGGTGTCCCCAAGGTGTCCTCAGGGTGTCCCCAGGTGTCCCCAAGGTGTCCTCAGGGTGTCCCCAGGTGTCCCCAAGGTGTCCCCAGGGTGTCCCCAGGGTGTCCCCAAGGTGTCCCCAAATGTCCCCAGGTGTCCCCAAGGTGTCCCCAGGTGTCCCCAGGTGTCCCCAGGTGTCCTCACCGCTGCTGTCCCCAGGTGTCCCCAAGGTGTCCCCAGGTGTCCCCAGGAAGTCGAACTCCCCCAGGGCGTCCTCCGAGTCCTCCTCATCTTCATCGTCCTCCTCCTCCTCCTCGGGGACCTTGGGGACACCCTGGGGACAGCGGGGACAGCGGGGAAAGGGAAAAAACGGAGAGAAAAGGAGAAAAAAGGGATTAAATAAATAAAGGGGAAAAGGGAGAAAAAAGGGAGAAAAAGTGGAGAAAAAAGGGAGAAAAAAGGGAAAAAAGGGGGCAAAAAAAAAGAGGGAAAAAGGGATAAAAAAGGACAAAAACCAGGACAAAAAAGGACAAAAAATCCCCCAAAATTCTCTAAAAATCCCCCAAAATTCCTTAAAAATCCTCCCAAACCCCACCAAAAATCCCATCAAAATCCCCCAAATCCCCCAAAATCCCCCAAAATTCCCCAATTTCCCCAAAATTCCTTCAAAATCCTCCCACATCCTCCAAAATTTCTTAAAAATCCCCCAAAAATCCTTAAAAATCCCCCAAATCCCACCAAAAATCCCATCAAAATCCCCCAAAATTCTTGCAAAATCCCCCAAATTCCCCAAAATCCCCCAAAATTCCCCAAATTCCCCAAAATTCCTTCAAAATCCTCCCAAACCCCACCAAAAATCTCAACAAAATTCCCCAAAATTCCTTAAAAATCCCCCAAATTCCCCAAAATTCTCGAAAAATCCACCAAAATTTCTTAAAAATCCTCCCAAATCCCCCAAAATCCCCCAAAATTCCCCAAATTCCCCAAAATTCCTTCAAAATCCTCCCACATCCCCCAAAATTCCTTAAAAATCCTCCCAAATCCTCCAAAATTCCTTAAAAATCCCCCCAAACCCACCAAAAATCCTATCAAAATCCCCCAAAATTCCTTAAAAATCCCATCAAAATCCCCCAAAATTCCCCAAATCCCCCAAAATCCACCAAAATTCCCCAATTTCCCCAAAATTCCTTCAAAATCCTCCCAACTCCCCCAAAATTCCTTAAAAATCTCCCCAAACCCCACCAAAAATCCCATCAAAATCCCCCAAAATCCCTTCAAAATCCCCCAAAATTCCTTCAAAATCCCCCAAAATTCCCCGAAATTCCTTCAAAATCCTCCCAAATCCCCCAAAATCCCCCAAAATTCCCCAAATTCCCCAAAATTCCTTCAAAATCCTCCCAAACCCCACCAAAAATCCCATCAAAATCCCCCAAAATTCCTTCAAAATTCCCCAAAATTCCTTCAAAATCCTCCCAAATCCCCCAAAATTCCCCAAATCCCCCAAAATTCCCAAATTTCCCCAAATTTGGGATTTTGGGCGGGACCTTGCCCCTCCTGCGGGGGGTGGGGGAGGGGCTCTCGGGCTCCTCTTCCTCATCGCTGTCATCCTCGGGGGGGGAGGGGCTGAGCCCGGCCCGCGGCTCCTGCCCCGCGTTCCTGGGGAATCCCGAAAAAGGGAAAAAAAGGGAAAAAAAAGAAAAAAAAAGGGAAAAAATGAAATGAAAAAAAGGGAAAAAACCCCACCAAAAAAAAAAAAAAAAAAAAAAAAAAAAATTCCCCCCCAGAAACCAAAAATCTCATTAAAAACCCCCAACTTTCCCACACATAAACCCCAAAATTCCCACAAAAATCCCCAAAGTCCCACAAAAAAACCCCACTAAATTCCCACAAAAACCCAAAAATTCCCATTAACAACCACAAAATTCCCAGAAAAAAAAAAAACAAAATTCCCACAAAAAAAACCCAAAATTCCCATTGAAAACCCCAAAAATCCCATTTAAAAAACCCAAAATCCCCACAAATTAACCCCAAAATTCCCATTAAAAATCCCACCAAAAGACCCCAAAAATCCCCCCAAAAAAACCCAAAATTCCCATTAAAAAAAACCCAAATTCCCATTAAAAAAAACCTCAAAATTCCCATTAAAAAACCCCAAAAAATCCCATTAAAAACCCCACAATTCCCACAAAAAACCCCAAAAATCCCCGAAAAAATCCCCAAAATTCCCATTAAAAACCCCAAAATTCCCATTAAAAACCCAAAAATCCCATTAAAAACCCCAAAAATCCCATTAAAAAACCCCAAATCCCCACAAATTAACCCCAAAATTCCCATTAAAAATCCCACCAAAAGACCCCAAAAATCCCCCCAAAAAAACCCAAAATTCCCATTAAAAAAACCCCAAATTCCCATTAAAAAAAACCTCAAAATTCCCATTAAAAAACCCCAAAAAATCCCATTAAAAACCCCACAATTCCCACAAAAAACCCCAAAAATCCCCGAAAAAATCCCCAAAATTCCCATTAAAACCCCCAAAATTCCCACAAAAAACCCCAAAATTCCCAATTTTCCCCCTCCCCACCTCTGGATCTGCTCCTGGATCCGGCGCAGCAGCAGCGACCCCGAGCCGGGGCTGGGGGAGGGGCTGGGGGGGGCTCTGGGGGCTGGGGGGGGGCTCCCGGAACTCCCAAATAAACCCCAAAATTCCCACAAAAAACCCCAAAAATCCCACAAAGAAACCCCAAAAATCCCATTTAAAAAACCCCAAAATTCCCAAAAAAATCCCCAAAATTCCCATTAAAAAGACCCCAAAACTCCCATAAAAAACCCCAAAATTCCCATTAAAAACCCCCAAAATTCCCATAAAAAACCCCAAAATTCCCATTAAAAATCCCACCAAAAGACCCCAAAATTCCCACAAATTAACCCCAAAATTCCCATTAAAACCCCCAAAATTCCCATTAAAAAACCCCAAAATTCCCAATTTTCCCCCTCCCCACCTCTGGATCTGCTCCTGGATCCGGCGCAGCAGCAGCGACCCCGAGCCGGGGCTGGGGGAGGGGCTGGGGGGGCTCTGGGGGCTGGGGGGGGCTCCCGGAACTCCCGGAATTCCCGCGGAAAGTTCCGGAATCCCGGGGGGGCTCCGGCCCAGCAGCGCCCGCAGCCGCCGCGAGCGCATGGCCAGGACGGCGTCGCTGTAGCCCAGCTCCTCCAGGTACCTGCGGGGAGAAAATCCAGAAAAAATGGGATTTTTGTGAGGGGAAAATGTGGGAAATATCCACAAAAATCCTGGGAAAAATTCCACAAAAATCCCTGCAGAAATCGTGGAAAAAATCCTGGGAAATCCGGCAAAAATCCCATAAAAATCCTACAAAAATATCGGAAAAAATCCTGGGGAAATCCTGAAAATATTCCCACAAAAGTCTCCGTTAAAATTCTGGAAAAATCCCACAAAAATGCTGGGAAAATCCTGGAAAAATCCCACAGAAAATCCCAGAAAAATCCCCTAAAAAATCCCCAAATTTGGGATTTTGGGAGCGGCCAGGACCTCGTGGCCAGGACGGCGTCGCTGTAGCCCAGCTCCTCCAGGTACCTGCGGGGGAAATCCAGAAAAAATGGGATTTTTGTGAGGGGAAAATGTGGGAAAATTTCCACAAAAATCCTGGGAAAAAATTCCACAAAAATCCCTACAGAAATCGTGGAAAAAATCCTGGAAAAATCCCTGAAAATCCTGGAAAAATCCCACAAACATCCGGGAAAAAATTCCACCAAAAATCCTGGAAAAATCCCTACAAAAATCCTGGAAAAATCCTGCAAAGGTTCCCACAAAAATCCCTGGAAAAATCCTGGGAAAAATCCCAGAAAAAATCCCCACCAAAATCCTGGGGAAAATCCCCTCAAAAATGCTGGGAAAATTCCCACAAAATTGTGGAAAAAATCGTGGAAAAAGTCCTGGAAAATCCTGCAAAAATCCCATAAAAATCCTACAAAATATCGGAAAAAATCCTGGGGAAATCCTAAAAATATTCCCACAAAAGTCGCCGTTAAAATTCTGGAAAAATCCCACAAAAATCTTGGAAAATTTCCCAGAAAAACCCTGGAAAAATCCCCACAAAAATCCTGGAAAAAAATCCCACAAAATTCCTGGAGAAAATCCTTTCAAAAATCCTGGGAAAAAATTCCACAAAAATCCTGGGAAAATCCTGCAAACATTCGCATAAAAATCCCTCCAATAATCTTGGAAAAATCCCACAAAAATCCCCAAAATCCTGAAAATTTCCCACAAAAATCCTGGAAAAATCCTGCAAAAATTCCACAAAAATCCCTCCAAAAATCCTGAAAATTTTCCACAAAAATCCTGGAAAAATCCTGCAAAAATCTCACAAAAATCCCCCAAAATTGCTCCCAAAAATCTCAAAAATTGCCCCAAAAACCCCAAACCCTCCCTGACCCCAAATCTGCCCCAAAAATCCCCAAAAACCCCAAAAAAGCCCAAAAATCCCCAAATTTCGGTCACTCACTGGCGCAGGAGCTGCCGCCCCTCCTTGCAGGCTCCCTGCAGCTCCACGGGGCCGTTGGACACTGGGGGGAAATGGGGGAGAGAAACCCCAAAATAGCCCCAAAATATCCCCAAAACATCCCCAAAACATCCTAAAAATATCCCCAAAATATCCCCAAAACATCCCCAAAAATAACCCAAAGCCAGCCCAAAAAACCCCAAAAATAACCCCAAAAAATTCCCAAAACCACCCCAAAAACACCCCAAAAATAACCCCAAAATAACCCCAAAGATACCCCAGAAATAACAGAAAAATACCCCCAAAAATAACCTAAAACCCCAAAAATACCCCAAAACCAGCCCAAAAATAACCCCAAAAACATCCCAAAACCACCCCAAAAATAACCCCAAAATAATCCAAAACCAGCCCCAAAAACCCCACAAATCAACCCCAAAACCACCCCAAAAGCCAACCCAGAAACCCCAAAAATACCCCAAAAAAACCCAAAATAACCCCAAAATTACCCCAAAAATTCAACCCCAAAATCCCCCAAAATCCCCCCAAACCAGCCCAAAAATACCCCAAAATCCGCCCCAAAATAACCCCGAACCAGCCCAAAAATACCCCAAAAATTCAACCCCAAAATCCCCCAAATACACCCCAAAATCCCCCAAAACCAGCCCAAAAATAACCCAAAACCGACTCAAAAATATCCCAAAACTTCCTGAAAAGCCCCCCAGAAATATCCCACAAAATCACCCTAAATTAATCAAAAACCAGCCGAGAAAAACCCCAAAATCCACCCCAAAACCAGCCCAGAAACACTCCCAAAAAACCCAAAAAAACCCCCAAAAACCCCCCAAAAGAACACCCAAAAATTCCAAAAATCCCCGCAAAACCCCCCTAAAAAACCCAAAAATCCTCCCAAAAAAACCCCAGAACAGCCCAAAATCCCCCCAAAAAAACCCCAAAACCCCCCAAAAACCCCAAATCCCCCCCAAAAGATCACTGAAAAAAATCCAAAAATCCCCCCAAAACCCCCCTAAAAAAACCAAAAATCCTCCCCAAAAATCACCAGAACAGCCCAAAATTCCCCCCCAAAAAACCCCAAAACCCCCCCAAAACCCCAAAACCCCCAAAAATCACCCAAAAAAATCCAAAGATTCCCCCAAAACCCCCATAAAAAAACCCAAAAATCCTCCCAAAAAAAACCCAGAACAGCCCAAAATCCCCCAAACCCCCCCTAAAAAACCCCAAAAAACCCCAAAAGCCCCCAAAAAAATGCCCAAAAAATCCAAAGATCCCCACAAAACCCCCCTAAAAAAACCCAAAAATCCTCCCAAAAAAACCCCAGAACAGCCCAAAATCCCCCAAACCCCCCCTAAAAAAACCCCAAAAATCCCCAACCCCCAAATTTCCCCCCAAAAACCCCAAAAAACCTCAAATTCTCCCCAAACCCCAACTGTGGCTCTCACCCGGCTCCTCCGGGCGCTTCTCCCCCGGCGCCGCCTCCGTCCCAAACTTCAGCTTGTGGTACTTGGACCTGGGGGATTTGGGGTTCGGGGGAGTTTTGGGGTGATTTTGGGTGAGTTTGGGGTTTTTTAGGATTTCTGGGTGATTTTAAAGATTTTTTTAGGATTTCTGGGGGTTTTTTTTAGAGTTTTTTTTGCCTCACCTCTCCTGCTTGAGGGCGAACTCCAACATTCGGATCCTCCGCACCAGGTCCAGCTTGAGGCTCTCCTGGCCCTGGCGCTCGCCCTGCAGGAACGCCACCTGCGCCTTGGGGACATTGGGGACATCAGGGGGACATTGGGGACATTGGGGACATTGGGGACATTGGGGACACTCAGGTCCCTGGGGCTCTCCTGGCCCTGGCGCTCGCCCTGCAGGAACAGCACCTGCGCCTTGGGGACATTGGGGACATCAGGGGGACATGGGGGACATTGGGGACATCAGGGGGTGACAGGGACATGGGGGACATTGGGGACATTGGGGACACTGGGGACATCAGGGGGTGACAGGGACATTGGGGACATTGGGGACACCCAAGGGGTGACAGGGAGGTCACCCAGTGCCCATCCCAGTACCCTCCCAGTATCCATCCCAGTGCCATCCCAGTGTCCCCAGTGCCCATCCCAGTGTCCCCAGTGCCATCCCAGTGTCCCCAGTGCCCATCCCAGTGTCCCCAGTGCCATCCCAGTGTCCCCAGTGCCCATCCCAGTGTCCCCAGTGCCATCCCAGTGTCCCCAGTGCCCATCCCAGTACCCTCCCAGTATCCATCCCAGTGCCAGCCCAGTGTTCCCAGTGCCCACCCCAGTGTTCCCAGTGCCATCCCAATATCCCCAGCGCCCATCCCAATATCCCCAGTACCATCCCAGTATCCCCAGTGTTCCCAGTACCATCCCAATATCCCCAGTGCCATCTCAGTACCCATCCCAGTGCCCATCCCCAGCGCTCTCTCAGTGTAATCCCGGTATCCCCGGCGCCATCTCCAACACCCATCCCAGTATCCCTGGTGCCCATCCCAGTATCCCCAGTGCCCATCCCAGTGTCCCCAGTGCCCATCCCAGTGTTCCCAGTGCCATCCCAGTATCCCCGGTGCCCATCCCAGTGTTCCCAGTGCCATCCCAGTATCCCCGGTGCCCATCCCAGTATCCCCGGTGTCCCCAGCCCCACTCCCAGTGCCCATCCCAGCGTTCCCAGTGCCCATCCCAGTGTTCCCAGTGCCATCCCAGTATCCCCAGTGCCCATCCCAGTATCCCCAGTACCATCCCAGTATTGCCGGTGCCCATCCCAGTATCCCTGGTGTCCCCAGCCCCACTCACAGTGCCATCCCAGTATCCCCGGTGCCCATCCCAGTATCCCCGGTGCCCATCCCAGTATCGCCGGTGTCCCCAGCCCCACTTCCAGTACCATCCCAGTATCCCCAGTGCCATCCCAGTATCCCCGGTGCCCGTCCCAGTATCCCCGGTGCCCGTCCCAGTGTCCCCGGTGTCCCCAGCCCCACTCCCAGTACCCCCCAGTATCCCCAGTACCCCCCAGTATCCCCGGTGCCCATCCCAGTATCCCCGGTGTCCCCAGCCCCACTCACAGTGCCATCCCAGTATCCCCGGTGCCCATCCCAGTATCCTCGGTGCCCATCCCAGTGTCCCCAGTGCCCATCCCAGTATCCCCGGTGCCCATCCCAGTGTCCCCAGTGCCATCCCAGTATCCCCGGTACCATCCCAGTATCCCCGGTACCATCCCAGTATTCCCAGTACCCATCCCAATCCCCCCGGTACCCTCCCAGTATCGCCAGTGCCCATCCCAGTGTCCCCAGTACCCCCCCAGTATCCCCGGTACCCATCCCAATGCCCCCGGTACCCTCCCAGTACCCCCCCAGTATCCCCGGTGCCCATCCCAGTATCCCCGGTGCCCATCCCAGTGTTCCCAGTACCCCCCCAGTATCCCCGGTGCCCATCCCAGTATCCCCGGTGCCCATCCCAGTGTCCCCAGTACCCCCCCAGTATCCCCGGTGCCCATCCCAGTATCCCCGGTGCCCATCCCAGTGTCCCCAGTACCCCCCCAGTATCCCCGGTGCCCATCCCAGTATCCCCGGTGCCCATCCCAGTGTCCCCAGTACCCCCCCAGTATCCCCGGTGCCCATCCCAATGCCCCCGGTACCCTCCCAGTACCCCCCCAGTATCCCCAGCACCGCTCCCGGTGCCTCCCCCGCCCCCTCCCGGTGTCCCCACCCCCTCCCCGCCGCCCCGGCCGCCATTTCCTCCCAAGATGGCGCCAGCAGCGGCCGCCCCACCCCGGTGACCCCCGGTATCCCCCGGTATCCCCCGGTGTCCCCTCGGTGTCCCCTCCGCGTCCCTCCCCTCATGAGGGCAGCGCCGCCGCCATTACCTGCAGCTCGGCCCTCTCCGCTTCCCAGCGCCCTTTCTCCGCCTCGAACCGCGCCCACTCGTGCTGGATGAAGTGCAGGATGCCCGGCAGGCTGAGGCCGGTTCGTGCCGCGGGCTCGGGACCCGGAGCGGGGCCGGGAGCGGGGCCGGGAACGGGACCGGGGGGCGGAGGTTGGGCCCGGACCGGCGGAGGCCGCTCGGCCGCCATGGCGGCTGCCACAAAGGGAGCCACGGGTGGCAGCGGCTTCCTGCCACAAAGGGAGCCGAAAGGGGGCGGGGAAACGGGCGTGGCCTCCATTGCAAGGGGCGTGGTCATGGTGAAGGGGCGTGGCCAAAGGAGGCCTTGTTGCCGTGGCAACGGGGTGGCTGTGAGGGAATTTTGGGATTTTTTGGGGAATCTTTGGGTTTTTTTGTGGGGTCAGAGGGGATTTTGGGGGGTTTTAGGGTTTTTCCGGGGGTTTTTGGGGGGTTAGAGGAGGTTTTTGGGGGGTTTGCATTTTTTGGGGGGACCTTTGGGGGGGTTATAGGAGACTTTTTGGGGGTTTATAGAGAATTTTTGGACGATTTTTGGGTTTTTTGGGGGATCTTTGAAAGGTTAGAGGGGATTTTGGGGGATTCTGAGGGTTTTAGGAGCCTATAGAGAATTTTGGGGGCTTATTGAGGATTTTTGGGTTTATTTGAGGCGTCTTTTTAAGGCTAGAGGGGATTTTGGGCAGTTTAGGACATTTTTCGGGGTGGTCATTGGGGATTTACAGAGAATTTTGGGGATTTTAGGGTTCTTTGGGATATTAGAAGGGATTTTGGAGTGTTTAGGATTTTTCGGGGTGTGTTTAGGAGATCAGAGACTATTTTTGGAAGTTTTGGGGCGGAGTTTAATTATGGAGAATTAATTAATAAATTAATTAAGAACCCCTTATTAACATTCCTGTGTTCACAGCGCCACCGCGTGGTCACCGCTGGTATTGCAGCCACCAAAGAACCGACCGCAACAACGCCTCCAAATTAACGAATTATTAACAAACCGATCACCCAAGTAACTAACGAACAGCCCAATTAACTAATTAACAACCTAACCACTGAGTTGTTAACCCCCACCATGAGAATCACCCCCTGCCAGGCCGCCCTGGCCGCCGCCATCGCCCTCAACCTCCTGCTGCTCCTCTGCTCCCGCCTGGCGCCCGGCGCGTCCCCCCGGTGCCACCACCCCCGGCGCGGCGCCGTCCCCGACGGCGTCCCCGGTGTCACCGTCATCCTCCGCGACTTCGACGGCCCCGACCACGACGTGGCGGCCACCGCCCGCTCCTTCGCCGCCCTGCCCGGCGTCCCCGTGCTGGTGGCGGCCGAGGTGTCGCCGTACCCGCCGGTGCCGCTCCCGGCCGGCGCGGCCGTGCTGTCCCTGCGGCCGCAGCCGCACCGGCCGCCCCCGCGGCCCGAGCTGGCCGTGCGGACGCGCCACGTGGCTTTGGTGCCCGACGGCGCCCGCGCCGTGCCCGGCTTGCTGAGGCGCATGAGGGACGCCCTGGAAGCCGCCTCGGATGGCACCGTCAGGGCGGTGGCGGCGGCCGTGGGGACGCGGCGGCCGCGGTGTTTGAGCTTGGAGGTGGACGTCAAAGCGTGGACGGCGCGCTACGGCCACGCTGAGCGCCAGGGCGACCAGAAGGGCGACCAGAAGAGTGACCGGCACGGTGACCGGCACGGTGACCAGCACGGTGACCTCTGCGGCGCTCTGGACGGCGCCCCGGTCGTTCTCCTCCTCCGCACCCGCGACCTCTTCTCGCTGTCCTTCCCTCTGTCCCGCCCCGTCGTCACCTCCCTGTCCCTCCAGGCCGCCGCGCGGGGGTGGCGCCTCCTCCTCCTCCCCGCCGCCTTCCCCTCGGCCCCGCGGCCGCCGCCGTCCCCTCACGCCCTCTGGCGAGCCCGCAGCGCTTCGGACGCGCGGCGCCGGGCGCTGCTGGAGGAGCTGGGGGTGAAGCTGGAGGTGCTGCCCGACGGCTCGCGGCGCTGGCACGGCTGCGCCAAGGACACGCCGCGCTGCTTCGGCACCGTGCGCGGGCAGACCCCCGAGTACCTCGTGGCGGGGCGCTGGACGCCGCCGTGCTGCCTGCGGGCCCTGCGCGCCACCGCCCGCCACGTGCTGGCGCAGCTGGAGGCGGCGGGCGTGCGGCACTGGCTGGAGGGCGGCTCGCTGCTGGGCGCCGTGCGCCTCGGGGACCTCATCCCCTGGGACTACGACGTGGACGTGGGGCTGTACCGCGAGGACGTGCCCAAGTGCCGCTGGCTGGCGCGGGTGGCGGCCTCGGGGGCGCCCGTGGAGGACCCCGAGGGCTTCGTGTGGGAGAAGGCGGCCGAGGGCGAATTCTTCCGGGTGCACTTCAGCCGCGCCAACCGCCTGCACGTGGACCTGTGGCCGTTCTACGCGCGGCCCGGCACGGGCACCATGACCAAGGACGCGTGGCTGGGCCACCCGCAGGACGTGGAGTTCCCCGAGCGCTTCCTGGTGCCCCTGGGCACGGTGCCCTTCGCCGGCGTGCTGGCACGGGCGCCCAACGAGCCCCGCGCCTTCCTGGAGCTCAAATTCGGGCCCGGCGCCATCGAGAACCCCGAGTACCCCAACCCCGCGCTCAGGAGGCTGGCGCAGGACCTGGGCAATAAAACCGAGCAGTGACACCTGGCAGTGTGCCCTGTGCCACCCTCGGGGTCCCTGTGCCACCCTTGGGGTCCCTGTGCCACCCTCCGGGTCCCTGTGCCACCCCTGGGGTCACTGTGCCACCCTCCAGGTCCCTGTGCCACCCCTGGGGTCACTGTGCCACCGAGTACCCCAACGCCGCGCTCAGGAGGCTGGCGCAGGACCTGGGCAATAAAACTGAGCAGTGACACCTGTGCCACTCTGTGTGCCACCCTCGGGGTCCCTGTGCCACCTTTGGGGTCCCTGTGCCACCCTCGGGGTCCCTGTGCCACCCTCGGGGTCACGGTGCCATCCTCGGGGTCCCTGTGCCACCATAGGGGTCCCAATGTCACCTCTGGGGTCCCTGTGCCACCCTCGGGGTCCCTGTGCCACCGAGAACGTCAACCCCGCGCTCAGGAGGCTGGCACAGGACCTGGGCAATAAAACTGAGCAGTGACACCTGTGCCACTCTGTGTGCCACCCTCGGGGTCCCTGTGTCACCTCTGGGGTCCCTGTGCCACTGTACCTGGCCGTGGTGCCACCCCGGGTGTCCCCAGTGTCACTTTGGGGTCCCTGTGCCACCCTTGGGGTCCTTCTGTCACCTTTGGGGTCCCTGTGCCACCCTGGATGTCTCCAATGCCACCCTGGGTGTCCCCAGTGTCCCCATTTGGGTCCCTGTGCCACCCTTGGTGTCCCAGTGTCACTTTGGGGTCCCTGTGCCACCATTGGAGTCCTTATGCCACCCTTGGTGTCCCTGTGCCACCCCTGGGGTCCCTGGTACCACCTTTGGGTCCCTGTGCCACTCTTGTCCCTGTGCCACCCTGGGTGTCCCCAGTGCCACCCTGGGTGTCCCCAGTGTCACCTTTGTGGTTCCAATGCCACTTTTGGTGTCCCCAATGCCACCCTGGGTGTCCCCAGTGCCATCCTTGTTGTCCCTGTGCCACCCTGGGTGTCCCCAGTGCCACCCTGGGTGCCCCCAGTGCCACCCTGGGTGCCCCCAGTGCCACCCTGGGTGCCCCCAGTGCCACTTTGTTCTGGTTTTGGTCACTTTTAATTAATTTTGTCTCAATTTTTGGTCACTTTTAATTCAATTTTCCCATTTTTGCTCACTTTTAACCCATTTATTCCCATTTTTGCTCATTTTTAACCCATTTATTCCCATTTTTGCTCATTTTGAACCCATTTTATCTCATTTATTCCCATTTCTGGTCACTTTTAACCCATTTATTCCCATTTTTAACCCACGTCATTCCACTTTTTGCTCATTTATTCCCATTTATTTCCCATTTTTAACCCATATAATTCCACTTTTCCTCATTTTTATCCCATTTATTCCCATTTTTGGTCACTTTTAATCGACTTTTTCCCATTTTTGGCCATTTTAAATCCAGTTTTCCCCATTTTTGGTCATTTTTAACCCATAAAATTCCATTTTTGCTCATTTTTAACCCATTTATTCCCATTTTTTGTCATTTTACCCCATTTATTCCCATTTTTGGTCACTTTTAATCCACTTTTTCCCGTTTTTGGTCATTTTGAACCCATTTTTAACCCATAAAGTTCCACTTTTCCTCACTTTTAACCCATTTATTCCCATTTTTGGTCACTTTTAATTCACTTTTCCCCATTTTTAGTAATTTTTAACCCACTTATTCCCATTTGTGGTCACTTTTAATTCACTTTTTCCCATTTTTGATCATTTTAAATCCACTTTTTCCCGGTTTTGGTCATTTTGAACCCATTTTTAACCCATAAAATTCCACTTTTCCTCACTTTTAACCCATTTATTCCCATTTTTGGTCACTTTTAACGCACAGAAATTCACATTTTTTGCACAGCACGATAACACTGATGGCTGGGGGAGGAATTTTGGGGATTTTTGGGGAATTTTGGGGATTTTGGGTCATTCCAGGGACTGCAGCATCAGGAGCTGCTTCAGCACCTTGGTCTGGCTCGTCTCGCGGATCTCCCCGGCCAGGAACATCTCGTCCACCACCGTGTACACCTGGAATTGGGGCAAAAAGGGAAATTTTGGGAAAATTGGGGAAAAATCTGCAAAAATCTGCAAAAAATCGGAAAAAAATGGACAAAAATGGCCCAAAAATGACCCAAAATGAGCTCAAATCAGCCCCAAAGCCAGGCTGGAACATCTCACCCACCACCGTGTGCACCTAAAAATGGGGAAAAAGGGAAATTTTGGGAAAATTGGGGAAAAACCTGCAAAAATCAGCAAAAAATTCGGAAAAAAATGGACAAAAATGGCCCAAAATAACCCAAAATTGGCCCAAAAAGACTAAAAGTGAACCAAAATCAGCCCCAAAGCCAGGCTGGAACATCTCACCCACCACCGTGTGCACCTGGAATTGGGGGGAAAAGGGAAATTTTGGGAAAATTGGGGAAAAATCTGCAAAAATCTGCAAAAAATCGGAAAAAAATGGACAAAAATGGCCCAAAATAACCCCAAAATAACCCAAAATCAGCTCAAATCAACCCAAAGCCAGGCTGGAACATCTCACCCAGCACTGAGAACAACTGAAAATGGGGAAAAAAGGGAAATTTTGGGAAAATTGGGGAAAAATCTGCAAAAAATTGGAAAAAAATTGGCAAAAATTGGAAAAAAATGGCAAAAATTGGCCCAAAAATGACTAAAAATGACCCAAATCAGCCCCAAAGCCAGGCTGGAACATCTCACCCAGCACTGTGAACAACTAAAAAGGGGAAAAAAAGGGAAATTTAGGGAAAATTGGGGAAAAATCTGGAAAAAATTGGACAAAAATGGCCCAAAAATGACTAAAAATGGCCCCAAAATCCCAAGTGACTCAAAAATCAGCAAAAATTGATCCCAGAATGGACCAAAACCGCCCCAAATCACCCCGGGAACCACTCAGGAACCCCCAAATTAATGAACCCTCCCCAAATTAATGAACCCTCCCCAAATTGATTAACCCCCCCAAATTGATTAACCCTCCCCAAATTAATGAACCCTCCCCAAATTAATTAACCCTCCCTAAATTAATTAACCCTCCCCAAATTGATTAACCCTCCCCAAATTAATGAACCCTCCCCAATTAATGAACCCTTCCCAATTAATGAACCCTCCCCAAAATGATTAACCCTCCGCAAATTAATGAACCCTCCCCAAATTAATGAACCCTCCCCAAATTGATTAACCCCCCCAAATTGATTAACCCTCCGCAAATTAATTAACCCTCCCCAAATTAATGAACCCTCCCCAAATTGATTAACCCTCCCCAAATTAATGAACCCTCCCCAATTAATGAACCCTTCCCAATTAATGAACCCTCCCCAAAATGATTAACCCCCCCAAATTGATTAACCCTCCGCAAATTAATTAACCCTCCCCAAATTAATGAACCCTCCCCAAATTGATTAACCCTCCCCAAATTAATGAACCCTCCCCAAATTAATTAACCCTCCCCAAATTAATGAACCCTCCCCAAATTGATTAACCCTCCCCAAATTAATTAACCCTCCCCAAATTAATTAAATCCCTCCCCAAATTAATTAACCCTCCCCAAATTGATTAACCCTCCCCAAATTAATTAACCCTCCCCAAATTAATTAATCCCTTCAAGACCCCTCCCCAAATTAATTAAATCCCTCCCCAAATTAATTAATCCCTTCAAGACCCCTCCCCAAATTAATTAAACCCCTCTCCTAATGAATTAAACCCCTCCCCTAATTAATTAACCCACCCCTAATTAATTAACTCCCCCAAAACCACTCAAAACCCCTCCCAAATTAATTAAAAACCCCCCAAATTAATTAAAACCCCTCCCCAAATTATCTAAACCCCTCCCCAAATTAATTAACCTCTACCCAAATTAATTGACCCACCCCTAATTAATTAACTCCCCCAAAACTACTCAAAACCCCTCCCCAAATTAATTAAAACCCTTCCCCAAATTAACTAAACCCTTCCTGAAATTAATTAAACCCCTCCCCAAACTAATTAATGCCCCAAATTAATTAATTAACCTCTCTCCAAATTAATGAAACTGCCCCAGAACCACTCAAGACCCTTCCCAAATTAACTGAACCCCTCCCCAAACTAATTAAACCCCTCCCCAAACTAATTAAACCCCTCCCCAAACTAAACAACCCCCCCCAATTAATTAACTAATTCAATTAATTAACCCCTTCCCCACCTTGTAGAAGTTGAAGACGAGGTCGAGCTCGCAGACGTTGTGGAAATACTCATTGAGCACCTGAATTCGTTCATTAACGCCATTAATTAACGCCCTCGGGGGGGCTCATTAAGGCCCGGGGGGGCTCATTAAGGCCCGGGGGGGTTAATTAAGGGGGTAATTAGCGAGTTCATTAATTCACCTCCACGAAGTTGTGGATGGCCTCCAGTAGGCCAGGTTGTTGTCGGTGACGTCGACGCAGATGCAGAAATAGAGGCCGGCGTAGCGACGGTAAATGATCTTGAAATTGCGGGAACTGGGACAAACTGGGAGTTACTGGGAGCACTGGGAGCCACTGGGAATGGACTGGGAGGGACTGGGAGGGACTGGGATGGACTGGGAGCCACTGGGAGGGACTGGGAGGGACTGGGATGGACTGGGAGGGACTGGGATGGACTGGGAGGGACTGGGAGGGACTGGGATGGACTGGGAGGGACTGGGAGGGACTGGGAGGGCACTGCAGGCCGGCGTAGCGACGGTAAATGATCTTGAAATTGCGGAACTGGAACGGACTGGGAGTTACTGGGAGCACTGGGAGGGACTGGGAGCAACTGGGAGCCACTGGGAATGGACTGGGAGGGACTGGGAGGGACTGGGAGCAACTGGGAATGGACTGGGAGGGACTGGGAGGGCACTGCAGGCCGGCGTAGTGACGGTAAATGATCTGGAAATTGCGGAACTGGGAACACTGGGAGTTACTGGGAGCCACTGGGAGGGACTGGGAACCACTGGGAGGGACTGGAGGGACTGGGAGCAACTGGGAATGGACTGGGAGGGACTGGGAGTTACTGGGAGCCACTGGGAGGGACTGGGAGGGACTGGGAGCAACTGGGAGCAACTGGGAGCAACTGGGAATGGACTGGGAGGGACTGGGAGGGCACTGCAGGCCGGCGTAGCGACGGTAAATGATCTGGAAATTGCGGAACTGGGAATGGACTCGGAGTTACTGGGAGCACTGGAGGGACTGGGAGGGACTGGAGCCACTGGAGTGGACTGGGAGGGACTGGAGGGACTGGGAGGACTGGGAGGGCACTGCAGGCCGGTGTAGCGACAGTAAATGATCTTGAAATTGTGGAACTGGGAACACGGCCGGTTACTGGGAGCACTGGGAGCAACTGGGAGGGACTGGGAGGGACTGGGATAAACTGGGAACCACTGGGAGGGGTGTGGGGGTAACTGGGAGGGACTGGTTCAAACTGGGAGGGACTGGTTCAAACTGGGAGGGACTGGGATGGAGGAAAATGGGACTGCAGGAAACCGAGTCTGGTGTAGCGACGGTAAATGATCTGGGAATTGCGGAACTGGGAGCACTGGAGGGACTGGGAGGGACTGGGAACCACTGGGAGTGGATGAAGGGGAACTGGGATGGACTGGGACAAACTGGGATGGACTGGATGGACTGGAGGGACTGGGAAGAACTGGGGACAAACTGGGAGGGACTGGGAGGAACTGGGACAAACTGGGAGGGATTGGGATGGACTGGGATGGACTGGGAGGAACTGGGATGAACTGGGAGGGACTGAGATGGACTGGGAGGGACTGGGATGGACTGGAATGAACTGGGAGGGACTGGGATGGACTGGGAGGGACTGAGATGAACTGGGATGGACTGGGATGGACTGGAATGAAGTGGGATGGACTGGAATGAACTGGGAGGGGACTGGGAGGGACTGGGAGGGACTGGGATGAACTGGGAGGGACTGGGATGAACTGGGAGGGACTGGGATGAACTGGGAGGGACTGGGATGAACTGGGATGGACTGGGAGGGGACTGGAATGAACTGGGACAAACTGGGAGGGACTGGGATGAACTGGGAGGGACTGGGAGGGACTGGGATGAACTGGGATGAACTGGGAGGAACTGGGAGGGACTGGGATGAACTGGGAGGGAGCCCAAACCCCCCCCCACTTTCCTCCCTAAAAATCGGCAACTTTGGGATTTCGCAATAAAAAAATTTTGATTTTAGGACAAAAAAAGTCAATTTTGACGCGTTAAATTTTCATTTCGAGGTAAAAAACGTTGATTTTGGGGTAAAAAAATCTGAATTTTGGTGGTTTTACCTCGACAAAATTGGTGTGCTTGGCGTCCCTGACGGTGACCACGGCGTGAACCTCCTCGATGAGTTTCTGCTTCTCGTCGTCGTCGAACTGCATGTACCACTTGGCCAGGCGGGTCTTGCCAGCCCGGTTCTGGATCAGGATGAAGCGAATCTGCCCCAGAAATTCATCCAAAAATTCAGTTTGTAAAGGGTTAAAATTTGGGGGAAATCGGGAAAATTATTCCCCCAAAATTCGATTTTTTTCGGAGTTAAAATTCCCATTTTTCGTCGTTAAAATTCCAATTTTTTCATTAACTTTGCAACAGAAATTCATAAATAATTCAATTTATAAAGGGTTAAATTTTGGGGGAAATCGGGAAAATTATTCCCTAAATTTGATTTTTTTTGGAATTAAAATTCCAATTTTTGTCATCAAAATTCAAAATTTTTCATTAATTTTGCAACAGAAATTGCAGAAAAAATTCAATTTATAAATGGTTAAAGTTTGGGGGAAATCAGGAAAATTATTCCCCCAAAATTTGATTTTTTTCGGAATTAAAATTCCCATTTTTCGTCGTTAAAATTCCAATTTTTTCATTAATTTTGCACCAGAAATTAATAAAAAAATTCAGTTTATAAGGGGGTTAAAGTTTGGGGGAAATCAGGAAAATTGTTCCCCCAATATTTGATTTTTTTTGGAATTAAAATTCCCATTTTTCGTTGTTAAAATTCCAACTTTTTCATTAATTTTGCAACAGAAATTCATAAATAATTTAATTTATAAAGGGTTAAATTTTGGGGGAAATCAGGAAAATTCTTCCTCCAAAGTTTGATTTTTTTTGGAATTAAAATTCCAATTTTTCGTTGTCAAAATTCTGATTTTTTCATTAATTCTGGGATGGTTCCCAGCCTGGATCTGCCTCAGAAATTCCAGAAAAAATTCAATTTATAAAGTGTTAAAGTTTGGGAAAAATCGGGAAAATTATTTCCCTAAAATTTCCATTTTTTGGTATTTAAAATTGAATTTTCCGTCATTAAAATTCAATTTTTTTCATTAATTCGGCAACAGAAATTCCAGAAATAATTGGATTTATAAAGGGTTAAAATTTGGGGGAAATAGGGAAAATTATTTCCCCAAAATTTGAATTTTTTTGTAATTAAAATTCCCATTTTTCGTCATTAAAATTCCAATTTTTTTCATTAATTCTGCCCCAAAATTCCATGAGAAAATTGAATTTTTAGAGGATTAAAATTTGGGGAAAATTGGGGAAATTCTGTTCTTGAAATTGCAGAAAACCCCAAAAGACCCCAAATTCTCCTCATAAAATTCCTAAAATAATTAAAATCCCCCTCAAAATCTCCCTCAAATTGTGGAAAAACCCCAAAATCTCCTCATAAAATCCCAAAATAATTAAACTTCTCCTCAGAACTCTTCAAAATCCCCCTCAAAATGTCACTAAATTGGGAAACATCCCCAAACAGCCCAATATCTCCTCATAAAATTCCAAAAATAATTAAAATCCCCCTCAGAATTCCTCAAAATCCTCCTTAAAATGATCCTAAATTGGGAAAACCCCAAAACAGCCCAAATTCTCCTCATAAAATCCCCAAGATAATAAAACTCCCCCTCAGACCCCCCCTCCAAATGACCCTGAATTGGGAAAAAACCCCAAATCTCCTCATAAAATCCCAAAAATAATTTTAAAAACCCCTCAGAACTCCTCAAAATCCCCCTCTAAATGACCCTAAATTGCAAAAAACCGCAAAACAGCCCAAAATCTCCTCATAAAAACACAAAAATAATTAAATTCCCCCTCAGAACTCCTCAAAATCCTCCTCAAAAATGACCCTAAATTGGAAGTAAACCCAAAACACCCCAGAATTTCCTCATAAAGTCGCAAAAATAAATAAACTCCCCTCAGAACTCCTAAAAACTGGCCCCAAATTGCAACAAACCCCAAATCTCCTCATAAAATCCTAAAAATAATTTAAAAAACCCTCAGAACTCCTCAAAATCCCCCTCTAAATGACCCTAAATTGCAAAAAAACGCAAAACAGCCCAAAATCTCCTCATAAAATTCCAAAAATAATTAAATTCCCCTCAGAAATTCTCAAGATCCTCCTTAAAACGACCCTAAATTGGGAAAAACCCCAAAATCTCCTCATAAAAACACAAAAATAAGGAAACTCCCCCTCAGAACTCCTCAAAATCCTCCTTAAAACGACCCCAAATTGTGGAAAAACCCCAAAATCTCCTCATAAAATTCCAAAATAATTAAACTTCCCCTCAGAACTCCTCAAAATCCCCCTCAAAATGTCACTAAATTGGGAAAAATCCCACAACACCCCAAAATCTCCTCATTAAATGCCAAAAATAATTAAAATCCCCACAGAAATTCTCAAGATCCCCCTCGAAAATGACCCTAAATTGGAAATAAACCACAAACACCCCAAAATCTCCTCATAAAATTCCAAAATAATTAAACTTCCCCTCAGAACCTCTCAAAATGACCCTGAATTGTGGAAAAAGCCCAAAATCTCGTCATAAAATCTCAAAAATAATTAAACTCCGCCTCAGAACTCCTCAAAATCCCCCTCAGAATTACCCTAAATTGGGAAAAAAAACTAAACCACCCCAAAATCTCCTCATAACATCTCAAAAATAATTAAACTCCCCCTCAGAACCCCCTCAAAATCCTCCTCAATATGACCCTAAATTGGGAAAAAACCCAAAACTTTCCAAAATTCCCTCATAAAAAAAAAAAATAACCCCATCCCCTCAGAACTCCTCAAAGTCCCCCTCAAAGAGACCCCAAATTGGAAATAAACCCAAAACACCCCAAAATCTTCTCATAAAAACCCTAAATATAATTTAAATTCCCCTCAGAACTCCTCAAACTCCTCTTCAAAATGACCCTAAATTGTGAAAAATCCCAAAATCTCTTCATAAAAACCCAAAGATAATTAAACGCCCCCTCAGAACCCCCGTCCCCCCCCCCTCCCCTCACAGCGCTCCAGGCCCGAGGCCCCCCCGGTTCCTTCCCCATTTCCCATTCCCGCTCTCTCCGTGTCCCCCTCGGTTACCGCTGCCCTCAGGGCTTCTCACCATGTCGGTACCGGCCCGAGGCCCCCCCCGGTTCCGATCCCGGTTCTGATCCCGGTTCCGATCCCGTTCCCGGTTCCGTTCCCGGTTCCGCCCCCCCCACTCAGAGCCAGGCCCCGGCGCTTCCCGCTTCCAAAAGGGGGCGCCTCGGAGCCGCCCGCACTGCGCATGCGCGGCACCTCCCGTTCCCGCCCTTTCCCCCTCACGTTTCCCGCCCCTCCCTCAAATTCCCGCCCCCCTCCCCAAAATTCCCAGCGCCCCCTCCCCAAATTTCTCAGCGCCGCTTCCCCAAATTTCTATCCCGGAATGAAGAAAAGGGATCAGAAGGAGATTTGTAGCCCCCTCCCCAAATTCCCCCCTCCACCGAGGTCCAGCCACGCCCCCTCCCCGAATTCCCTCTCTCTCCCCTCCCTCCCCCCCCCATCCCGGTTTTCTCCCCCTCCCCAAATTCCGCGCCCCCCGCCCCTCCAGGCCACGCCCCAAACCACGCCCACTTCCCCAATCAACCCTCTCTTGGCCCCTCCCATTGCATCCCCCAACCCAAAATTCCCTTCGGTCTTTACTTCCTTCCCTCCTCACAATTCCCGTTTTTCCCCCTCACAATTCCCATTTTTCCCCGTTAAAATTCCCATTTTTTCGTATGAAATTCCCATTTATTCCCATTTATTCCTATAAAATTCCCGCTTTTCCCCATAAAAACTCCCGGTTCCCCCCCCCCGCCAATTCCCGGTGCTCTCCTCCAAGCCCCGCCCTTTAACCCCGCCCCTTTCTTTAGCCCCGCCCCTCCCGCCGCTCCCGCCGCTCCCCTCACGGTGCCGCCCCTCCCCTCCCGCCGCGCACGCGCTCCCGCCAGTTTCCCCCCCCCCCGCTCCGTGATCGTGAAGGCGGAGGCGGAGAGAGGAGGAGGAGGAGGAGGAGGAGGAGGCGGCTGAGGGCTGAGGGGTGGGGGGGGGGGGGGTTAGAGGAGGAGGAAGGCGCCGCCGCCATTACAGGCCGAGCCCGCCCCGGCGGCCCCCGCCGCCCTCGCCCCGCCCGCCGCCGCCGCCCCGAGAGCGCGGACATGGCGCTGCCGCCGCCTCCCGCCGCCCCCGGCCCGGCCCGATGCCGCCGCCGCCGCGTCTGTTTCTCCGGTAAGAAGGAAAATCTTTTCCTCCTCCCTCACTCTCAGCGCCACCATCGCCGCCTTTTTTCTCTTTGGAAAACCCCCCCCACCACCACCTTCCCCCCCCCCCAGAAGAACAATGGGCCGCCCCACCCCCGCCCGCCGCGCGCCCGCCGGGCCGGCCCATGGCCCCCGCGGGGGGGGGGGGGGGGGGGGGGACGGCCCCGTGAGGGGGGCCCGGGAGAGACCACCCCCCGTGGGGGAAGGGGGGGGGGATGAGACCCCCCCATCCGATCGTTCTCAATAGTTCCGCCGCCCATTCATGGGGGGCTGTGAGGGGAGAGACCACCGGGAGGGGAGGGGGGGGGGACCCCAAAATTGGGGGGGGGGCTTGGAGGGGAGACCACCCCCAATTTGGAGGGGACTCTGAGGGCAGAGCCTCCCCAATTTGGGACGAGACCATCCCCAGTTTGGGGGGCATTCTGAGGGGAGACCACCCCCAAAATTGTGAGGACTTGGAGAGACCATCCCAAATTTGGGGGATTCTGAGGGGAAACTACCTCCAATTTAGGGGGGATTTAGGGGAGACCACCCCCTATTTGGGGCGATACCACCCCCAATTTGGGGGGGATTCTGAGGGGAGACCACCCCCAAAATTGCGAGGACTGGGGGGAGACCATCCCCAATTTGGAGGGGATTCTGAGGGGAGACATCCCCAATTTCGGGGGACATAGAGGGGAGACTGCTCCCAAAATTGTGAGGACTTGGGGGAGACCACCCCCAATTTGAGGGGGATTCTGAGGGGAGACCACCCCCAATTTAGGGGTGATACCATTCCCAGTTTGGGGGGGATTCTGAGGGGAGACCACCCCCAATTTGGGGTGAGACCATCCCCAATTTGGGGGGGATTCTGAGGGGACACCACCCCCAATTTAGGGGTGATACCACCCCAAATTTGAGGGGCTTAAAGGGGATACCACCCCCAATTTGGGGGGGATTCTGAGGGGAGACCACCCCCAATTTTGGGGCGATACCACCCCCAATTTGGGGGAACTCAGCAGAGACCATCGCAGATTTGAGGGGGGCTTAGAGGAGAGACCACCCCTAAAATTGGGGGGCTTGGAGGGGGAGACCACCCCCAATTTAGGGGTGATACCACTCCCAGTTTGGGGGGACTCAGGAGAGACCACCCCCAATTTGGGGGGGATTGTGAGGGGAGACCACCCCCAATTTGGGGGGGATTCTGAGGGGAGATCATCCCAAATTTGGGGGGACTTGGGAGAGACCATCCCCAATTCGGGGAGGTTTAGGGGAGAGACCATCCCCAGTTTTGGGGGGGATTCTGAGGAGAGACCATCCCCAATTTTGGGGGGGGGGATTAAAGGGAGAGACCATCCCCAATTTGGGGGGGAACTTAGAGGGGAGACCCCCCCAGTTTTGGGGTGATACCACTCCCAATTGAGAGGAGTCTCAACGGAGAGACCATCCCCAATTTGGGGGGGATTTAGGGGAGACCACCCCCAAAATTGGGGGGGATTAAAGGGAGAGACCATCCCCAATTCGGGGGGGGGGATTCCGAGGGGAGACCACCCCCAATTTGGGGGCGAATCCAACTGAAATTTGTGGGGGTGGAAGGGCAGACCACCCCCAAATTTAGGGGGAGACCCCTCCTCAAATTGGGGTTCCCCTTTCCCCAAATTTGGGGGTCCCCCCTCCCCAAAATTCCCGATTTTCCTTGGAGTTTTCCCCAAATTTTTTGGATCTTTTGGGATTTTGGGGCTGATTTGAGACCCCCCAAGACCCCCCCAAAATTCCCCTTTTTATCCGCAGTCGGAATTCCCTGGAAATTTGGGAATTTTGGGGTTTTTGGGGATTTATTTGGGATTTTTTTCAGGATTTTTTCAGGATTTTTTTAGGATTTTTTGGGGATTTTTGGGGCATTTTTTGGGATTTATATGGGAACTTTTTTTTAGGATTTTCTTGGGATTTTTGGGAGGATTTTCTGGAGATTTTTTTGGGATTTATTTGGGATTTTTTGAGGGTTTTTTAGGGATTTTTAAAAAAATTTTCTTGGTATTTTTAGGGGCATTTTTGGGGGATTTATTTGGGATTTTTTTTAGGATTTTCTTGGGATTTTTGGTTTTTTTGGGGGGGGATTTATTTGGGATTTTTTTCAGGATTTTTGAGGGAGTTTTGGGGATTTATTTGGGGATTTTTTTGGGGATTTTCTTGCGATTTTTGGTGGATTTTTTTTAGGACTTTTTGGGATTTTTTTTTAGGATTTTCTTGGGATTTATTTGGGATTTTTTTAGGGTTTTCTTGGGAATTTTGGGGAAGGTTTTGGGGTTTGTTTTGGATGTATTTGAGATTTTCTTGGGATATTTTGGGATTTTTTTTTTTTTTGTTTTTTGGGGATTTTCTTGGGACTTTGTGGGGAGTTTTGGGTTTTTTTGGGGGGATTTCGTTTGGGATTTTTTGGGACAATTTTTGATTTTTGGGGTTTTTTGTTCTTAGGGGATTTTTTACTTTTTCTTGGGTTTTTGGGGCATTTTTTGGGGGGAATTTTTTTGGAATATTTTTGGATTTTTTGGGGTGATTTTTGGATATTTTTTGAATTTGTTTTTTTTTAGGATTTTTAATTTTTGGGGGGGATTTTTAAAAATCTATTTTTTCTTTTTCTTGGGATTTTGGGGACTTTTTTGGGATTTATTTGGGATTTTGGGGGAGAATATTGGGATTTTCAGGGATTTTTTAGGGATTTCTTGGGACTTTTGGGGATTTTTTTTGAGAATTTTTCTTGGAATTTTCTTGGGATTTTTTTCGGATTTTGGGGAACTTTTTTGGGGAGTTTTGGTTTTGGATTTTCTTGGAATTTTTGTGGGTTTTTTTTTTTTTTTTTTGGGCCAGAATTTCACTTTTCCCACCCAGATTTGTCTCTTCCATCCCAAATTTGGGCTTTTCTCCTCCAGGAATGTGGGAAAAACATCTCAGAAAATCCCAAAACTGGGGATAAACATTCCCAAAACCCCCCCAAATTTGGGAAAAGGATCCCAAACAATCCCAAAATTTGGGAATTTGGAGTTTGGGACACCCCAAAAATGGGAAAAACCTCCCAGAAAATCCCAAAAAACCCCAAAACTTGGGAATTGCAACTCCAGGACGCCCCAAAATTGGGATCAACATCCCCCAAAAAAACCCAAAATTGGGAAAAAATCCCAAAAATTCCCAAAATTCGGGCAAAACCCCCCAAAATTGGGAAAACCCTCCCAGAAATCCCCAAAATTGGGAGAAGGATCCCCAAAAACCCAATATTTGGGAAAACCTCGAGGAAAATCCCCCCAAAATCCCCCAAATTGGGAAAAGGATCCCAAAAAAATCTCAAAAATTGGGAAAAATGTCCCAGAAAATCCCCAAAATTGGGAAAGATATTCAGGAAAATCCCCCCAAAAATCCCCAAAATTGGGAAAAATACCCAAAAACCCCCAAAATTTGGGAAAAACATCCCCAAAAGCCGCCAAATTTGGGCTCAACATTCCCAAAAGCCCCAAATGTGTCAAAAACATCGAGGAAAATCCCAGAAAATCCCAAAAATTGGGAAAAGGAATTTTTATTCCCCCCCGGAATTTGCTGACTCAGCACTTCCTGATTAATCACAAAAATTCCCCAAAAAACCCAAAAATTGCAGAAAAAATTCCCAAAATTTCGGTGGAATCCTCGCCCAGGAGCTGCAAATTCCCCCAAAATTCCTGATTTTCCCCAGAATTCCTGATTATTTTTCCCTTGGAATTCACTGACTCAGCACTTCCTGATTAATCCCAAAATTCTCTAAAAATCCCAAAAAATTCCTCAAAAAATCCCCCAAAAATCCCAAAATTTCGGTGGAATCCTCACCCGGGAGCTTCAAATTCCCCCCAAATTCCCGATTTTCCCCAGAATTCCCGATTTTTCCCCCTGGATTTCGCTGACTCAGCATTTCCTGAATAATCCTAAAATTCTCTAAAAATCCCAAAAAGTTCCCCCAAAAATTCCCAAAAATCTCCCAAAAATCCCAAAATTTCGGTGGAATCCTCGCCCAGGAGCTGCAAATTCCCCCAAAATTCTCGATTTTCCCCAAAATTCCTGATTTTCCCCAGAATTCCCGATTTTTCTTCCCCTGGAATTCGCTGACTCAGCACTTCCTGATTAATCCCAAAATTCTCTAAAAATCCAAAAAAATTCCCCAAAATCCCCCCAAAAATCCCAAAATTTCGGTGGAATCCTCACCCAGGAGCTGCAAATTCCCCCCAAATTCCCGATTTTCCGCAGAATTCCCGATTTTCCCCCTGGAATTCGCTGACTCAGCACTTTCCTGCCAAACTCCAAAGTCCAAGCGGCCGCCGGAGCCGCTCCTTTCATTCCAATAAAATCCACAAAAAAGGCAGAAAAAAAAAATCGGGAATTTTCCTTTTTTTTGCCCAAAAATCAAAGTTAAAAACCCCCCAAAATTCCTAAAAATCCCAAAATTCCAAAAAAAAAGAGGAATTTTTTGGCCCTAAAATCCCCAAAATTTGGATTTGTTGGAGGGGAACGACCTCGAGGTCGAGGCTGTGCCGGGATTTGGATGGAATTTTTTGGATGGAATTTTTTGGATGGAATTTTTTGGATGGAATTTTTTGGATGGAATTTTTTGGATGGATTTTTTCTGATGGAATTTTTTGGATGGAATTTTTTTGATGGAATTTCTTTTTTTCCCTGCTCCGGGAATTCCAAGGGGAAATTTGGGGGTTTTTTTCCCCCCGAATTTTGGGATTTTCTGGGAGGTTTTTCCCAAATTTTGGTGGTTTTTGGAGTATTTTCCCGATTTTGGGGATTTTTTGGGATTTTCCTCAATATTTTTTCCAGTTTTTTGGCATTTTTCGGGGGATTTTCCTGATTGTTTTTCCCAATTTTTTGGCGTTTCTGGGGAATGTTGAACCTAAGTTTTGGGGATTTTCTGGGATGGTTTTGGTGATTTTTTTTGGGATTAATCAGGAAGTGCTGAGTCAGCGAATTCCGGGGGGGGGAAAAAAAATTTCAGGAATTCTGGGGAAAATTGGGAATTTTTGGGTGTTTAGAGTTGGAATTTCCAGCTCTGGGACGGATCTGGGCGAGGATTCCAAAGGGATTTTTGGATTTTTGGGGAATTTTGGGGGAATTTTTTTGGGGTTTTTGGGATTTTTAGGATTAATCAGGAAGTGCTGAGTCAGCGAATTCCAGGGGAAATGAACTCGTGTCCACCATGGAGGAGAACCTGTGTCCATCATGGTTGGGTGGAGAACCTGTGTCCATCATGGAGGTCTTTGGTTGGATGGAGAACTTGTGTCCATCATGGTTGGGTGGAGAACCTGTGTCCACCATGGAGGTCTTTGGTTGGATGGAGAACTTGTGTCCATCATGGTTGGGTGGAGAACCTGTGTCCATCATGGTGGAGAACTTGTGTCCATCATGGTTGGGTGGAGAACTTGAGTCCATCATGGAGGCCCTTGGTTGGATGGAGATGTTGTGTCCACCATGGTGGAGAACTTGTGTCCACCATGGAGGCCCTTGGTTGGATGGAGAACTTATGTCCATCATGGAGGTCTTTGGTTGGATGGAGAACTTGTGTCCATCATGGTGGAGAACTTGTGTCCATCATGGAGGTCTTTGATTGGGTGGAGAACTTTTGTCCATCAGGGTGAAGAACTTGTGTCCATCACGGTGGGGAAGTTGTGTCCATCATGGTGGAGAACTTGTGTCCATCACGGTGGGTCTTTGGTTGGGTGGAGAAGCCATGCCCACCATGGTGACTCTTGGTTGGGTGGAGGAGTTGTGTCCATCTTGGTGCCCCTAAGTTGGGTGGAGAACTTGTGTCCATCATGGTTGGGTGGAGAACTTGTGTCCATCATGGTTGGGTGGAGAACTTGTGTCCATCATGGTGTAGGGCTTGTGTCCACCATGGTGGGTCTTTGGTTGGGTGGAGAACTTGTGTCCGTCTTGGTGCCCCTCAGTTGGGTGGAGAAGCCATTTCCACCATGGTGACCTTTGTTTGGGCAGAAGAGTTGTGTCCGTCATGGTGGGGAAGTTGTGTCCATCATGGTGACGGTTGAATAGAGGAGTTGTGTCCATCATGGTTGGGTGAAGAAGTTCTGTCCATCATAGTGGAGAACTCGTGTCCATCATGGTTGGGTGGAAAATTTGTGTCCATCATGGTTGGGTGGAGAAGTTATGTCCATCTTGGTGTGGAGAACTTGTGTCTGTCATAGTGGAGAACTTGTGTCCATCATGGTTGGGTAGAGAACTTGTGTCCATCTTGGAGTAGAGAACTTGTGTCCATCTTGGTGTGGAGAACTCGTGTCCACCATGGTTGGGTGGAGAACTTGTGTCCATCTTGGTGTGGAGAACTCGTGTCCACCATGGTTGGGTGGAGAACTCGTGTCCATCTTGGTGTGGAGAACTCGTGTCCACCATGGTTGGGTGGAGAACTTGTGTCCATCTTGGTGTGGAGAACTCGTGTCCACCATGGTTGGGTGGAGAACTCGTGTCCATCTTGGTGCCCCTCAGTTGGGTGGACAACCCCTTCCCACCCTTCCAACCCACCACCACCGAGTCCCACCATCTCCTCTCTCTTTGTCTGCAGGACCCGTCCTCGGCCGCCGCGCTCCGACGCCCTCCAGCTCCTGAATCCTCCCCAGCGCCGCCACCGCCGCCACCGCCATGGTGCCACCACCCCTGTGCTGACCCCGTCGCCGCGCCCGTCGCCATGCTGCCGCCATGATGATGGCCCGCAAGCAAGATGGCCGCCCGCCCACGTACACCGTCAGCGTGGTGGGGCTGTCCGGCACCGAGAAGGAGAAGGGCCAGTGCGGCGTCGGCAAATCCTGCCTGTGCAACCGCTTCGTCCGGCCCGGCGCCGACGACTTCCACTTGGAGCACACCTCGGTGCTCAGCACCAGTGACTTCGGGGGGCGCGTGGTCAACAATGACCACTTCCTCTACTGGGGCGAGGTGGCCCGAGCCTTGGAGGAGTGCGTGGAGTGCAGGATCCACGTGGTGGAGCAGACGGAGTTCATCGACGACCAGACCTTCCAGCCGCACCGCAGCACGGCCCTGCAGCCGTACGTCAAACGGGCGGCGGCCACCAAGCTGGCGTCGGCCGAGAAGCTCATGTACTTCTGCACCGACCAGCTGGGCCTGGAGCAGGACTTCGAGCAGAAGCAGATGCCCGACGGCAAACTGCCGGTGGACGGCTTCCTGCTGTGCGTCGACGTCAGCCGCGGCATGAACCGCAACTTCGACGAGCAGCTCAAGTTCGTCTCCAACCTCTACAACCAGCTGGCCAAGACCAAGAAGCCGGCGGTGGTGGTGCTGACCAAATGCGACGAGGGCGTCGAGCGTTACATCCGCGACGCCCACGCCTTCGCGCTGGGCAAGAAGAACCTGCAGGTGGTGGAGACCTCGGCGCGTTCCAACGTCAACGTCGAGCTGGCTTTCGGCACTTTGGTGCAGCTGGTGGACAAGAGCAGAGGCAAGGCCAAGATCGTCCCCTACTTCGAGGCCCTCAAGCAGCAGAGCCAGCAGATCGCCGCCGCCAAGGACAGGTACGAGTGGCTCGTCGGCCGCATCGTCAAGAGCCACCACGAGCTGTGGCCCAACGTCAGCCGCAAGATGACGGCGGCGCCCGAGTACCAAGACTACGTCTACTTGGAGGGCACCCAGAAGGCCAAGAAGCTCTTCCTGCAGCACGTCCAGCGGCTCAAGCAGGAGCACATCGAGCGGCGCCGCAAGGTCTACCTGGCCCTGCTGCCCCAAGCCTTGGACGCCCTCGTGCCGGACCTCGACGAGATCGACCGCTTGAGCCGCGCCAAGGTCGAGAAGCTCCTGGAGGCCAAGCCGGATTTTCTCAAGTGGTTCGTGGTGTTGGAGGAGACGCCTTGGGACGCCACCAGCCACGTGGACGACGTGGACAACGAGCGCATCCCCTTCGATCTTCTGGAGACGCCGGCGGCCGAGCAGCTCTACGAGGCCCACCTGGAGAAGCTGCGCAACGAGCGGAAGCGCGCCGAGATGAGGAGGGCGTTCCGCGAGAACCTGGAGAGCTCTCCCTTCGTCACGCCCGGCAAGCCTTGGGAGGAGGCCAGGAGCTTCATCATGAACGAGGACTTCTACCTGTGGTTGGACGAGTCGGTCTACGTGGACATCTACGGCAGGCACCAGAAGCAGCTGATCGACAGAGCCAAGGAGGACTTCCAGGAGCTTCTCCTGGAGTACTCGGAGCTCTTCTACGAGCTGGAGTTGGACGCCAAACCCAGCAAGGAGAAGATGGGCGTCATCCAGGAGGTGCTGGGAGAGGAGCAGAGGTTCAAGGCTCTCCAGAAGCTCCAGGCGGAACGCGACGCCCTCATCCTCAAGCACATCCACTTCGTCTACCACCCCACCAAGGAGACGTGTCCCAGCTGCGCCGCCTGCGTGGACGCGCGCGTGGAGCAGCTGCTGAGCTCGCGCTTCCTCCGCCACCACCGCAACAACCCCTCCGCCGCCGCGACGGACGCCAACGTCGACCGCATCAACTTGGTCATCTTGGGCAAGGACGGCCTGGCGCGAGAGCTGGCCAACGAGATCCGCGCGCTCTGCACCAACGACGACAAGTACGTCATCGAGGGCAAGATGTACGAGCTGGCCTTGAGGCCCATCGAGGGCAACGTGCGCCTGCCGGTCAACGCCTTCCAAACGCCGACCTTCCAGCCCCACGGTTGCCTCTGCCTCTACAACTCCAAGGAGTCCTTGTCCTACGTGGTGGAGAGCATCGAGAAGAGCCGCGAGTCCGCCGTCGGTCGCCGCGACGGCCACTCGGCCCAGCTGCCCTTGACGCTCGTCTTGGTCAACAAACGCGGCGGCGGCGACGCGGGCGGGGAGACCTTGCAGAGCTTGATCCAGCAGGGCCAGCAGATCGCCGGCAAGCTCCAGTGCGTCTTCCTGGACCCGGCGTCGGCCGGCATCGGCTACGGCCGCAACATCAACGAGAAGCAGATCGGCCAAGTCCTCAAGGGCTTGCTGGACGCCAAACGCAACCTCAACCCGGCGGCGGCCTCCAAGGAGGCGTCGGACGGCGCCGACCTGCGCGTGGCGATGTGCTTGATGTGCGGCGACGCGGCGAGCGCCGACGACGTTCTGGCGCCGATCCTCCAGAGCCAAGCGTGCCGGCCGGCGCCGGGCGGCGGCGCCGCGGTGCTGCTGGAGACGCCGGTGGGATCCCAGCGGAGGAAGGTGGAGCTGTCCTTGCTGTCCTACCACGCGTCGTTCGGCTCGAGGAAGAACCGCTTGGTGCACGGTTACGTCGTCTTCTACGCCGCCAAGCGCAGAGCGTCCTTGGCCACCTTGAGGGCGTTCCTGGCCGACGTTCAGGACATCGTCCCCGTCCAGCTGGTGGCTCTGGCCGAAGGCTCCGCGGATCTCCCGGACGACGACGTGAGCCGCGAGCAGCTGGCCGAGGGCGAGGAGATCGCGCAGGAGATCGAGGCCAGGTTCGCCGCTTGGCCGTGCGGGGCGGGGGGAGCCCAGAGCAAGCTGGAGGTCTTCCAAGCCTTCTTCAAGGACGCGTTGGACAAGAAGAACATCGTGGAGGCCGCGCACATGTACGACAACGCCGCCGAGGCGTGCGGCGCCGGCGAGGACGTCTTCGGCTCGCCGCGCGCCGGGTCGCCGCTCTGCAACTCCAACCCGCCCGACTCCGAGGAGGACCCCGAGCCTCTGCCCGGCTACAGCCCCTTCCGCGAGGAACCTCCCGCGGCGGCCGCCCTGCCCAAGGACCTCTCCAAGCTGTCCGTGGAGCTCGAAGGCAGCGACGGTCCCAGCTTCCTCTCGGCGCTGGGGGCGTACGACGGGAGGCCCGCCAAGGTCCCGCCGCCGGTGAAGCCGAAGCCGCCGGTTCACTTCGACGTCAAGGGCGACCCGGGCTACCCGGAGCAGAGCCACCGCGACCTCCGCCGGCGCTCGGCGTCCTCCTCGGCGTGGCCGCCGCCCGATTGCTTCGACCCCTCCGACTACGCCGAGCCCGCGGACGCCGTGGCCAAGCCGCGCGGCGACGAGGAGAACATCTACTCGGTTCCTCACGACAGCACCCAGGGCAAGATCATCACCGTGAGGAACATCAACAAGGCCGCCTCCAACGGCAGCGGCAACGGCTCCGACAGCGAGATGGACACGAGCTCCTTGGAGCGCGCCCGCCGGCCGCCCGCCGTCGCCAAGCCGGCGCTGTACCGGGCGCGGTGCGCGCGGCTCGGCCGCTTCGCCGGCTGCCGGCCGGGGCTGGGCGCCGGCAGCGACGACGAGGTGGGACCCGGCAGGAAGAAGGACGAGGAACCGGGCGGCCAAGGCGGCTACAAAGGGGACAACGCGGCGATGGCCTACGAGGCGGGAGACGGAGAGGACCCGCGCAGGAGGAACATCTTGAGGAGCCTCAGGAGGACCACCAAGGTGGGGTTTGGAGAGGTTCTTACGGGGTGGCGGTGGGAACGGTGGAACATCTCGGTGCTCAGTGTGTGGTCAGGTGTTGGTCACTGGAGGATCTCAGCAGGAGGAACATCTCAAGAACATCAGGAGGAGCAACCAAGGTGGGGTTTGGAGGAGTTATGGGGTGGTGGGATGTCCTTGTGGTCGTCTCAGTGCTCAGTGGTGATCTCAGTGGTCAGGTGTTGGTCACTGGAGGATCTCAGCAGGAGGAACATCTCAAGAACATCAGGAGGAGCAACCAAGGTGGGGTTTGGAGAGGTTATGGGGTGATGGTCAAGCTCAAGATGGGCTGGAACATCTCAGTGATCAGTGGTCATGCTGGTGGTCAGAGTTTGGCCAGATGTTGGTCAGTGAAGGATCTCAGCAGGAGGAACATCTCGGGAACTTCAGGAGAACCACCAAGGTGGGAGTTTGGGGGTGGTGGGATGTCCTTGTGGTCATCTCAATGGTCAATGGAGGATCTCAGCAGGAGGAACATCTCAAGAACATCAGGAGGAGCAACCAAGGTGGGTTTTGGAGGAGTTATGGGGTGGTGGGATGTCCTTGTGGTCTTCTCAGTGCTCAGTGGTGATCTCAGTGGTCAGGCGTTGGTCACTGGAGGATCTCAGCAGGAGGAACATCTCAGGAACCTCAGGAGAACCAACCAAGGTGGTGCCAGAGGTTTTCCCGCTGTTTGCTTGGCATTTTCCCTGTGATTGTCCCATGATTTTCCCATGATTTTCCCTGTGATTTTCCCATGATTTTCCCTGTGATTTTCCCATGATTTTCCCGTGATTTTCCCGTAATTTTCCCATTATTTTCCCTGTGATTGTCCCATGATTTTCCCGTGATTTTCCCATGATTTTCCCATGATTTTCCCCGTAATTTTCCCCATAATTTCCCCGGATTTCCCCCACATTTTCCTATGATTTCCCCCTGATTTTCCCCCATAATTTCCCCAATATTTCCCCACTGTTTCCCCATAATTTCCCCAGAATTCCCCCAATTTTCCCCACTATTTCCCAATAATTCCCCCATAATTTCCCTTATAATTTCCCCAATATTTCCCCACTGTTTCCCCATAATTTCCCCCTCATTTTCCCCATAATTTCCCCAGAATTCCCCCAATTTTCCCCATTATTTCCCCATGATTTTCCCCATAATTTCCCCAATATTTTCCACTGTTTCCCCATAATTTCCCCACTATTTCTCAATAATTCCCCCATAATTTCCCCCATAATCCCCCCAGATTTCCCGCTGATTTTCCCCATAATTCCCCAGAATTTCCCCAGATTTCCCTGTCATTTCCCCCCAATTTTCCCCAGAATTTCCCCAGATTTCCCTGTAATTTCCCCAGAATTTCCCCAGATTTCCCTGTAATTTCCCCAGAATTTCCCCAGATTTCCCTGTAATTTCCCCAGAATTTCCCCAGATTTCCCTGTAATTTCCCCAGATTTCCCCCCAATTTTCCCCAGATTTCCCTGTAATTCCCCCCAATTTTCCCCAGAATTTCCCCAGATTTCCCTGTAATTTCCCCAGATTTTCCCCAGAATTTCCCCAGATTTCCCTGTAATTTCCCCAGATTTTCCCCAGAATTTCCCCAGATTTCCCTGTAATTTTCCCCCAATTTTCCCCAGATTTCCCTGTAATCTCCCCCTGATTTTCCCCAGAATTTCCCCAGATTTCCCTGTCATTTCCCCCCGATTTTCCCCATCATTTCCCCAGATTTCCCTGTAATTTCCCACTGATTTTCCCCATATTTTCCCCGTATTTCCCTATAATCTCCCCCCGATTTTCCCGATATTTTCCCCGTATTTCCGTGTCATTTTCCCGGATTTTCCCCCAATTTTCCGCATTTTCCCGCAGAAGCCGAAGGCCAAGGCGCGCCCGTCGCTGTCCAAGGCGCCGTGGGAGAGCAGCTACTTCGGGGTGCCCCTGGCCAGCGTGGTCACCCCGGAACGGCCGATCCCGGTGTTCATCGAGCGCTGCATCCAGTACATCGAGGCCACAGGTCAGCTCCAAAACTTGGCAATTTCTGGGGAATTATTTGGAAAATTTTTGGAAAATTTTTGGGAATTTTTCAGAATTTTTTTGGATTTTTTTCGGATTTTTTTCGGATTTTTTTCGGATTTTTTTTGGATTTTTTTCGGATTTTTTCGGATTTTTTTTCAATTTTTTTAAAATTTTTACATCTTTTTTTGGGGTGAAGTGAGGTTGTTGGTCAGTTTAAAAATGTGAGAATTTTTTGGAAAATTTTCGGTGATTTTCTGGGAATTTCCGCAAATTTTTCAGGGAATTTTCACGAATTTTTGGCGAATTTTCGCAAATTTTTCGGGGAATTTTCGCGAATTTTTGGGGAATTTCCACGAATTTTTCTGGGAATTTTCGCGATTTTAAAAAATTTTTTTAGGTGTTTTTGGGTTAAGTGAGGTTGTTGGTGAGTCAGAACATTTGAGAATATTTTTGGAAATTTTTGTGATGCTTTTGGGAATTTTCAGGAATTTTTAGTGAATTTTGGGGATTTTTTCAGGATTTTTTCGGGGATTTGGGGTTTTTTCTTTGGGTTCATCAAGGCCATGGATGAGTCTGGGAAATTTGGGAATTTTGGGGAATTTTTGTGGCCGGCGTGGTCACCCCGAGCGGCCGATCCCGGTGTTCATCGAGCGCTGCATCCAGGGCAGCGAGGCCACAGGTCAGCTCCAAAACTTGCCCATTTTGGGGGAATTATTTGGAAAATTTTTGGAAAATTTTTGGGAATTTTTCAGAATTTTTTCGGATTTTTTTTCGGATTTTTTTCGGATTTTTTTCGGATTTTTTTCGGATTCTTTTCGGATTTTTTTCGGATTTTTTTTCGGATTTTTTAAAATTTTTACATGGTTTTTTTGGGTTAAGTGAGGTTGTTAGTCAGTAAAAATTTGGGAAATTTTTGGAAAAATTTCGGTGATTTTCTGGGAATTTCCGCAAATTTTTCAGGGAATTTTCGCGAATTTTTGGCGAATTTTCGCAAATTTTCGGGGAATTTTTGCGATTTTTAAAAAATTTTTTAGGGGTTTTTGGGTTAAGTGAGGTTGCTGGTGAGCCAGAACATTTGGGAATTTTTTTTGGAAATTTTTGTGATGTTTTTGGAAATTTTTGCGAATTTTTAGTGAATTTTGGGGATTTTCTCAGGATTTCTTTCAGGTTTTTCTCAGATTTTTTTCTGTTTTTTTTTTTAATTTTTAGGGGTTTTTTTGGGTTAATAGAGGTTGTTGGTCAGTCAGAACATTTGGGAATTTTTAGGAATTTTTTGGGATTTTTTTTGGATTTTTTATGAATGTTTTAGAACTTTTTTAGATTCTTTTAAGAAATAATTTGGGGTTTTTAGGGGTTTTTTGGTGTTAATTGAGGTTGTTGGTCAGTCAGAACATTTGGGAATTTTTTGCAATGTTTTTTGAATTTTTCGTGAATTTTTCGTGAATTTGCGGGGGATTTTTTTGGGAATTTTTGGGATTTTTTCGGAGTTTTATGGGTTAATTGTGGCTGTTGGTCAATCGAAACATTTGATAATTTTTTGGGAATTTTTTGGAATTTTTTCAGGAATTTTTTGGAATTTTGGGGGGATTTTTTATGGGAACTTTAAGGGATTTTTTGAGGAATTTTCCACGATTTTTAGGGATTTTTTTCAGGATTTTTGAATGGGATCTTGGGTTTTTCTTTGGGTCCATTGAGGTCACTGATCACTCTGGGAAATTCAGGAATTTTTTGGGAATTTTTTAAAATTTTTTCTGGTTTTTTTTCGAATTTTTAGGTGTTTTGTTGGGTTAAGTGAAGTTGTTGATCACTCAGAACATTTAGGACTTTTTTGAGAATTTTTGGGATTTTTAAAATTTTTTAGGAATTTTTGGGGATTTTTTTCTGAATGTTTTCCAATTTTTTGGAATTTTTTTTGGGTTCCTCATGGCTGTTGATCAGTCAGAAAATTTGATAATTTTTGGGGAATTTTTCGTGATTTTTTTGGAATTTTTTCGGGAATCTTTCGTGGTTTTTTTAGTGATTTTTCAGGGGTTTTTTTGAGATTTTTTTGAAGATATTTTTAGGGCGTTTTTTGGGGTTTTTTTTTCAGTTTTTAGGAGATTTTTGGGAATTTTTAAGGGATTTTTGGGGGATTTTTTGGGGGTTTTTTGAGGATTTTTTAGGGATCTTCTTCGGATTCATCAGGGACCCCCAGAAAATGCCAGAAATGGGTTTAAAAAAGCCAAAATTGGGATTTTTTTTGTTTTTTCGCAGGGCTGAGCACGGAGGGGATTTATCGAGTCAGCGGCAACAAATCGGAGATGGAGAGTCTGCAGCGCCAGTTCGACCAGGGTAACCCCAAAAACCCCAAAAAACCCCAAAATATCCCCCAAAATCCGAAAAAAATCATTAAAAAGAAAAGAAAAAATTAAAAATTAAAAAAAATCCAGAAAGTAGAAAAAAGGCAGAAAATTCCAGAAAAAAACTTTTTAAAAATTCCCCAAAAAATCTCAGAAAAATAAAAAAAACCCCGAAATTAAAAAAAAAAATCCGACAAATTTCCCCAAAAAAATCCCCCTTGCCAAATTCCAGGAGATTTCTTTTAAAATACCAGAAAAATTCTGAAAAGATGACAGAAAAATCCCCAAAAAACCCAAAAATTAAAAAAAAAAGGAAAAAAAAAATCCCAGAAAAATTCTGAAAAAAATATCCTGGAAAAATCCCCCAAAAATTCCCAGAAAAAGAAAAATCCCAAAAATTCCCAGGAGAAAAAAAAAAAAATCTCCAAAAATCCAAAAAAAGTCCCAGAAAAATCCCCCAAAAATCTAAAAATATCCCCCCAAAAAATCCTTGAAAAAAAGATCCGAAAAATCCCCTAAAAATCCTGGAAAAATAAAAAAAAAATCCCCCCAAAAATGTCAGAAAAATTTAGAAAAAATCCTGGAAAAAATAAAATAAAAAATTCCCAAAAATTCCCGGCAATTTTGGGTCAGATTTTCCTTTTTCTGACCAATTTTGAATTTCCAGACTCCGGGCTGGACCTGGCCCAGAAGATTTCACGGTGAAAATTCCAAATTTTGGGTTAAAATTCAGAATTTTGGGGCTAAAATTCCCATTTTCCCCTCCCATTTTTCTGGGAATTTTAGGCTCACATTCCTCCTTTTCCTGACCCCAAATCCCAGAGAATTCCAGGGAATTTTAGGGCTAAAATTCAGAATTTTTAGGACAAAAATTCCGAATTTTAGGGCCAAAATCTCCCCAAATTCCCATTTTTTCACCCCAGTTTTTTTCTGGGAATTTCCCCCAATCCCATCCTCAATCCCAGGGAATTTTGGGCTCAGATTTTCCTTTTTCCTGCCCCCAAAATCCCCAAAAATCCCCAAATTCCAGGGGTTTTAAGGGCAAAAATTCTGAATTTTAAGACCGAAATCCCCCAAAATTTCCATTTTTCACCCCCATTTTTATTGGAATTTTGGGGTTGGAATTTCCTTTTGCTGACCTCAAAATCCCCCAAATCCCCAGGATTTTTAGGCCAAAAAAATCCAGAATTTTAGGGCGGAAATCCCCCCAAATTCCCATTTTTTCACTCCCATTTTTCTGGGAATTTTGGGATTGGACTCCCCTTTTCCCAGCCCCAAATCCCAGAGAATTCCAGGCAAATTTTGGGCCAAAATTCTGAATTTTAGCTCCAAAATCCCCCCAAATTCCCATTTTTTCACCCCAAAATTTTCTGGGAATTTTGGGGTCAGATTCTCTCTTTTCCTGACTTCAAAATGCCACAAATTCCCCGGATTTTTAGGGCAAAAATTTTGAATTTTTAGGGCAAAAATTCAGGATTTTTGAGGCCAAAATTCCTTCCAAAACCCACAAAATTCCCGGATTTTTTCACCCAATTTTTTCTGGGAATTTTCCCCAATTCCCAAAGGAATTTTTGGGCTCAAATTTTCCTTTTTCTGACCCAATTTCTGCATTTCAGACCACGGGCTGGACCTGGCCCAGAAGAATTTCACGGTGAAAATTCCAAATTTTGGGTTAAAATTCAAAATTTTGGGGCTAAAATTCCCATTTTCCACTGCCATTTTTCTGGGAATTTTAGGCTCACATTCCTCTTTTCCTGACCCTGAATTTCAGGAATTTTAGGCCGAAAATTCAGAATTTTAGGTCTAAAATTCCCTCCAAAACCCACAAAGTTCCCAATTTTTCACCCCAATTTTTGATGGTTTTTCCATTATTTCCCAACCCAATTTCCTGAGGCTTTTGGGGTCGGATTCCAGGGGATTTTGGGCTCAGATTTTCCTTTTTCTGACCAATTTTGCATTCCAGACCACGGGCTGCACCTGGCCGAGACGATTTCACGGTGAAAATTCCAAATTTTGGGTTAAAATTCAGAATTTTTGACCTGAAATTCCCTCCAAAACCCACAAAATTCCCAATTTTTCACCCCAATTTTTGATGTTTTTTCCATTATTTCCCAAGCCCATTTCCTGAGGCTTTTGGGGTGGGATTCCAGGGGATTTTGGGGTGGGAATTTCCATTTTTGTGACCGATTTTGCATTCCAGACCACGGGCTGGACCTGGCCGAGAAGGATTTCACGGTGAACGCCGTCGCCGGCGCCATGAAAAGTTTCTTCTCGGAGCTGCCGGAGCCGCTGGTGCCGTACAGCATGCAGCTCGAGCTGGTGGAGGCCCACAGTGAGTCTGAAACCCCCAAAAATTCCACTTTTTATCCCAAAATCACCATTTCCTTAGCCCCCCCCTTTTCCCCTAAAATTCCCCTTTTTTCCCAGCAAAATTCCCATTTTTTCCCCATTTTTCCCCATTTTTTCCCCCATCTTTTCCCCCCAAAATTCCCATTTTTTCACCATTTTTCCCCCCAAAATTCCCATTTTTTTCCCTCCAAAATTCCCATTTTTTCACCATTTTTCCCCCCAAAATTCCCATTTTTTTCCCTCCAAAATTCCCATTTTTTCCCCATTTTTCCCCCCAAAATTCCCTTTTTTTCCCATTTTTCCCCCCAAAATTCCCATTTTTTCCCCATTTTTCCCCCCAAAATTCCCTATTTTCCCCCCATCCTTCCACCCCAAAAATTCCCTTTTTTCCCTCCAAAATTCCCATTTTTTCCCCATTTTCCCCCCCAAAAATTCCCATTTTCCCCCCATCCTTCCACCCCAAAAATTCCCTTTTTTCCCCTCCAAAATTCCCATTTTTTCCCCATTCCCCCCTAAAAATTCCCAAACTCCCCCATTTTTCCCCCCCAAATCCCCATTTCCCCCCAATTTTATCCCCTAAAATTCCCAATTCCCCCCAAATTTTCCATTTTTCCCCCCCAAAAATTCCAATTTTTTTCTCCATTTCCCCCCCAAATTCCCATTGGATTCCCCCATGGATTTCATCAGGAATTTCTCGTTCAATCCTGATGAAATCCTGATTAATTCCTCGTTAATTGGGGCTTAATTAACGCTTAATTGGTTCCGTCATTCCCGCCATTCCCAGCCCGTTCCCAGCCCTGCAGCTCCAGGCCCACAGTGAGTCTGAAACCCCAAAAATTCCATTTTTCAGCCCAAAATCACCATTTCCTTATCCCCCCCTTTTCCCCCTAAAATTCCCCTTTTTTCACCATTTTTCCCCCCAAAAATTCCCTTTTTTTTCCCCTTAAAATTCCAAGTTTTTCCTCCCTTTTTCCCCTTAAAATTCCCATTTTCCCCTCAAAAAATTCCCTTTTCTCCCATTCCCCTCCCCATGACATTTCCCCTTTTTCCCCCCAAATTTCCCATTTCTGCCCCATTTCCCCCCTTAAAAGTCCCATTTTTTCTCCATTTTTCCCCCCCAAATTCCCATTTTTCCCCCATCTTTCCACCCCAAAAAATTCCCTTTTCCCCTCCAAAATTCCCATTTTTTCCCCTTTTTTTTGGCCCCCAAAATTCCCATTTTTTCCCCCATCTTTCCACCCAAAAAATTCCCTTTTTTCCCTCCAAAATTCCCATTTTTTCCCCATTTTTCCCCCCCAAATTCCCATTTTTTCCCCATTTTGCCCCCCAAATTCCCATTTTTTCCCCCCAAAATTCCCATTTTCTCCATCTTTCCACCCCAAAAATCCCCATTTTCCCCCCATTTTCCCCCCATTTTCCCCCCATTTCCCCCCAAAATTCCGATTTTTTTTCCATTTCCTGCCCCTCCAAATTCCTTTTTTTCCCCCATTTAAATCCCCATTCCCCCCATTATTCCCCCCAAAATTCCCATTTTTTCCCACAATTTCCTTTTTTACCTTTTCCCTATTTTTCCCCATTTCCCCCTTCTTTTCCTGCCCTTAAAATTCCTATTTTTTCCCCCATTTTTCCACCCCAAAATTCCCATTTTCCCCCAAAAAATTCCCTTTATTCCCATTCCCCTCCCTCCAGATTTTCCCTTTTTTCCCCATTTTCCCTCCATTTCCGCCCCCCTGAAAATTCCCATTTTTCCCTGCAAAATTCCCATTTTCTCCCCCTTTTTTCCCAAAAATTTCCATTTTTTCCCATGTTCCCCCCCAAAATTCCCATTTTTTTTCTATTTTTCCCCCATTTCCCCCCTTCCTCCTAAAATTCCCTTTATTTTTCCCCTAAAAATTCCAATTTTTCCCCCATTTCCCCTTAAAATTCCTATTTTTTTCCCCATTTTCCACCCCAAAATTCCCATTTTCGCCCCCCAAAAAATTCCCTTTTTTCCCATTCCCCTCCCCATGAAATTTCCCCTTTTCTCCCCAAAAAAAATTCTCTTTTTTGCCCCATTTTCCCCCAAAATATTCCAATTTTTTCCCATTTTGCCCCCTCAAATTCCCATTTTTATCCCCATTTCCCCTCTATTTTTACCCCCCAAAATTCCCATTTCTCCCCCATTTTCCACCCCAAACTTTTGATTTTTTCACCCAAAATTCCCATTTTTTCCACCGGAAATTCAAAATTTTCCCCGTTTTTTCCCCAAATAATTGAATTTTTTTGATTTCCAGAGATCAACGACCGTGAGCAGAAGCTGCTGAGCAAATTCCCATTTTCCTCCCAAAATTCCGATTTTTTCTCATTTCTGCCCCATTTTCCACCCCAAATTTTTGATTTTTTCCCCCAAAATTCCCATTTTTTCCCATTTTCCCCCAAATAATTTCATTTTTTCTGAATTCCAGAGATCAATGACCGTGAGCAGAAGCTGCTGAGGAAATTCCCATTTTCCTCCCCAAAATTCCGATTTTTTCTCATTTTTCCCCTTAAAATTCCCATTTCTGCCCCATTTTCCACCCCAAATTTTTGATTTTTTCACCCAAAATTCCCATTTTTTCCAAAATAATTGAATTTTTTTGATTTCCAGAGATCAACGACCGTGAGCAGAAGCTGCTGAGCAAATTCCCATTTTCCTCCCAAAATTCTGATTTTTTCTCATTTCTGCCCCATTTTCCACCCCAAATTTTTGATTTTTTCACCCAAAATTCCCATTTTTTCCTATTTTTCCCCAAATAATTGAATTTTTTATGAATTCCAGAGATCAACGACCGTGAGCAGAAGCTGCTGAGCAAATTCCCATTTTCCTCCCAAAATTCCGATTTTTTCTCATTTCTGCCCCATTTTCCACCCTAAACTTTTGATTTTTTCACCAAAATTCCCATTTTTTCCCATTTTTCCCCAAATAATTGTATTTTTGATGTTTTCCAGAGATCAATGACCGTGAGCAGAAGCTGCTGAGGAAATTCCCATTTTCCTCCCCAAAATTCCGATTTTTTCTCATTTTTCCCCTTAAAATTCCCATTTCTCCCCCATTTTCCACCCCAAACTTTTGATTTTTTCACCCAAAATTCCCATTTTTTCCCATTTTTCCCCAAATAATTGTATTTTTGATGATTTCCAGAGATCAACGACCGCGAGCAGAAGCTGCTGGCGCTGCGGGAGGTGCTGCGGAAATTCCCCCGCGAGAATTACGAGGTGTTCAAATACGTCATCGCCCACCTCAACAGGTCGGGGAAATTGGGAATTTTGGGGGAAATTTGGGAATTTTTGGGGAATTTTAGGGAAATTGGGAATTTGAGGAATTTATTTGGGATTTTTTCTGGGAGTTTTGGGGGTTTTCTGGTGATTTTATGTGGATTTTTGGTGGTTTTTTGAGAGTTTTTGGTGAGTTTTTGGTGGATTTTTCAGTATTTTTATTTGAATTTTTTTATTATTTTTATTTTAGTTTTTTGTTAATTGATTTGGAATTTTTCTGGAAGTTTTCTGGAATTTTTTTCTGGGGATTTTAGGGGAATTTCCTGAGAATTTTTGGAATTCTTTAGGACTTTCTTTGAATTTGGGGAAATTTTTCAGGAATTTTTGGGGATTTTTTTTTAGGATTTTTTAGGAATTTTTGTGATTTTTTGGGGGGAATTTTTAAAGGAATTTCAGGGAATTTTTGGGGATTTTTTGCAGAGTTTTGAGAAATTTTGGCTTTTTTTGGCAATTTTTTTTTTATTTTTCCAGGATTTTTCCTTTAATTTCAAGAGCTTTTTCAGGGGTTTTGTTTTCGAATTTGTGGCAATTTTTAATTTTTAAAAAATTTTCTGGGATTTTTGGAGGAAGAAACTTTTTACTTTTTGCCAATTTTGAGAGGATTTTTCTTCTAAATTTGGGAGAGTTTTCAGATTTTTTTTTTTTTTATTTTGAGGAACTTTTAGGGGAATTTTTTTAGAATTTTTTAGCGATTTTTGGGCAATTTTTTTTTAGGAATTTTGGGGTCGTTTTTGGAGGAATTTTTGATGGAATTTTGGGCCAATTTTGGTCAATTTTTTGTCTAATTTTTGGCCAATTTTGGAGGTGTTTTGGGATCTTCTGACCACCAAGTGGTCACTCCACCAATGTCCACCCCAGGGTGAGCTTGGTGGTCAGCAGGAACCTGGTGCTCACCAAGAACTTCTGAGGAACTTCTGGGTCATTTCTGGGGCAATTTTGATGGGAGTTCTTGTAATTTTGGAGGTTTTATGGAATCTTCTGACCACCAAGTGGTCACTCCACCAATGTCCACCCCAAGGTGACCCTGATGGTCATCAGGAACCTGGTGGTCACCAAGAACTTCTCCAGGGGCATTTTTGGTCCAATTTTGATGGGAATTTTTGGTAATTTTGAGGTGTTTTGGGATCTTCTGACCACCAAGGGGTCACTCCACCAATGTCCGCCTCCAACTTGAGCCAGCAACACCTCGAGAACCTGGTGCTCACCAAGAACTTCTCCAGGGGCATTTTTGGTCCAATTTTGATGGGAATTTTGGGTGATTTGAGGTGTTTTGGGATCTTCTGCCCACCAAACGGTCACTCCGGTATTGTCCACCTCCAGTTTGAGTCAGCGGCACGTCAAGAACTTGACGGTCACCAAGAACTTCTCCGGGGGAACTTGTGGGTCATTTTTGGGGGGTATTTTATGGGAATTTTTGCAGTTTTGAGGTGTTTTGGGATCTTCTGACCACCGAGCGGTCGTTTTGGTCTCGTCCACCCCAGGGTCAGCCAACAGCACCGCGTCAACCTGATGACCAGCGAGAACCTCTCCATCTGCTTCTGGCCCACCTTGATGCGCCCGGACTTCAGCACCATGGACGCCTTGACGGCCACCAGGACCTACCAGACAATCATCGAACTCTTCATCCACCAGTGCCCCTTCTTCTTCTCGCTCCGGCCGCCGCCGCCGGACACTCCGGGTTCTCCCGGTCCGGCTCCGGCCACCGCGGCCACCAGCGCGGCCACCACCGCGACCGGGTCCTTCCCGCCGCCCTTGTCGCCTCCTCGGACGCCGTCGCCGCCGCCGGAGCCGTTGGAGTGACCCCGTTGGAGATGCCCGCTGGGGTTGGGCCTCTCCGGACGCACGGACGGACGGACGCGATGGGGGAGGGCAGCAGGTGTTGGTGGGGATGGTTGTCCCAGACTTTGGCCAGGCCGGACGGACGGACGGAGAGCGAGGAGGGGCCTGGGAGGGGCTGCGAGAGGGTGAGGGGGGGCCTGGTGGTGGCCTGAAGGTCCTGGTGGTGGGCCAGGGTGGCCTGAAGGTCCTTCAGGATGGTTCAAGGTGGCCCAAGGGTCATTCATGGTGGGCCAAGGTGGTCCATGGTGGCCTGAAGGTCATTGAGGATGGTTCAAGGTGGCCCAAGGGTCATTCATGGTGGTCCAAGAGTCATTTGAGATGGTCCAAGGTGGTCCTAAGGTGGCCTGAGGGTCATTCATGGTGGGCCAAGGTGGTTCAAGGTGGTCCGGGGTCATCCAAGGTGGTCTAAAGGTCATTCAAGATGGTCCAAGGTGGTCTAAAGGTCATTCAAGGTGGCCTGAGGGTCATTCATGGTGGGCCAAGGTGGTCCAAGGTGGCCTGAAGGTCATTCAAGATGGTCCAAGGTGGTCCAATGGTCATCCAAGGTGGTCCAGAGTGGTCCAAGGTGGCCTGAAGGTCATTTGAGGTGGTCCAAGGTGGTCTAAAGGTCATCCGTGGTGGTCCAAGCTGTTCCAAGGTGGCCTGAAGGTCATTCAAGATGGTCCAAGATGGTCCAAGGGTCATCCAAGGTGGGTCAGAGTGGTCCAAGGTGACCTGAAGGTCATCCAAGGTGGCCTGAAGGTCATCCACAGTGGTCCAAGGGTGATCCAAGGTGGTCCAAGGTGGCCTGAAGGTCATTCAAGGTGGTCCAAGGTGCTCCAAGGGTCGTTCAAGATGGTCCAAGGTGGTCGAGGGTGGTCCAGGGTGGCCTGAAGGTCATCCAAGGTGGCCTGAAGGTCATCCAGAGTGGTCCAAGGGTCATTTGGGGTGGTCCAAGGGTCATTCAAGGTGGGCCAGAGTGGTCCAACTTGGCCTGAAGGTCATCCAAGGTGGTCCAAGGGTCATCCAAGGTGGTCAAGAGTGGCCTGAGAGTCATTTGAGGTGCTCCAAGGTGGTCCAAGGGTCATTCAAGGTGGGCCAGAGTGGTCCAAGGTGGCCTGAGGGTCATTCCGGGTGGTCCAAGGGTCATCCATGGTGGGCCAACAGTTGTCCAAGGTTGCTTGAAGGTCATCCAAGATGGTCCAAGGTGGTCTAAAGGTCATCCAAGATGGTCCAAGGCTCATTCGAGGTGGTCCAACGTGGCCTGAGGGTCATTCCAGGTGCTCCAAGAGTCATCCATGGTGGCCCAGAGTGGTCCAAGGTGGTCTGAGGGTCACTCAGGGTGGTCCAGAGTGGTCCAAGGGTCATCCAAGGTGGCCCAGAGTGGTCCAAGGGTCATTCATGGTGGTCGAAGGTGGTCCAAAGGTCATCAGGGGTGGGCCAAGGTGGCCTGAAGGTCATTCAGGGTGGTCCAAGGTTCATTGGAGATGGTCCAAGGGTCATCCAGGGTGGCCTGAAGGTCATTCAGGGTGCTCCAAAGGTCATCCACGGTGGTCCAGGCTGGCCTGAAGGTCATTCAGGGTGCTCCAAGGTTGTCCAAGGGTCACCCAGCGTTGTCCAGGGTGGCCTGAGGGTCATTCATGGTGGTCCAGGGTGGCCTGAGGGTCATTCATGGTGGCCTGAAGGTCATTCATGGTGGTCCAGGGTGGCCTGAACGTCGTTCATGGTGGCCCAGGGTGGCCTGAGGGTCGTTCATGGTGGGCCAGGGTGGCCTGAGGGTCATTCATGGTGGCCTGAGGGTCGTTCATGGTGGCCTGAGGGTCGTTCATGGTGGTCCAGGGTGGCCTGAAGGTCGTTCATGGTGGCCTGAGGATCACTCATGGTGGGCCAGGGTGGCCCAGGAGTTGGCCAGCACTGACCGAGCTCCATCCAACGTTGTCCAGTGCAGCCCAAGGTTCATCCGAGGTGCTCCAAGGGTTGTCCACGGTGGCCCGAGGAGATTCAAGGTGGTCCAAGGTTCATCCAAGATGGTCCAAGGTGGTTGAAGGTCCATCCAAGGTGGCCCAAGCTCCATCCAAGGTGGCCAAGGGTCCATCCAAGGTGGCCCAAGGTGGTTGAAGGTCTATCCAGTGTTGTCCAAGCTCCATCCCAGGAGATCCAAGATGGACCAAGCTCCATCCAAGGTTGTCCAAGATGGCCCCAGGTCCATCTGAGGTTGCCCAAACTTCATCCAAGGTGGCCCAGGGTCCATCCAAGGGGCTTGAAAGTCCGGCCAACGTCATCCAAGGTGGCCCAGGGTCCATCCAAGGTGATCCAACATGGTCCAAGGTGGTTGAAGGTCCATCCAAGGTTCTCCAAGGTGGTTGAAGGTCCATTCAGGGTTCTCCAAGGTCCATCCAAGGTTCTCCAAGGTGGCCCCAGGTCCACCCGAGGTTCTCCAAGGTGGCCCCAGGTCCATCCAAGGTTCTCCAAGATCCATCCCAGGAGATCCAAGGTGGCCCCAGGTCCACCCAAGGTTCTCCAAGGTGGTTGAAGGTCCATCCAAGGTTCTCCAAGGTCCATCCCAGGAGATCCAAGGTGGCCCCAGGTCCATCCAAGGTTCTCCAAGGTGGTTGAAGGTCCATTTAAGGTTCTCCAAGGTGGCCCCAGGGTCCATCCAGGGTTCTCCAAGGTGGTTGAAGGTCCACCCAAGGTTCTCCAAGGTGGTTGAAGGTCCATTCAAGGTTCTCCAAGGTCCATCCCAGGAGATCCAAGGTAGCCCCAGGTCCACCCAAGGTTCTCCAAGGTGGTTGAAGGTCCATTCAAGGTTCTCCAAGGTCCATCCCAGGAGATCCAAGGTGGCCCCAGGTCCACCCAAGGTTCTCCAAGGTGGTTGAAGGTCCACCCGAGGTTCTCCAAGGTGGCCCCGGGTCCATCCAAGGCCACCAAGCTCCACCCCAGGAGCTCCAGAGGCCACCAGAAACCACCTGAGGCCACCAGAAGCTCCTCAGACCCCTCCAGACCCCAAAAATTCCTCAAAAATCCTAAAAAAATTCCCAAAAAAATTCCCCAAAAACCCCAAAATTCCCCAAATTCTGCCCCGAAAGCACTTCCGGGGTGGGGGAGGGGCCTTGGACCTTCCCAGCCCCCACATTTGGGCTTTTCCCGCCAAAAAAATGCGGGAATTTTGGGGAAAATTTGGGGAAAATTTTGGAATTTTTGGGAAAATTTGGAATTTTGGGGCGAATGTTGGGGATTTTGGGGGCGGAACCGGAAATTCAAAGGTACCACCGGGAGCTCCCGGCTCCTCCGAGCACTTTAAGACGCCCCCAGGACAGAAAAATCCCAAAAATAAAAAAAATTAAAAATTTAAAATTCAAACTGGTTTCAAATTTTAAATTTTGGGATTTAGGGAAAAATATGGGAAAATGCAAAAAAAAAAAAAAAAAATCAGATTTTTTTCCACAAAAACTTCAGGCTTTATTCTCAAAAATTCAAAATTTTTCCCCTCCCAAAAAATCAATTTATTTTTAAAAAATCAGATTTTCCCCCCAAAAATTCAGGGTTTTTTTTCCTGTAAAAATTCACATTTTCCCCCAAAAAACGCTATTTTGGTCACACAAAAAATCACATTTTTTACAAAAAAAATTTGATTTTTTCCCCCAAAAATTCAGGTTTCCCCTCTCCCCCCCAAAAAATCAAATTTTCCCCAAAATTTCAATGTTTTTTTCTCAATACAATCCGGGTTTTTCCACAAAAAATTCAGTTTTTTCTCCAACATGATTCAATTTTTTCAGCAAAAATCCAAAATTTCTGCAGAATTTCAGATTTTTTACAAAAAAAAATTCCCCCAAAAAATCAGTTTCTTTCGCCCCCAAAAATCAACTTTTTTCCCCCCCAAAATTCAGATTATCTCCCAAAAAATTCAGGTTTTTTCCTAAAACAAGTCAATTTTGTCTCATAAAAATCAAATTTTCTACAAAAAAAAAAATTTTTTCCAAAAAAACCTCAATTTTTTTTCTAACCTGGCTTTTCAATTTTTTTCCCCATTTTTATTTTTGGGATAATCCCTAAAAATGATAAAAAATTTAAATTAGATTTTAAATTAACATTAAATTTAAATTTATAAATTAATAAAAATTAATTTAAATATCCAAAATTTTTCCCAAAATCCCCGGAATATTTTGCTGTAAAAATTTGGAATTTTGAGGAGATTTTTGGGGTGAAAAATCCTAAAAAAATTCGGAAATTTTGCAGAATTTCTTTTTTTGGGGGGGGGGGGGGATTTTTGCAGAAATTTTTGGGGAATTTTTGGGGGATTTTTTGGGAATTTTTGGGATTTTTCCCGGAATTTTTTCGGGATTTGGTGCATGAGGAAAAGCCCCAGGAAATGGCAGAAAAAAAGATGGAAAAAAGAGGAAAAAAAAGGAAAAAAAAAAGATTAAAAAAATGAAAATAATTGAGAATAAAACGAGGAGGCTGCGGAGTTTTTATTGGGAAATGAGGATTAATTGGGGGTTAATTAATTGGGGGTTTTAATTGGGAATTAATTGGGATTTAATTGGGATTTTGGGGTTGGAAATTGGGATTTTTGATTAGATTTAATTGGGGTTTAATTTGGATTTAATTGCAATTTAATTGGGATGTTATTCGGGTTTTATTGGGATTTAATTGAGGTTTAATTGGGATTTTATTTGGGTTTTTTGGGATTTAATTGGGGTTAAATTGGGAATTTGGGGTTGGAAAATTGGGATTTAATTGGGAATTAATTGGGAATTAATTGAGATTGTTAATTGGAAATTGGGATGGGGAAATTGGGATTTAATTGGGATTTAATTAGGAATTAATTGGGATTTAATTAGGATTTAATTGGGATTTAATTAGGAATTAATTTCGATTAAACTGATATTTAATTGGGATTTAATTTAGATTTTTAATTGAGAATTCTGGGTTGGAAACTTGGGATTTAATTGGGATTTATTTGGGAATTAATTTGGATTTAATTGGGATTTAATTTGGAATTAGGGTTGGAAAAACTGGGATTTGATTGGGATTTAATTAATTGGGATTTAATTGGGACTGGACTAGGTTTTAATTGGGATTTGATTGGGAATTTGGGGTTTGAAAATTGGGGTTTAATTGGGATTTAATTTGCGATTTGATTGGGATTTAATTAGGGTTTAATTGGGGTCTAATGGGGATTTAATTAATTGGGATTTAATTGGGATTGCTCTGGGACGCCTCCCCCTCCCCACACTCAGACCACGCCCCTTTCCTTATGACCACGCCCCCAACCCTCATTAATATTCATGACCACGCCCCATTGTCACAACACCTCCCACCCAAAATGGCGGCTCCCGGCCCCGCCCCTTTCCCCACACCCTCTTGATTCCCATTGGCTGAGCCAGCTGTCAGTCATCCCCCAACCCTGCGCTCTGATTGGTCAGCGCCAAAACTCCAAATTGACCTTTTTTGGGCTGTGGGAGGGGCCAGAGGAGGCCACACCTCCTTGTCCAACCCAAGGAGCACTCTGATTGGCTGGAGTGTTAAGCCACGCCCACAATAAAGCCACACCCCCTGGGGGGAATTTGGGAATTTTGGGGAATTTTGGGATCCCGGAGGAAATTTTGGGAAATTCCAGCCAGAATTTGGGGGAAATTTTGGGAGAATTTGGGGAATTTTAGCCAGAATTTTGGGAATTCCGTGAGGAATTTTCAGATAATTTGGGGATAATTTTAATTTTGGGATAATTTGGAGAGAAATTTTGGGATCATCTTGGGAATTTTTGGAATCCTGGAAGGAGTTTTGGGATAATTTTGGGGATTTGGGGATAGGTTTTGAAATTTGGATAATTTCAGGAGGAATTTTGGGATCATTTTGGGAAACTCAGGTGGAATTTTTGGATAATTTTAGGAATCTTGTGAGAATTTGGGGATAATTTTGGAATTTTGGTATAATTTGGGGAATTTGGGGATAATTTTGGAATAATTTGGGGAATTTGGGGATAATTTTAGGGTCATTTTAGGAATCCTAGAGTGAATTTTGGGATGAATTTTGGGAATCCCAGCAGAAACTTTGGAATAATTTTGGGAATTTTGGGATCCTGGGTGGAATTCTGGGATAATTTTGGGATAATTTTAGGAATTGTGGGATAAACGTGGGAATTCCTGGAGGGAATTTTGGGATTTTTCTCCTTTCTCCCCCCCCCAAAAAAGACACGAAAACGGCGAATTTGGGGCCATTTTTGGGCGATTTTCTTGCCCTTTTTTCCCAAAAAAAGCGGGAAAAGCTCCAGGATTTTTGGGAATTTTCGGGAAATTTGGGAATTTTTTGGGAATTCCCCCTCAGAGCTTGTCCAGCCCGTCACCCCCACAATTTTTTCCCATTTTCCCCCAAAAAAGACACGAAAACGGCAAATTTGGGGCCATTTTTGGGCGATTTTCTTGCAGTTTTTTCCCAAAAAATGCGGGAAAAGCTCCAGGATTTTTGGGAATTTTTGGGAATTTCGGGAATTTTCCGGGAATTTCCCCTCAGAGCTCATCCAGGCCGTCGTCCTCGGGCGGGAAGTCGCCGGCCGTGACGTGCTGGGGCCGCACGAAGGCCCCGAATTTGGGGGGACACTCGAAATAACGGCGGCCGTCCACGCTGCGGGGAGGTGATAAGAGATAAGGGGAGATAAGGGAGAGAGATAAGAGAGAAGAGAAAAAAAAAAAAACCCTTCCAAAGCCCTCCAGGATCCCCCCAAATCCCTTCAGAGTCCCCCAAAACCCCTCCAGAACCTCTCAAAATTCTCCAGGAGCCTCAAAATCCCCACAAACCCCTCCAGGACCCCCCAAATTCCCCCCAAATTCCCCCCAGGACCCCCTAAATCCCCCCCAAACCCCTCCAGGAGCCCCTAAAACTCCCCAAAAAACTCCAAAATCCCCCCCCAAAACGCCCAAAATCCCCCTGAAATCCATCCAGAACCTCTTAAAACCCCTCCAGGATCCCCTAAAATCCCCCAAAACGCCCCCAAATCTCCCCAAACCCCTCCAGAACCCCCCAAAGCCCTCCAGGATCCCCCCAAATCCCTTCAGAGTCCCCCAAAACCCCTCCAGAACCTCTCAAAACTTCTCCAGGAGCCTCAAAATCCCCACAAAACCCCTCCGGGATGCCCCAAATCCCCCCCAAATTCTCCCCAGGACTCCTCCAGAACGCCCTAAATCCCCCCAAACTCCCCAAAATCCCCCCCAAAAAACCCCAAAATCCCCCTGAAATCCATCCAGAACCTCTCAAAACCCCCCCAAAACCCATCCAGGACCCCCTAAAACTCCCCAAATTCCCCCCCAAAATCCCCCAAATCCCCCTGAAATCCATCCAGAACCTCTCAAAACCCCCCAAAAACCCCTCCAGGATCCCCTAAAATCCCCAAAAACGCCCCCAAATCTCCCCAAACCCCTCCAGAACCCCCCAAAGCCCTCCAGGATCCCCCCAAATCCCTTCAGAGTCCCCCAAAACCCCTCCAGAACCTCTCAAAACTTCTCCAGGTGCCTCAAAATCCCCACAAAACCCCTCCAAGATCCCCCCAAACTCTTCCAGAACTCCCTCAATCCCCTCAAAACTCCTCAAGGACCCCCAAACCCCTCCAGGATACCCCCAAAACCCCTCCAAACCTCTCCAGGACCCCCTAAAACCCCCCCAAAGCCCTCGAGGACCCCCAAAACCCCTCCAGGACCCCCCAAACCGACCCCAAAATCCCCCCAAAACTCCTCTAGAACTTCTCAAAATCCCCTAAAATCCCCCCAAAACCCCTTCAGAGCCCCCTAAAACACCCCAAAATCCCCCCCAAATCCCAGAACCCATCAAAACTCCCCCCCAAAACTCCCAAAATCTCTCCAGGACCCCCCAAAATCCCCCTGAAACCCCTCCAGGACCTCTCAAAACCCCCAAAATCCCCCCAAACCCCTCCAGGACCCAACAACGTCCCCCTAAACCCATTCAGGAGCCCCAAAATCCTCCTGAAACCCTTCAGGAGCCCCCAAAATCCTCCTGAAACCCCTCCAGGACCCCCCAAAATCCCCCCAAACCCCTCCAGGAGCCCCCAACGCCCCCCTAAACCCCTCCAGGAGCCCCCAAAATGCCCCGCAAAACCCTTCAGGACCCCCCAAAATCCTCCTGAAACCCCCCCAGGACCCCCCAAAATCCCCCTAAACCCATTCAGGAGCCCCCAAAACCTCCCCAAAATGCCCCCAAACCCCTCCAGGACCCCCCAAAATCCTCCTGAAATCCCTCCAGGACCCCCCAAAATCCCCCTAAACCCATTCAGGAGCCCCCAAAACCTCCCCAAAATGCCCCCAAACCCCTCCAGGAGCCCCCAACGTCCCCCTAAACCCCTCCAGGTGCCCCCAAAATGCCCCCAAAACCCTTCAGGACACCCCAAAATCCTCCTGAAACCCCCCCAGGACCCCCCAACGTCCCCCTAAACCCATTCAGGAGCCCCCAAACCCCCCCCCAAAATCCTCCTGAAACCCCTCCAGGACCCCCCAAAATCCCCCCAAACCCCTCCAGGAGCCCCCAACGTCCCCCTAAACCCATTCAGGAGCCCCCAAAATGCCCCGCAAAATCCTTCAGGACCCCCCAAAATCCTCCTGAAACCCCCCCAGGACCCCCCCCAAACCCCCCTCACCTTCCATCGTGCTTGCCCAGCGGTTCATCGTAGCGCACCCCCACCCAAACCCCCGGCTTAAAATCCGTCTCGCCTTGGGCGGAAAGAGAGAAAAAAAACACCAAAAAAACCGTGAAAAAACCGTGAAAAAACCCACAAAAAAGGTGACAAAGAGGCGACAAAGAGGCGACCAAGAGGCGACCAAGAGGCGACACGCACCCACGAAGGCGATGGCGCCCCTGCGGCAGGGCTGGCCCGGCACCCGCACCTCGCAGCGCGCCCCGAGCGGGAGCGCGGCCGCCGCCGCCGCCTCCCGGTCCCGGCGCTGCTCCCGCTGCCGCTGCCGCTCCTGCTCCCGCTCCCGGTCCCAGCGGCCCCACGAGCGCTGCCGCAGGAACGAGCGCACCGACTCTGCGGGGACACCGCGGGGACATCAGCGGTGGCACTTTGGGGACGCGCTGGTCCCAGTCCCGTTCGTGCCCCAGTCCCGGTCCTGCTCCCACTCCCGGTTCTGATCCTATTCCCGGTCCTGATCCCATTCTCGGTCCCATTCCCGGTCCCGTTCCCGGTCCCAGCAGCCCCAGGAGCGCAGGGACTCTGCGGGGACACCGCGGGGACATCAGCGGTGGCACTTTGGGGACGCGCTGGTCCCAGTCCCGTTCGTGTCCCAGTCCCGGTCCTGCTCCCACTCCCGGTTCTGTTCCTATTCCCGGTCCCGTTCCCGGTCCCAGCAGCCCCAGGAGCTCAGGGACCCCGTGGCGACACCCAGGGGACATCAGGGGTGGCACTCTGGGGACAGGGACGCGCTGGTCCCGTTCCGATTCCTGATCCCGTTCCTGTTCCCGATCCCGGTCCCGTCCCCGTTCCTGGTCTTGTTTCCGTTCCTGTTCCTGATCCTGATGCCGTTCCCGGTCCCGTTCCTGATCCCGATCCCGGTTCTGTTCCCATTCCCGGTCCCGTTCCCGGTCCCAGCAGCCCCAGGAGCGCAGGGACTCTGCGGGGACACCGGGGGGACACCAGGGGTGGCACTCTGGGGACACCATGGTCCCAGTCCCGTTCCTATTCCTGAACCTGCTCCTGTTCCCATTTTTGGTCCTGATCCCATTTCTGGTCCCATTCCCATTCCTATTCCCAATCCCAGCAGCCCCAGGATCTCAGGGACCCCGTGGGGACACCCAGGGGACATCAGGGGTGGCACTCTGGGGACAGGGACGCGCTGGTCCCAGTCCCATTCCTGTCCCCAGTCCCGCTCCTGATCCCGATCCCGGTTCTGATCCCATTCCTGGTCCTGTTCCTGGCCCAGTCCCGGTCTCGTTCCCGGTCCCAGCAGCCCCAGGAACACGAGGACCCCGTGGGGACACCCAGGGGACACCAGGGGTGGCACTTTGGGGACGCGCTGGTCCCAGTCCCGTTCATGACCCAGTCCCGGTCCTGCTCCCACTCCCGGTTCTGTTCCTATTCCCGGTCCTGTTCCCGGTCCCAGCAGCCCCAGGAGCTCAGGGACCCCATGGGGACACCCAGGGGACATCAGGGGTGGCACTTTGGGGACAGGGACGCGCTGGTCCCAGTCTCGTTCCTGTCCCCAATCCCGCTCCTGCTCCAATTCCAGTTCCTGGTCTTGTTCCCGTTCCTATCCTCGGTTCTGTTCCCGTTCCCGGTCCCGTTCCTGCTCCTGGTCCCGGTTCTGTTCCTGTTCCCGGTCCCAGCAGCCCCAGGACCCCATGGGGACATCCAGGGGACACCAGGGGTGGCACTTTGGTGACACGCTGGTCCCAATCCCATTCCTGTCCCCATTCCCGTTCCTGATCTTGTTCCCGTTCCCATTCCCAGTTCCTGATCCCGATCCAGGTTCTGATCCCATTCCTGGTTCTATTCCTGGCCCCATTCCCGGTCCCAGCAGCCCCAGGAGCGCGGGGACTCCGTGGGGACACCCAGGGGACACCAGGGGTGGCACTTTGGGGACAGGGACACCCCGGTGTCCCTCCTGATTCCACTCCCATTCCCGTTCCTGATCCCATTCCCATTCCCAATCCTGATCCCGTTCCCGGTCCCGGCAGCCCCAAGAACCCTGAGGGGACACCCAGGGGACATCAGGGGTGGCACTTTGGGGACAGGGACGCGCTGGTGCCACAACTGATCCCGTTCCAGCTCCCATTCCTGTTCCCATTCCCATTTTGGTTCCTGACCTTTTTCCTGTTCCCATGCCCAATCCAGGGGACACCCAGGGGACACCGGGGGTGGCACTCTGGGGACAGGGACCCTGTGGAGACACCCAGGGGACACCCAGGGGACACCGGGGGTGGCACTCTGGGGACAGGGACCCTGTGGAGACACCCAGGGGACACCCAGGGGACACCGGGGGTGGCACTTTGGGGACAGGGACCCTGTGGAGACACCCAGGGGACACCCAGGGGACACTGGGGGTGGCACTTTGGGGACAGGGATCCTCTTGTCACAGTCGCTCTCGGCCGTCTCGTACTTGGTGACTTGGATCGTGTCCCCAACGGCTCCAATGTCCCCAACAGCTCCATTGTCCCCAACGGCTCCATTGTCCCCAACAGCTCCGTTGTCCCCAACGGCTCCATTGTCCCCAACATCCTCCTCAATGTCCTCGACATCCCCAATGTCCCCAACGCCTCAAATGCCACCAATGTCCTCGACACCCCCAACCCCTCCAATGTCCCCAACATCCCCACCATCCTCTCAATGTCCCCAAACATCTCCAATGTCCCCAATGTCCCCAATGTCCCCAATACCTCCAAAGTCCCCACTGTCCCCAACTTCCCCATTGTCCCCAAAGTCCCCACTGTCCCCAATGTCCCCAACGCCCCCAGTGTCCCCCAACGTCCCCAACGCCCCCAGTGTCCCCGCTGTCCCCAGTGCCACCTGTCCTCTTGTCGTAGTCGCTCTCGGCCATCTCGTACTTGGCCACCTGGGACACGTCCTCGAACTGCCCGGCCCGGGCCCCGCTGCGGTCTGTCACCTGCGGGGTGGCATTGTCACTTAGGGGGTGGCACTGTCACCTGCGGGGTGGCATTGTCACTTAGGGGGTGGCACTGTCACCTGCGGGGTGGCATTGTCACTTAGGGGGTGGCATTGTCACTTAGGGGGTGGCACTGTCACTTAGGGGGTGGCACTGTCACCTGCGGGGGTGGCATTGTCACTTAGGGGGTGGCATTGTCACTTAGGGGGTGGCACTGTCACCTGCAGGCGTGGCATTGTCACTTAGGGGGTGGCATTGTCACTTAGGGGGTGGCACTGTCACCTGCGGGGGTGGCATTGTCACTTAGGGGGTGGCACTGTCAACTGCGGTGGGTGGCACTGTCACTCAACGGTGCCGCCCCCACCCCGGGGACACCGGGAGGCGACACAGAGGTGACACGGTGACACCGGGAGGGGACACAGAGGTGACCCGGTGACACGCACGTGCACGCAGCACCGTCGGTGGCACCATGAGGGGGAACAGGGATGGGACATGGTGACACTGGGAGGTGACACGGTGACACACACGTGCACGCGGCAGCCGTCGGTGACACCATGAGAGGACAGGGAAGGGACACGGTGACACAGTGACATGGTGACACCGGGAGGAGACAGGGAGGGGACACAGTGACACTGGGAGGGGACAGGGAGAGGACACGGTGACACAGTGACACGGTGACACTGGGAGGAGACAGGGAGGTGACCCGGTGACACAGAGGTGACACGGTGACACCGGGAGGGGACAGGGAGGTGACCCGGTGACACGCACGTGCATGCGGCAGCCGTCGGTGACACCGTGAGAGGACAGAGGGGACACAGAGGTGACACGGTGACACCGGGAGGGGACAGGGAGGTGACCCGGTGACACAGAGGTGACCCGGTGACACGCACGTGCACGCGGCAGCCGTCGGTGACACCGTGAGGGGACAGAGGGTACACAGAGGGGACACGGTGACACAGAGGTGACACAGAGGTGACCCGGTGACACGCACGTGCACGCGGCAGCCGTCGGTGACGGGGTAGGAGCCCAGCAGGGCCTCGTCGCTGTCCAGGGTCCCCAAGGGCTCGTCCTCGGCCCCAAAGAGCTCCAGCTCCATGCACGACGCCGGGGAGCCCACCACCAGCTCCAGCTTGCACTGCGGGGACAAAAGGGACACTGAGGGTGGCACTGGGGACATTGGGGACACTGGAGATGGCATTGGGGACACTGGGGACACTGAGGGTGGCACTGGGGACACTGGGGATACTGGAGATGGCACTGGGGACACTGGGGGTGGCACTGGGAGTGTCACAGTTTGGTGTCCCCAAGGGTTTGTCACTGGGTCCAGCTCCATGCAGGACATGGGGACACCACCACCAGCTCCAGCTTGCACTGCCGGGGACAGTGGGGACACTGAGAGTGGCACTGGGGACACTGGGGACACTGGGGGTGGCACTGGGGACACTGGGGACACTGGAGATGGCGCTGGGGACATTGGGGACACTGGAGATGGCACTGGGGACACTGGGTACACTGGGAGTGGCACTGGGGACACTGGGTACACTGGGAGTGGCACTGGGGACATTGGGGACACTGGAGATGGCACTGGGGACACTGGGGACACTGGGGGTGGCACTGGGAGTGTCACAGTTTGGTGTCCCCAAGGGTTTGTCACTGGCTCCAGCTCCAGGCAGGACATGGGGACACCACCACCAGCTCCAGCTTGCACTGCCGGGGACATTGGGGACACTGGGGACATTGGGGACACTGGGGACACTGAGGGTGGCACTGGGGACACTGAGGGTGGCACTGGGGACACTGGGAGTGGCATCGGGAGTGCCCCAGTAACTCCCGGTTTGCACCGGAGGGGACACAGCGGAATCCCAGTGGTCCCGGTTTGGGATTTGGGGGTTTCTCGTTTGGGGTTTGGGGTTCCCAGTTTGGAGTTTGGGGTTCCCAGTTTGGGATTTGGGGGTTTCTGGTTTGGGGTTTGGGGTTCCCAGTTTGGGGCTGGGGTCCCGGTTTGGGATTTGGGGGTTTCCGGTTTGGGGTTTGGGTCTCTGTTTGGGGTTTGTGGTTCCCAGTTTGGGGCTGGGTCCCAGTTTGGGGTTTGGGGTTTCCAGTCCTGCTTTGGGGGTTCCTGCCTCCCATTCCCTCCCTCCTGGTTCCCATTCCCCGCTTCTGCTCCCATTGTCCCGTTCCCGCTCTCCTGGCCCCGTTCCCGTTATCTCCGTATCCCAGTCCCATTCCCACTCTCCCAGTCCCATCATCCCTGCCCAGTTCCCGTTATCCCAGTCCCATTCCCATTATCCCAGTCCCGTTCCCACTGCCCTGGTTCCCGTTCTCCCAGTTCCCGTTATCCTGGCCCAGTTCCCGTTATCCCGGCCGAGTTCCTTTATCCCAGCCCCATCCCCATTACCCCGGTCCCACTCCCACCCTCCTGGTCCCAGTTCCCGTTCTCCCATTCTCCCGCTCCCGTTATCCCAATCCCATTCCCGTTACCCCACTCCCATCGTCCTCAAACCGTTCCCATGATCCCATTCCCGTTACCCTGATCCCATTCCCGTCATCCCAGCCCAGTTCCCGTTATCCCGGTCTGGTTCCATTATCCCAGTCCTGCTCCCGTTCTCCCCGTTCCCATTATCCCAATCCCATTCCCGTTATCCCGGTCCCATTCCCATTATCCCGGTCCAATTCCCATTATCCCGTTCCCATTAACCCGGTCCCACTCCCGTTATCCTGGTCCTGCTCCCGTTATCCCGGTCCAATTCTCATTATCCCGGTCCCATCCCCATTCTCCCGGTCCCATTCCCATTATCCCAGTCTCGTTCCCGTTATCCCAGTCCCGTTCCCGTTATCCCGGCCCAATTCCCATTAACCCGGTCCCACTCCCGTTATCCCAGCCCCTGTCCCATTCCCACTGTCCCGTTCCCATTATCCCGATCTGGTTCCCATTCTCTCAGTCCCATTCCCATTATCCCGATCCCATCCCCGTTCTCCCAATCCCATTCCCATTATCGCGGTCCCGTTCCCGTTATCCCGGTCCCGTTATCCCGGTCCAGTTCCCATTCTCCCGGTCCCATTCTCCCTTATCCCGCTCCGGTACCTTCAGCTCGGCGATGGTGAGCGTAGGCGAGAAGCGTTTACAGGCACGGAACGCGTTCAGGGAGCTGCTCACCGCCAGCCACACCGGGCCCGGCGCGGTCCCGCCGCCGTTCATGGCTCCGGTACCGACCGGGCCCTGCCGGTACCGCCCCACCGGAACCGAACCGGGAGCCCCGGACACGCCCAGGCTCCTCCGGCAGCTCCCCGAGCCCCTCCGGGAGCCTCCGGGAGCCTCCGGTTCTCCCGGACCGGGAGCCCCGAAAGGTTCCGGGCCCGCCCGAACCGGAGCCGCTTCTGGAACCTTCACGGGCCGCCACGGCCGGGACCGGTGAGGGAGCGGCCAATCAGAGCTTGCGGGTGCGATCACGTGATAGAAGCCGACCAATAGCGATCGAGAAAAGGAGGGACTAATAGAAAATTACCCAATATACGCATAAAGGGCGGGATAAATGAGGGCTGACCAGTAGGAAGAGAGAAAGGGTGCGGGAAATAGAAGCTTAGCCAATAAGAAGGTGGGTAGGGCGTGTCTAACAGTGGAAGGACCAATAAAATAAAGAATGGGGGGCACACAGGATTGGCCAATAGAAATAAGGCATATGAGGGTCTAAGGGAGTGATGACCAATGAGAAACTGGAAAGTGAGTGATTGACAGGTGGTTTGACCAATGGTATGAGGGAGGAAGTGGAAAGGGGCGTGTCCGCGCAGCCATGGACGGGGACGGCGCGTACGAGCCGGGCTTCGTGGGGATCCGCTTCTGCCAGGAATGGTGAGGGAAAACAGCGGGAGGACACCGGGAAAACAGCGGGAATGGGGGAGGGAAAAGACCGGGAATGCCGGGGGGAAAGAGCGGGAATGGGGGAGGGAAAAGACCGGGAATGCCGGGGGGAAAACAGCGGGAATGCCGGGGGGAAAACAGCGGGAATGGGGGAGGGAAAAGACCGGGAATGCCGGGGGAAAACAGCGGGAATGCGCCGGGGATGCCCCGGGAGAGGTGGGGGGGACAGGCGGGGTGCAGCGGGGAATGGCGGGAATCGTGAGGGGAGCGCCGGGAGCCGTGAGGGGAAAACGGAGAATTGTGAGGGGGAAATATCGGAAATCGCGAAGAGAAAATTGGGAATTGTGAGGGGGAAACATATCGGGAGTTGTGAGGGAGAAACTTGGGGGTTTTGGGGGGAAAACGGCGGGAATGGTGAGGGGGAAACATCGGGAGTTGTGAAGGGGAAAATTTGGGAATTTTGAGGGAAAAATAGAGGGAATTGTGAGGGGTAAAATATCGGGAATTGCGAAGGAGAAACTGGGAATTGTGAGGGGGGGGAAACATCAGAAATTGTGAGGGAAAAGTATCGGGAGTTTTGAGGGGGAAAATTGGGAATTGTGAGGGGGAAAATTGGGAATTTTGTGGGGGAAAAGGGCGGGAATTTCCCCCCGGAGCCTCCCAGTAAATCCCAGTTTGCCCAGTAACAACATGCTGTACCCCAAGGAGGACAAGGAGAACCGGATCCTGCTCTACGCCGTGAGTGCTCAAACTGGGACCAGTTTGGGACTGGCACTGGGACTGGGACTGGGACTGGGCCCTCCCGGTTCATCCCAGTCCATCCCAGTCCATCCCAGTCTGTCCCAGTGCAGGAACTGTGATTGCCCCAATCCCCTCCCAGTCCATCCCAGTCCATCCCAGTCTGTCCCAGTCCATCCCAGTTCATCCCAGTCCATCCCAGTCCATCCCAGTTTGTTCCAGTTTGTCCCAGTCCATCCCAGTTCCCTCCCAGTCCATCCTAGTCCATCCCAGTTCATCCCAGTCCCTCCCAGTTCATCCCAGTCCATCCCAGTTTGTCCCAGTTCCCTCCCAGTCCCTCCCAGTCCCTCCCAGTTCATCCCAGTCCATCCCAGTCTCTCCCAGTTTATCCCAGTCCCTCCCAGTCCGTCCCAGTTTGTCCCAGTTCCCTCCCAGTCCATCCCAGTCCATCCCAGTGCATCCCAGTCCCTCCCAGTCCATCCCAGTCCATCCCAGTCCGTCCCAGTTCATCCCAGTCTGTCCCAGTGCAGCAGCTGTGATTGCCCCAGTCCATCCCAGTTTGTCCCAGTCCCTCCCAGTCCATCCCAGTCCCTCCCAGTTTGTCCCAGTCTGTCCCAGTCCCTCCCAGTTGAGCACAGTGTGTCCCAGTGCAGGAACTGTGATTGCCCCAATCCCCTCCCAGTCCATCCCAGTCCCTCCCAGTTTGTCCCAGTCCCTCCCAGTCCCTCCCAGTCTCTCCCAGTCCCTCCCAGTTTGTCCCAGTCCCTCCCAGTCCATCCCAGTCCCCCCCAGTCTGTCCCAGTCCCTCCCAGTTGACCCCAGTTTATCCCAGTGCAGGAACTGTGATTACCAGCAGGAGGCCGACAACAGCTGCATCTACGTCAACAAGATCACGCACGAAGTGGAGTGAGTGCCCAAATGTCCTCAGATATTCCTGAATACTCCCACATATTCCTGAAATATCCCTAAAGTATCCCTAAAATATCCTTAAAGTATTTCTAAAATATCCCTAAATATTCCCTGAAGTATCCCTAAAATATCCCTAAATATTCCCTAAAATAAAGTATTCCTAAAATAGCCTTAAACTATTCCTAAAATACTCTCTAAAGTATCCCTGAAATATCCCTAAATATTCCCTAAAATATCCCTAAATATTCCTTGAAATATCCCTAAAATATCCCTAAATATTCCCAAAATATCCCTAAATATTCCCAAAGTATCCTTGAAATATCCCTAAAATATTCCCAAAGTATCCCTGAAATATCCTTAAATATTCCCTGAAGTATCCCTGAAATATCCCTAAATATTCCCTAAAATATCCCTAAAATATCCCTAAATATTCCCTGAAGTTTTGGGGTCAGTTTGGGGTCAGGTTTGGGGTCGGGTTTGGGGTCGGGTTTGGGGTCGGGTTTGGGGTCAGTTTGGGGTCAGTTTGGGGTCAGTTTGGGGTCAGTTTGGGGTCAGTTTGGGGTCAGTTTTGGGGTCAGGTTTGGGGTCGGTTTTGGGGTCAGTTTGGGGTCAGTTTTGGGGTCAGTTTGGGGTCAGTTTGGGGTCGGTTTTGGGGTCAGTTTGGGGTCATTGGGGTCAGTTTGGGGTCAGTTTGGGGTCAGTTTGGGGTCAGTTTGGGGTCGGTTTTGGGGTCAGTTTGGGGTCAGTTTGGGGTCAGTTTTGGGGTCAGTTTGGGGTCGGATTTGGGGTCAGTTTGGGGTCAGTTTGGGGTCAGGTTTGGGGTCAGGTTTGGGGTCAGTTTGCGGTCAGTTTTGGGGTCAGGTTTGGGGTCAGTTTGGGGGTCAGTTTTGGGGTCGGTTTTGGGGTCAGTTTGGGGTCGGTTTTGGGGTCAGGTTTGGGGTCATTGGGGTCAGGTTTGGGGTCCATGTTGGGGTCCATGTTGGGGTCAGTTTGGGGTCATTGGGGTCGGTTTGGGGTCATTGGGGTCAGTTTGGGGTCAGTTTGGGTCCATGTTGGGGTCAGTTTTAGGGTCAGTTTTGGGGTCAGTTTGGGGTCAGTTTGGGGTCAGGTTTGGGGTCAGTTTGGGGTCAGTTTGGGGTCAGTTTGGGGTCAGGTTTGGGGTCAGTTTGGGGTCAGTTTGGGGTCAGGTTTGGGGTCAGTTTGGGGTCAGTTTGGGGTCGGTTTGGGGTCAGTTTGGGGTCAGTTTGGGGTCGGTTTGGGGTCGGTTTGGGGTCAGTTTTAGGGTCAGTTTGGGGTCGGTTTGGGGTCCATGTCGGGCTCTCCCTTCGCAGCGAGCTCACCCAGATCATCGCCGACGTGTCCCAGGACCCCACCCTGCCCCGCACCGAGGATCACCCCTGCCAGAAGTGAGAGGGGGACAGGGGGACACTGGGGGGACATTGGGGACACTGGGGGGGATTGGGGACATTTGGGACACTGAGGGGACATTGGGGGGATTGGGGACATGGGGACACTGAGGGGGACATTGGGGACACTGGGGACACTGGGGGGATTGGGGACATTGAGGGGACATTGGGGGGATTGGGGACATTTGGGACACTGAGGGGACATTGGGAGGATTGGGGGGATTTGGGACATTGGGGACATTGGGGGGATTGGGGACCTGGGGACATTTGGGACACTGAGGGGACATTGGGGACATTGGGGACATTTGGGGGGATTGGGGACACTGAGGGGACACTGGGGGCATTGGGGGGATTGGGGAGATTGGGGGCATTGGGGACACTTGGGGGCATTGGGGACATCAGGAAGCCTTGGGGACTTTGGGGACACTTTGGGGACATCAGGGAGCCTTGGGGACACTTTGGGGACACCTGGGGACGCTGTGCAGGTGCGGGCACAAGGAGGCCGTGTTCTTCCAGTCCCACAGCGCCCGGGCTGAGGTGAGAGCAGAAACAGCAAAACCCAAAAAACCCAAATAAATCCTAAAAACCCCAAAGAAACCCCAAAAATCCCAAAGAAACCCCAAAAATCCCTTCCCAAAACCCCCCTGGGACCTCCCTAAAAAGCCCCAAAATCCTCCCTAAAAAAACTGAAATCCTTCCCAAAAATCCCCAAAATTTTCCCTAAAACACTCCAAAATCTTCCCTAAAAAACCCCAAATAAACCTCAAAAAAACCAAATAAACCCCAAATAAATCCCAAAATCCCCAAATAAACCCCAAAAAAACCCCCAAAAAAACCCCAAATAAACCAGAAATAAACCCCAAAAATCCCTTCCCAAACGCCCCCCCAGGACCTCCCCAGAATCCTCCCTAAAAAAACCCAAAATTCTCCTCAAAAAACACCAAAATCCTCCCTAAAAAAACCCCAAAATCTTCCCTAAGATTTGGGCATTTTTGGGATGGGTTTTGGGGAACATCTGGGGCTGCTTTGGGAGGAGATTTTGGGGTGGGAGGAGGATCCCAGGAGGTTTTTTGGGGGGATTTCTGCAGGAATTTGCCCCAAATTTTCCCCATTTTCCAGGACGCCATGCGGCTGTACTACGTGTGCACGGCCCCGCACTGCGGCCACCGCTGGACCGAGTGAGCCACGGGGACCCCAAAAGTGACCCCAGAGGGACCCCAAAAGTGACCCTGGACCCTGGAGTGACCCCAGGAACGACTTCGAAAGTGACTCTGAAAATGACCCCAAAAATGTCCCCAAAAATGACCCCAAAAATGTCCCCAGGAGTGACCCCAAAAATGACCCCAAAAGTGGCCTTGGGAGTGACCCTAAAAGTGACCCCAAAAGTGTCCCCAGGAGTGACCCTAAAAGTGACTCCAGAGGGACCCCAAAACTGACCCTGGACCCTGGAGTGACCCCAGGAACGACCTCAAAAGTGACTCTGAAAATGTCCCCAAAGAGACCCCAAAAATGACCCCAAAAATGTCCTCAAAAATATCCCCAGGAGTGACCCCAAAAATGGCCTTGGGAGTGATCCTAAAAGTGACCCTGGACCCCGGGAGTGACCCCAGAGGGACCCCAGAGGGACCCCAAAAGTGACCCTGGAGTGACCCCACAGTGACCCCAAAACTGACCCTGGAGCCTGGAGTGACCCCAGGAACGACCTCGAAAGTGACTCTGAAAATGTCCCCAGAAATGACCCCAAAAACGTCCCCAAAAATGACCCCAAAAATGTCCCCAGGAGTGACCCCAAAAGTGGCCTTGAGAGTGATCCTAAAAGTGACCCCAAAAGTGTCCCCAGGAGTGGTTCCAGCACCCCAAAAGTGACCCCAAAAATGACCCCAGGGCTGAGTGACCCCCAAAATGACCCCAGAGTGACCCAGGACCCCAAAAGTGACCCTAAACAGACCCCAAAAGTGACCCCAGAGTGATCCAAGGAGTGACTCCAAAATTGGCTCCAGGAGTGACCCCAGCACCCCGAAAGTGACCCCACAGGGACCCCAAAAGTGACCCCAAAAGGGACCCCAGGAGTGACCCCAGGACCCCAAAAGTGACCCTGAAAGGGACCCCAAAAGTGACCCAAGGAGTGACCCCAAAAGTGACCCTGGGTGGATCCCTGAGACCCCCAAAATGACCCCAACACCCCAAAAGTGATTCTGGACCCCATAAGTGACCCCAGGAACGACCTCACAAGTGACCCCAAAAGGATCCCAAAAATGACCCCAAAAGTGACCCTGGACCTCAAAGTGACCCCAGCAGTGACCCCGAAAATGATCCCAGAAGTATCCCCCAACTCTGTGACCCCAGGAGTGACCCCTGGACCCTAAAAGTGACCCCAAGGGGACCCCAAAGTGATCTTGGACCCCAAAAGTGACCCCAGCACCCCAAAAGTGACTCTGAAAGGGACCCCAAGAGTGACCCCAGAAACGTCCCCTAAAGTGAAAGTGACCCCAGGAGTGACCCCAGGAATGGCCTAAAATGACCCCAAAAATGGCTCCAGGAGTGACCCCAAAACTGACCCTGGACCCCAAAAGTGACGCAGGAGCCCAAAACTCACCCAGGACCCTAAAAGTGACCCCAAAAATGACCCCAGGAGTGACCCCAGGACCCCAAAAGTGACCCCAAAAGTGACCTTGGACCCCAAAAACGACCCCAAAAGTGGCCTCAAAAGTGACCCAAGCACCCCAAAAATGACTCCAGGAGTGACCTCAAAAGGGGACCCCAAAAGGGACCCCAGCACCCCAAAAATTACCCCAAAAGTGACCCCAAAAGGGACTCAGGACCCCAAAAGTGACCCCAGGATTGACCTCAAAAGGGACCCCAAAAGTGACCCCAAGACCCCAAAAATGACCCCAGGACCCAAAAATGACTGAAAGGGACCCCGAAAGTGGCTCCAGCACCCCAAAAATGACCCCAAAAGTGACTCCAGGACCCCAAAAGTGACCCCAGGACCCCAAAAATTACCCCGAAAGTGGCCCCAAAAGTGACCCCAAAAGGGATCCCAAGACCCCAAAAATGACCCCAAAAGAGACCCCAGCACCCCAAAAATGACCCCAAAAGTGACCCCAGGACGCCAAAAGTGACCCCAGGACCCAAAAATGACTGAAAGGGACCCCAAAAGGGACCCCAGGACCCCAAAAGGGTCCAGGATCCCCAAAGTGGCCCCAGCACCCCAAAAATGACCCCAAAAGGGACTCCAGGACCCCAAAATGACCCCAGGACGCCAAAAATGACCCCAGGAGTGACCCCAGGACCCCAAAAATGACCCCAGGACGCCAAAAGTGACCCCAGGAGTGACCTCAAAAGGGACCCCAAAAGTTACCCCAGGACCCCAAAAATGACCCCGAAAGTGACCCCAAAAGTGACTCCAGGACCCCAAAAGTGACCCCAGGAGTGACCTCAGAAGGGACCCCAAAAGTGACCCCAAAAGTGACCCAGCACCCCAAAAGTGACCCCAGGACCCAAAAATGACTGAAAGGGACCCCAAAAGTGACCCCAGGACCCCAAAAGGGTCCAGGACCCCCAAAGTGGCCCCAGCACCCCAAAAATGACCCCAAAAGTGACCCCAGGACCCCAGAAATGACCCCAGGAGTGACCTCAGAAAGGACCCCAAAAGTGACCCCAAAAGTGACCCCAAAAGGGACTCCAGGACCCCAAAAGTGACCCCAGGACCCAAAAATGACCCCGAAAGTGACCCCGAAAGGGGGTCCAGGACCCCCAAAGTGGCCCCAGGATGCCAAAAGTGACCCCAAAAGTGACCCCAGGAGTGACCTCAGAAGGGACCCCAAAAGTGGCCCCAGGACCCCAAAAGTGACCCCAGGATGCCAAAAATGACCCCAAAAGTGACCCCGAAAGGGACTCCAGGACCCCAAAAATGACCCCAGGAGTGACCTCAGAAAGGACCCCAAAAGTGACCCCAGGACCCCAAAAATGACCCCGGAAGTGGCCCTAAAAGGGATCCCAGGACCCAAAAATGACTGAAAGGGACCCCAAAAGGGACCTCAGGACCCCCAAAGTGGCCCCAGCACCCCAAAAATGACCCCAAAAGGGACTCCAGGACCCCAAAAATGACCCCAAAAATGACCCCAAAAATGACCCCAAAAATGACCCCAGCACCCCAAAAATGCCCCCAAAAGTGACCCCAAAAGTGACCCCAGGACCCCAAAAGTGACCCCAGGACCCCAAATTTGCCCCCCAAAGTGGCCCAGCACCCCAAAAGTGACCCCAAAAGTGGCCCCAGGAGTGACCCCGCACCCCAAATTTCCCCTTTTCCCCCAAAATCCCCCAAATCCAAACCGAACCCCAAAAACGTTTCGGGAATTTTTATTCCAATCCACCAAAATCCGGGACCGGGCAACGGGAGGGGATTAAATAAGACAAAAAAGGAGGAAAAAAAGAGGAAAAATCCCAAAGTTTTGGGGGAATTTTCGCGGGAATTTTGGGAATTTTTGGGAATTTTCTCCTCGTCCCAAAATCAGCAAAAAAAACGGGAAAAAAAATCGGGATTTGGGATAAAAGCGGTGCCATTTATACAAATATAGTGTTTTATAAACGGGAATTTTGGGGAATTTTTGGGAATTTTGGGGTTTTTGGGAATGAGGGGGGAGGGGTTCGAACCCTGAGCCGCTCCAGGAAATAATTTAGGGAATTTTATGGGAATTTTTAGGATTTTTTTAGGAATTTTTAGGGAATTTTAAAGGAATTTTAAAGGAAATTTTAGGGATTTTTTTTAGGATTTTTAAGGGAATTTTAAAGGAATTTTTAAGGGATTTTCTAGGGAATTTTTAGGAATTTTTTAGAAATTTTTATAAAATTTTAAAGGAATTTTAAGGGAATTTTTAGGGATTTTTTACAGTTTTCTAGGGAATTGTTTAGGATTTTTAAGGGAATTTTTTAGGGAATTTTAGGGATTTGTGAAGGGAATTTTTAGGGAATTTTTACATAATTTAAAAGGAATTTTTAAGGGATTTTAAGGGAATTTTTTACAATTTTCTAGTGATTTTTTTAGGGAATTTTTTAGAAAATTTTGGGATTGTAAAAAATTTTTTAGTATTTTTTTAGGGAATTTTAAGGGATTTTTAAAGAATTTTTATAGAATTTAAAAGGAATTTTTAGGGAATTTTAAAAGGAATTTTTAGGGAATTTTTAGTCAAATTTTAAGAGAATACTCTAGATTTTTTTGGAAATTTTTAGGAAATTTTAAAGGAATTTTTATGGAATGTTTGAGAATTTTAAATTAATTTGGGGGGATTTTTTTAGGAATTTTTAGTGAATTTAAAGGAAACTTTTAGGAATTTTTAACCAATTTTTAAAGGGAATTTTACGAATTTTTCAGCAAATTTTCAGAATATTTGGGGAATTTAAAAGGAATTTTTAAAGGGATTTTTAGGAATTTTAACCAAATTTTTTTGGAATTTTTAAGCAAAATTTTAAGGATATTTTAGGAATTTTTTAGGTGATTTTGCAGAATTTTTGTGAGAAATTTTTTGGAAATTTTAAGGAAATCTTTAGGGAATTTTTGGGAAATTTTACGAATTTTGTAAAAAATTTTTAGGGGATTTTTTTTTTTAATTTCGGAATTTTAAAGGGAATTTTTGGGGGGAATTTTCAGAATTTTGGGGGGGGAATTTTTAGGGAATTTTAAAGGAAATTTTTTGGGATCAAAGTGCCTGGAAGCGCCTTAATTATTATTAATTATTCCTCATTAATAATTAATTATTATTAATTAAAGATTGGAGCCCTCCCCTAATGAGGGGGGAGGGGCTCTTATTGCCTTGGGGGGCCCCTCCCCCCTTGCCCAGGGAATTCTGGGAACTCTGGGGGGGGGAGGGGCCTGGAAGCTTCTGGAACTCCATGGAAAGTTCTGGAAGTTCTGGATCCCAGTGGAAGCACCTGGAAACATCTGGAAAGTTCTGGAATCCCATGGAAAGTTCTGGAATTCCATCGAAAATTCTGGAATTTTTGGATCTCCGTGAAAAATTCTGGAGGTTCTGGAATTCCACGGAAAGTTCTGGAAGTTCAGGATCTCCATGGAAAGTTCTGGAGTTTTTGGAAGTCCATCAAAAATTCTGGAATTTTTGGATCTCCGTGAAAAATTCTGGAGGTTCTGGAATTCCATGGAAAGTTCTGGAATTTTTGGATCCCAGTGGAAGCACCTAGAAAGTTCTGGACCCTCATGGAAAGTTCTGGAATTCCATCAAAAATTCCAGAATTTTTGGATCCCTGTGGAAAGTTCTGGAAGTTCAGGATCTCCGTGGAAAGTTCTGGAATTCCATTGAAAATTCCGGAATTTTTGGATCTCCGTGAAAAATTCTGGAGGTTCTGGAATTCCACGGAAAGTTCTGGAAGTTCAGGATCTCCATGGAAAGTCCTGGAATTTTTGGGATTCCATAGAAAGTTCTGGATTTTTTGGATCCCAGTGGAAGCACCTGGAAAGTTATGGACCCTCATGGAAAGTTCTGGAATCTCATGGAAAATTCTGGAATTCCATAGAAAATTCTGGAATTTTTGGATCCCTGTGGAAAGTTCTGGAAGTTCAGGATCTCCGTGGAAAGTTCTGGAAGTTTTGGGATTCCATAGAAAGTTCTGGAATTTCTGGATCCCTGTGGAAGCACCTGGAAAATTCTGGAATCCCACGGAAAATTCTGGAACATTCTGGAAGTTCTGGAATTCCATGGAAAGTTCTGGAATTTCTGGATCCCAGTAGAAGCACCTGGAAAGTTCTGGACCCTCATGGAAAGTTCTGGAATCTCATGGAAAGTTCTGGAATCTCATGGAAAATTCTGGAAATTTTGGATCCCTGTGGAAAGTTCTGGAAGTTCAGGATCTCCATGGAAAGTTCTGGAATTCCATAGAAAATTCCGGACCCTCATGGAAAGTTCTGGAATCTCATCGAAAATTCTGGAATTCCATAGAAAATTCTGGAATTTTTGGATCCCCGTGCAAAGTTCAGAATCTCCATGGAAAGTTCTGGAATTCCATGGAAAGTTCTGGATCCCTCTGGAAGCACCTGGAGAGTTCTGGGACTCCATGGAAGGTTCTGGGACCTTCTGGAATCCCATGGAAGGTTCTGGGTCCCTCAGAAATGCCCTTGGTGCCTTCTAGAAGGTTCTGGGAGTCCATGGAAGGTTCTGGGGCCTTCAGAAATGTCCTTGGTGCCTTCTAGAAGGTTCTGGAATCCCATGGAAGGTTCTGGGGCCTTCTGGAATCCCATGGAAGTTTCTGAGTCCCTCAGAAATGCCCTTGGTGCCTTCTAGAAGGTTCTGGGAGTCCATGGAAGGTTCTGGGGCCTTCTGGAATCCCATGGAAGGTTCTGGATCCACAGGGATGGCCTTGGACCTCTTTGGAACATTCGGGATCCTTGCGGAAGGTTCTGGAATCCCATGGAATGTTCTGGATCCGTTGGGATGGTCTCACTTCCATCTGGGACCTTCTGGGTCCCTTCTGGAAGGTTCTTGGTCCCGGCTGGGAGGTTCTCGGTTCTTCTGGAAGCTTCTGGAGTTCCATGGAATGTTCTGGAGCCACCAGGAGGGGTTTTGGTCCCCTTTGGAAAGTTCTGGAACTCTGTGGAAGGTTCTGGAATTCCATGGAAGGTTCTGGAACTCCATGGAAGCTTCTTTGATCCTTCTGGAAAGTTCTGGGTCCCTGTGGAACGTTCTGGAAGGGATTTGGTACCAGATGGAAGCTTCTGGAACCTTCTGGGTTCTCATCAGGAGGGTCTTGGATCCTTCTGGAATGTTCGGGATCCCCAGGAAAGGTCTTGGTCCTCTTTAGAAGGTTCTGGATCCTTCTGGAAAGTTCTGGGTCCTTCTGGAAGGTTCTGGAACTCCATGGAAGGTTCTTGGTCCCCTTTGGGAGGTTTTTGGTCCTTCTGGAAGGTTCTGGAACTTCATGGAAGGCTCTGGGTCCCTCAGGAGTGGCCTTGCTCCTCTCCAGAAGCTTCTGGAACTCCATGGAAGGTTCTCGGTGCCATCATGAAGGTCTTGGTTCCTAATGGAAGGTTCTGGGATCTTCTGGAATGTTCTGGATCCACAGGAGGAGTCTTGGTCCTCCTTAGAAGGTTCTGGAAGCTTCTGGAACTCCATGGAAGGTTCTTGGTCCCATCATGAAGGTCTTGGTCCCATATGGAAGCTTCCGGAACTCCATGGGATGTTCTGGGTCCCTCTGGAGCTCCCGGTCCCATCAGGAAGGTCTTGGACCCTTCTGGAACCTTCTGGATCTTCAGGAGAGCTCTCAGATCCCGTTTCTCCATCCCAGGAGGAAAATTCTGGATCCCAGTCACTCCCAGTCCGTCCCAGTCCATCCCAGTCCATCCCAGTTTGTCCCAGTCAGTCCACCAGGCTCCTGGTGCTCAGGAACTCCTGAGAAGATCCTGGAGAAGCTCCAGAGCTGCTGATCCTGAGGGATCCAGGGGCATTTCTCCATCCCAGTCACTCCCAGTTTGTCCCAGTCACGGTCCCTGGTGCTCAGAAGCTCCCGAGAAGATCCTGGCCATGAGCTGGAGCTGCTGATCCTGGGGGATCCATCACAAACCCAGGGGCATTTCTCCATCCCAGTCCATCCCAGTCCATCCCAGTTTGTCCCAGTCAGGGTCCCTGGTGCTCAGGAGCTCCCGAGAAGATCCTGGCCATGCACCAGAGCTGCTGATCCTGAGGGATCCATCACAAACCCAGGGACATTTCTCCATCCCAGTCACTCCCAGTCCGTCCCAGTCCATCCCAGTCACGGTCCCTGGTGCTCAGGAGCTCCCGAGAAGATCCTGGCCATGAGCTGGAGCTGCTGATCCTGGGGGATCCAGGGGCATTTCTCCATCCCAGTCACTCCCAGTTTGTCCCAGTCAGGGTCCCTGGTGCTCAGGAGCTCCTGAGAAGATCCTGGCCATGCACCAGAGCTGCTGATCCTGAGGGGTCCAGGGGCATTTCTCCATCCCAGTCCATCCCAGTCCATCCCAGTCCATCCCAGTCAGGGTCCCTGGTGCTCAGAAGCTCCGGAGAAGATCCTGGCCATGAGCTGGAGCTGCTGATCCTGGGGGATCCATCACAAACCCAGGGACATTTCTCCATCCCAGTTTGTCCCAGTCCGTCCTAGTCACGGTCCCTGGTGCTCAGGAGCTCCCGAGAAGATCCTGGCCATGAGCTGGAGCTGCTGATCCTGAGGGATCCAGGGGCATTTCTCCATCCCAGTCCATCCCAGTCATGGTCCCTGGTGCTCAGAAGCTCCAGAGAAGATCCGGGCCATGAGCTGGAGCTGCTGATCCTGGGGGATCCATCACAAACCCAGGGACATTTCTCCATCCCAGTCACTCCCAGTTTGTCCCAGTTTGTCCCAGTCAGGGTCCCTGGTGCTCAGGAGCTCCCGAGAAGATCCTGGCCATGAGCTGGAGCTGCTGATCCTGGGGGATCCAGGGGCATTTCTCCATCCCAGTCAGGGTCCCTGGTGCTCAGGAGCTCCCGAGAAGATCCTGGCCATGCGTCGCAGCTGCCGCGCGGCCGAGTTGGATTCCTGCTGCAGCCGCCGGTTGTTCTGCCGCAGGTTGGCCACCTCGGCCTGCAGGAACACCTTGTCCTGCTTCTCCTGGGGGGAAAATGAGGAAAAAAACAGGGAAAAAATGGGAATTTTGGGGAAATTTGGAATTTTTGGAGACTTTTGAGCGAAAAAATGGGGAATTTTGGGCAAAAAACGGGGATTTTATAGCTAAAAATGGGGATTTTTAAAGTAAAAATTTGATTTTTTTAAAGGAAAATTACGGATTTTTGGGGGATTTTTCAGAGATAAAGAATTGGTTGTGAATTTTAGGGGAAAATAGGAATTTTGGAGGGGAAAATCCATAATGTTTGACAGAAAAAATTGGGAATTTTGGGCAAAAACCATTTTTTTTTAAGGGTAAAATGTGAATTTTTAGTGAATTTTTTTGCAGGTTTTTAAGTGAATAATAGGGATTTTTTAATTTTTGGACTTTTCGAGGCAAAAATATGAATTTTGGGGGGAAAATTAGGAATTCTTAGGAAAAAATCAGCAATTTTTTAAGGTAAAATGTGGGGTTTTTTGTGATTTTTTGGGAGTTCCAAAGAAAATAAAGAGGTTTTTCTAATTTGGGGAATTTTTTTAGGGGCAAAAATGGAAATTTTGGGGGGAAGAAGTGGGGATTTTTTAGCAAAAAATGGGGATTTTTAAAGGTAGAATGTGAATTTTTAAGTGCTTTTTTGGGGGTTTTTTAGGAAATTAAGGGAATTTTTTTTTTAATTTTGGAATTTTTATCAGGGGAAAAAAGGGGAATTTTTGGGGATTTTGGCTCCCTCACCTTTTCCAGGTCGCTGTGGAGCTGCTTCAGCATCGCCTCCAGCTGGGAAACTTTTCCTGGCAGGTCCAGGGGGGCCGGGGAGGGGCTGGGAGGGGAAATTCGGGGTTGGAAAAGGCAAAAATGGGGAAAAATCAGGAAAAAACCCCCAAAAATACCCCCAAAAAGTCAATCCCCCAAAATCCTTTTATAAAGCCCCAAAATTTCTTATTTTCTCCCCAAATTCCCAATATTCCGCTAAAAATTGTCCCAAATTTCCTTTTTCCACCCTAAAAATCTCCAAAAATTGCCCCAAATTCCCCTTTTCCCCCAAATTCCTCCCAAACATCCCAACATTTCCATTTTTTCCCAAATTCCCTCCCAAAATTCCACGATTTTCCCCTTTTTTACCAATTTTCCTCCCAGACATCCCAAAATTTCCATTTTTGCCCCAAATTCCCTCCCTAAACCCCTAAAAATCCTCTCAAATTCTCATTTCCCCCCCCAAAATCCTCCAAATTTCAAATTTCCCCCTAAATTTCAGTTTTTTTCTCCCCAAATTTCCGTTTGTCCCCCAGATCCTCCCTTTGCCCCCCAAATTTCAATTTTTGTCCCCCATAAATTCCCATTTTATCCCCAAAGTCCCCCCCAAAATTTCCTTTTTCCCCCCAAAATTTCTCATTTTCCGCCCAAAATTTCCCATTTTTATCCCCAATCCCGGGGATTTTGGGGTTCCCGTTTTTGGGGGTACCTGAGTGGGGGGAGGGGCGGCGCCCGCGGGGGTGGGGGAGGGGCCGGGGGCGGCTCCGGGCTCAGGGCGGGGTCGGCCAGGGAGAACAGGGACACGGCGCGCTGCACTGGAACGGCCAAAAATGCACAAAATTACCCCAAAAATATCCCAAAATATCCCAAAATATCCCCAAACCACCCCAGGGAGAACAGGGACACGGCGCGCTGCACTGGAACGGCCAAAAATGCAAAAATCACCCCAAAATTACCCCAAAAATATCCCAAAATATCCCAAATCACCCCAGGGAGAACAGGGACACGGCGCGCTGCACTGGAACGGCCAAAAATGCACAAAATTACCCCAAAAATATCCCAAAATATCCCCAAAATATCCCCAAATCACCCCAGGGAGAACAGGGACACGGCGTGCTGCATTAAATGGCAAAAAATGCACAAAATTCACCCAAAAATATCCCAAAATATCCCCAAATTATCCCAGGGAGAACAGGGACACGGCGCGCTGCACTGGAATGGCAAAAAATGCACAAAATTCACCCAAAATTCACCCAAAATATCCCAAAATATCCCCAAATTACCCCCGGGAGAACCGGGACACAGCTCGCTGCACTAAAACGGCAAAAAAGGCACAAAATTACCCCAAAAATATCCCAAAATCAGCATAAAACCATCCCAAAATATCCCCAAACCACCCCAGGGAGAACAGGGACACGGCTCGCTGCACTAAAACGGCAAAAAATGCAAAAATCACCCAAAATCGGCTCCAAAATATCCCAGAAATTCCCCCAAAATTACCCACAAAACCACCCCAAAGTACCCAAAAAATACCCCAAAATTAGCCCAAAAATACCCCAAAAATCATCCCCAAAATTAACCCAAAAACAGCCTCAAAATATCCCCAAATCACCCCAGGGAGAACAGGGACACGGCACGCTGCACTAAAACGGCAAAAAATGCACAAAATTACCCCAAAATTGGCTCCAAAATATCCCAGAAATTCCCCCAAAATTACCCACAAAACCACCCCAAAGTACCCAAAAAATACCCCAAAATTATCCCAAAAATATCTCAAAATTACCCCCAAAACCACCCCAAAATACCCAAAAAACCCCCAAAATTAGCCCAAAAATCATCCCCAAAATTAGCCCCAAAATACCCCAAAATTAGCCCAAAAATACCCCAAAAATCATCCCCAAAATTAACCCAAAAATAGCCTCAAAATATCCCCAAATTATCCCAGGGAGAACAGGGACACGGCTCACTGCACTGGAACGGCCAAAAATGCACAAAATTCACCCAAAATCGGCTCCAAAATATCCCAGGAATTCCCCCAAAATTACCCCCAAAAAATGCCCCCAAATTAGCCCCAAAATACCCCAAAATTAGCCCAAAAATACCCCAAAAATCATCCCCAAAATTAACCCAAAAATACCCCAAAATTAGCGCAAAAATACCACAAAATTACCCCAAAATTCACCCAAAATATCCCAAAATATCCCCAAATTACCCCCGGGAGAACAGGGACACGGCGCGCTGCACTGGAACGGCCAAAAATGCACAAAATCACCCCAAAATTCACCCAAAATATCCCCAAATTATCCAAAATTCCCCCAAAACCACCCCAAATACCCCCAAAATCCCCAAATCACCCCAGAATCCACCACAATTACCCCAAATTTACCTCAAATTATACCACAAATCTCCCCAAAATTACCCCAAAAATTCCCTAAATCCACCCAAAATTTCCGCAAGCGTCCCCAGAATCTTGCCAAATCCTCCCAAAACAGCCCCAAATTCACTCCAAATCCCTCAAAACACCCAAAAATCCCCAAAATTCCCCCCAAAATTCCCCCAAATTTTGGATTTTTCCCCATTTTCCCGTTTCTCTGACCCTCGTAGGCCTTGGCGGCGCTGACGAGCGTCGCCCACTCGAGCCCGGCCGTGTCCGGCAGCGGCATCAGCCCCGGCTCCAGCCTGGCCACGGCACCTGCGGGCGGCAAAATCCAAAATAAAACCCAAAATTAACAAAATCCCCAAAATTCCAAACAATTCCAGAATTCCCAAAAAAATCCCCCAAAAAAATCCCCCCAAAAAATCCCATTTTTCTGCCAAAAAATCCCATCTTTTCACTCCAAATTCATCCCAAAATGCTGCTTTTCCAACCCATGTTTTCCCCAAAATTCACAAATCCCAAAATTGCCTAAAATTGCCCCAAAAAATTGGGGTTGAAATCTCAACAAAATTCAATTTTTTAACCAAAATCCCCAAATCCGGCTGTGGCATCAGCCCCGGCTCCAGCCTGGCCACGGCACCTGGGGGGGAAAATTCCCAAAAATTCACAAAATTCCACAAATTCCAAAAATTCCTAAATTTCCCCTAAAAAATCTGGGTGAAAATACGCCAAAAATCCCAAAAAAATCCCATTCTTTAATCAAAATTCATCCCAAAAATGCAGTTTTTCTTCTCAAAATCCCACTCCCAAATTCCAACTTTCCATCCTAAATTTTCCCCCAAAATCCCCAAATCCCAAAAATTCCCCAAACCCCAAAATTCAAAAAATATCCCTAAAAAATTGGGGTTGAAATCTCGAACAAAATTCAATTTTTTAACCAAAATCCCCAAATCCGGCTGTGGGATCAGCCCCGGCTCCAGCCTGGGGGGAGGAAAATCCAAAAAAAATCCCAAAAATTCACAAAATTCCCAAAATTCCAACATTTCCCACCAATTCAAAAAATATCCCTAAAAAAATTTGGGTTGAAACGCCAAAAAAATCCCAATTTTTGTCCCCAAATTTCCCGTTTTTTCACTGTAAACCCCACCCAAAACTCTGATTTCCCAACGGAAATTTCCCCAAAATCAACAAATCTAAAAATTCCAAAAAAAATCCCATTTTTCTGCCCAAAAATCCCATGGTCCCACTCAAAATCCTGAATTTTCAACTCAAATGGCCCCCAAATCCACAAAATCCAAAAATCCATCCCAAAATTCCCAAAAAATCCCTCAAAATTCACCAATTTCGCCCCAAAAATCCCTCCCAAAATCACAATAAATCCCCACAAAATTAAAAAATCCCAAAAAAACCCAAAACCTTCCCAATAAAAGCCCCTAAAAATCCCCAAAATTCTCAAAACTCCCCAAAATTTTTTTTTAAAATCCCCCAAAATCCCCTCAAAATCCCCCCAAAAAATCCCAAAACCTTCCTCAAAAATGTCCCAAAAATCCTCAAAAATTCCCCACAATTAAAAAAAAAAAAAAACCAAAAAACAAAAACCCCACAAAAAATTTCCTGAAAAATTCCCAAAACCTCAAAAAATCCCCCCCAAAATCCCCCCTAAAAATGCAAACAAATTCCCAAGCAAATCCCCCGAAAAATTCCCCAAAATCCCAGAATTTCTGGAATTTCCCGAATTTCTGGAATTTTCCGAATTGCCGAAGTTTTCCGTGGGGAAAGTGGCAAAAATTCAAATTTTTTCACCTAAAAACTGGTAAGGAATTGAATTTTTCAGACCCAAAAATGGTGAAAATCTCAAATTTTCTCCCTGAGATTTACCAAATTCTCAAATTTCCCCAATTTTTCAGTGTCAAAATGCAAAAAATTCTCAAGGTTTTAGCCCAAAAAATGGCAAAAATTTGAAGTTTTTAGCCCAAAAAAATGAGATTTTTTCCCCCGATTTTTTTCCATTTTATTTTCCTGCTTTTCCCCTGATTCTCCTCATTTTTTTCTCTTATTTTTCCAATTTTTTAATGATTTTTAAAATGATTTTTTGCCATGTTTTTTATCCCAGCCCTTGCACGTATTCTCATGGGGGCACCGGCCCAAACCACGACATCCCCAAAATTTCTCCAAAATCCAAAAGAAATCCCAAAATTTTCCAGAAACTTCCCAAAAAATAAAGAAAAAAAAGCCCAAAATTCCCAATAAAATCCAAATTTTCCCAAATTTTTCCCCCCAAATTGAGAATTTTCCCACCTTTCCTGTTGGGCAGGGTGTTCCGGCTGCTCCCCGGCAGCGGCTCCGGGAAATTCCCCAAAATTCCCAAATTTCCAGAATTTCTGGAATTTTCTGAATTTCTGGAATTTTCCGAATTTCTGGAATTTTCCAAATTTCTGGAATTTTCCGAGCGGCCCCCGCAGAGACTCTCGTCCGACAGCGTCCGCTGCAAGGGCTGGAATTAAAAAAAAAAAGGAAAAAAAATCATTAAAAAATTGGAAAAATAAGAGAAAAAAAAAAAGAGGAAAATAAAATGGAAAAAAATCGGGGGAAAAATCTCATTTTTTTGTGCAAAAAACTTCAAATTTTCCCCATTTTTGGGCTAAAACCTTGAGAATTTTTTGCATTTTGACACTGAAAAATTGGGGAAATTTGAGAATTTGGTAAATTTCATGGAGAGAATTTGAGATTTTCACCATTTTTGGGTCTGAAAAATTCAACTCTTTACCGTTTCTTAGGCTAAAAAATTTGAATTTTTGCCAATTTTTCACCTAAAACCTCCGGGTTTTTTGCATTTTCAATGTTAAATTTCAGAAATTTTGGGGATTTCTCCTCACCGGGCCGGGCTCGGGCTCAGGGCAGGAATTGTCCATCAGGATCAGACGCTTGAGGTCGTCCTCGATGGAGGATTTGGGGACGCGCCGGGGAGAGCGAAGATCCCGCAGGGACGCCCGGAGCCGCGGCTGCCCGAACACGTTCACCTGCCTGCAAGGAAAGTTCCAGAAATTCCAGCAATTCCATGGAAATTCCACAAAAATCCTAAAAAAACTCCCATTAAAATTCATTAAAATTCAAAAAAATCCCATTAAAATTCATTAAAATTCAAAAAAAACCCCATTAAAATTCATTAAAATCCATTAAAATCTGCAGTTGTGGCTGCCCGAACACGTTCACCTGCCTGCAAGGAAAGTTCCAGAAATTCCATCAATTCCATGGAAATTCCACAAAAATCCTAAAAAAACTCCCATTAAAATTCATTAAAATTCAAAAAAATCCCATTAAAATTCATTAAAATTCAAAAAAATCCCATTAAAATCCATTAAAATCTGGAGTTGTGGCTGCCCGAACACGTTCACCTGCCTGCAAGGAAAGTTCCAGAAATTCCAGCAATTCCATGGAAATTCCACAAAAATCCTAAAAAAACTCCCATTAAAATTCATTAAAATTCAAAAAAATCCCATTAAAATTCATTAAAATTCAAAAAAAACCCCATTAAAATTCATTAAAATCCATTAAAATCTGCAGTTGTGGCTGCCCGAACACGTTCACCTGCCTGCAAGGAAAGTTCCAGAAATTCCATCAATTCCATGGAAATTCCACAAAAATCCTAAAAAAACTCCATTAAAATTCATTAAAATTCAAAAAAATCCCATTAAAATTCATTAAAATTCAAAAAAAACCCCATTAAAATTCATTAAAATTCATTAAAATCTGCAGTTGTGGCTGCCCAAACACGTTCACCTGCCTGCAAGGAAAGTTCCAGAAATTCCAGCAATTCCATGGAAATTCCACAAAAATCCTAAAAAAACTCCCATTAAAATTCATTAAAATTCAAAAAAATCCCATTAAAATTCATTAAAATTCAAAAAAAAACCCATTAAAATTCATTAAAATTCATTAAAATCTGCAGTTGTGGCTGCCCGAACACGTTCACCTGCCTGCAAGGAAAGTTCCAGAAATTCCATCAATTCCATGGAAATTCCACAAAAATCCTAAAAAAATCCCATTAAAATTCATTAAAATTCAAAAAAATCCCATTAAAATCCATTAAAATTCATTAAAATCTGCAGTTGTGGCTGCCCAAACACATTCACCTGCCTGCAAGGAAAGTTCCAGAAATTCCATCAAAATCCCATCAAAAACAAAAAAAATCCCATTGAAATCCATTAAAATTCAAAAAAAACCCAATAAAATCCATTAAAATTAAAAAAAAACCCATTAAAATTCATTAAAATCCATTAAAATTCATTAAAATTTGCAGTTGTGGCTGCCCGAACACGTTCACCTGCCTGGGATGGAAAATTCCAGAAATTCCATCAAAATCCCATGAAAAACAAAAAAAAATTAAAATTTATTAATTAATTTTATTTTTCATCCCATTTTCCCCAATTCATTTCGAATTTTTCTCTTATTTTTCCCCAATTTTTATCCCATTTTCCCCCCAATTTATTTCCAATTTTTCCCCATTTTTCTCCCATTTATCCCTGATTTATTTCCAATTTTTTCCCATTTTTCTCCCATTTATCCCTAATTTATTTTCAATTTTTTCCCCATTTTTCTCCCATTTATCCCTGATTTATTTCCAATTTTTTCCCCATTTTTCTCCCTTTTATCCCTGATTTATTTCCAATTTTTTCCCCATTTTTCTCCCTTTTATCCCTAATTTATTTTCAATTTTTTTCCCCATTTTTCTCCCATTTATCCCTAATTTATTTTCAATTTTTTCCCATTTTTTCCCATTTTCCCCTCACATTCTGTGCTCGGCTCCGTCTCTTCCTCTCCCGGGGATTTTGGGAATTGGAGCAGCGGGGCCGGACCTGCAATGAAAACCCAAAAATTGGGAAATTTTCACTCCAAAAATGAAATTTGAACAAAAATTTTGGGAATTTCAACCCCAAAACCCAGCAATTTCAACTCAAAAATCAGGAATTTTAAACAATATTTGGGAATTTCATTCTAAAATTGGGAATTTTGACCAAAAGTTGGGAATTTTTACCAAAAATTGAGAATTTTTCACCCCAAATTGGGAAATTTTCACTCAAAAAATGAGAATTTGAACAAAAATTTTGGGAATTTCAACCCCAAAACCCAGAAATTTCAACTCAAAAATCAGGAATTTTAAACAATATTTGGGAATTTCATTCTAAAATTAGGAATTTTGACCAAAAATTGGGGATTTCATTCTAAAATTTGGGAATTTGGACCAAAAATTTGGGAATTTTGACCAAAAGTTGAGAATTTTGAGCAAAAGTTGGGAATTTTACCCCAAAAGTTGGGAATTTTACCCAAAAATTGGGAATTTTGACCAAAAGTTGGGAATTTCACCCAAAAATTGGGAATTTTGACCAAAAGTTGGGAATTTCACCCAAAAATTGGGAATTTTGACCCAAAAATTGGGAATTTTGACCAAAAATTGGGAATTTCACCCAAAAATTGGGAATTTTGACCAAAAGTTGGGAATTTTGACCCAAAAATTGGGAATTTTGACCAAAAATTGGGAATTTTGACCAAAAGTTGGGAATTTTGACCCAAAAATTGGGAATTTTGACCAAAAGTTGGGAATTTTGACCCAAAATTTGGGAATTTTACCCCAAAATTTGGGAATTTCACCCAAAAATTGGGAATTTTGACCAAAAGTTGGGAATTTTGACCCAAAAATTGGGAATTTTGACCAAAAATTGGGAATTTTGACCAAAAGTTGGGAATTTCACCCAAAAATTGGGAATTTTGACCCAAAAATTGGGAATTTTGACCAAAAATTGGGAATTTTGACCAAAAGTTGGGAATTTTGACCCAAAAATTGGGAATTTTGACCAAAAATTGGGAATTTTGACCAAAAGTTGGGAATTTTGACCCAAAAATTGGGAATTTTGACCCAAAAATTGGGAATTTTGACCAAAAGTTGGGAATTTTGACCCAAAATTTGGGAATTTTACCCCAAAATTTGGGAATTTCACCCAAAAATTGGGAATTTTGACCAAAAGTTGGGAATTTTGACCCAAAAATTGGGAATTTTGACCAAAAATTGGGAATTTTGACCAAAAGTTGGGAATTTTGACCCAAAAATTGGGAATTTTGACCAAAAATTGGGAATTTTGACCAAAAGTTGGGAATTTTGACCAAAAGTTGGGAATTTTGACCCAAAAATTGGGAATTTTGACCAAAAGTTGGGAATTTTGACCCAAAAATTGGGAATTTCACCCAAAAATTGGGAATTTTGACCAAAAGTTGGGAATTTTGACCCAAAATTTGGGAATTTTACCCCAAAATTTGGGAATTTCCTGACCTGTCCCGTCCATTTGGAGGCGCCGCCCCCGAGGGCTCCTTGGGGCTCCTCTGGGAATTCCGGGCGGGAATTTGGGGATTTTGGGGATTTTGGGAAATTTGGGAATTTTGGGAATTTTGGGGATTTTTGGGGATTTTGGGGGTCCTGGAGTCGGCGCCGCTCTCGTCGGGGTCGCTGGAGGCCGAGCTGGAGAGCGGGGAGTGGCTCGAGGGCTGCAAAAAATGGGAAAAATTCAGAAATTTTGGGAATTTTTTGGGGAATTTTGGGAATTCCCAAAAACCAGAATCCCAAAAACCCCAAAACTCCCAGGTTTTGGGGGCATTTTTGGGGTTTTTTCTGATTTCTTGGAGATTTTTGGGGATTTTTTGGAGATTTTTTGGGGAATTTCTGGAATTTTTTCAGGATTTTTTTCTGGAATTTTTTCAGCTTTTTTTTTTTTTTTTTGCAATTCCGGGAATTTTTGATGGGAATTTTTTGGGATTTTTTTTTTTTCAGAGATTTTTGGGATTTTGGGGAGAATTTCTGGGGCCTATTTGGGAATTCTGAAGGATTTTGGGGGGGATTTTTTAGGAATTTTTTAGGAATTTTTTAGGAATTTTGGGAATTCCAGAGCGTTCAGAATCCCCAAAAGTCAAAAATTCCCCAAGTTTTGGGAGCATTTTTGGGGTTTTTTTCTGATTTTTTGGGGATTTTTGGGGGATTTCTGGGATTTTTTTCAGGGATCTTTTGAGGATTTTTTGTTGCAATTCCAGACATTTTTGAAGGGAAATTTTTGGGGGATTTTTTTTTTTTTTTTGAGTTTTGGGGGCATTTTTGGATGATTTTTTTTAAGAATTCTGGGGATTTTCTGGAGAATTCCAGAATTTTTTAGGGGAATTTTTGGAGAATTTTTTGGGGGGAATTCGGGGAATTTTTGTGGGAATTTTGGGATTTTTTGGGGGGAACTTTTTCAGGAATTTTGGGATTTTTGAGGAATATTTGGCTTTTCCCTCTCTCACCTTGGGCAGCCCTTTCGGGGACTCTTCCCAAAGGGCTCAGGGAGGGAATTTTTGGGGAATTCTGGGATTTTTGGGAATTTTTGGGGGAATTTTGGGGGGGGATTTTTTCAGGATTTTTAGGGGAATTTTTGGAGAATTTTTTGCGGAGTTTTTTGGGGAGTTTTTGTGGGAATTTTGGGATTTTTTGGGGGGAACTTTTTCAGGAATTTTGGGATTTTTGGGGAATATTTGGCTTTTCCCCCTCTCACCTTGGGCAGCCCTTTCGGGGCCTCCTTCGGGCGCTTGCCGGGCACGCGGGCGGGGGCCGGGAGGTGCCACAGGGGCTCTGGGTGCCAATCGGGCGTTTGGGGTCAGCATTCACCAGCCCCAAACTCCCACAATTTCCCAAAATTCCCCCCAAATTCCCCAATTCCCCTCCCCCTTTCCCAATTTTCCCACCAAACTGTGGAATTTCCCACCAAATTCCAAAATTTCCCGATTGTCCCACCAAATTCCCAAATTCCAAGTATCCGTGCCAAATTCCCAAATCCCCCCACTAAATCCCCAAATTTCCCCCCAAATTCCCAAATTCCCCAAATTTCCCCCCAAATTCCCAGATTTCCTCTCCAAATGCCCAAATTTCCCTCCCAACTCCCAATTTTTCCTGCCAAATCCCCAAATTTCTTTTCAAATTCCCAATTTTCCTCCCAAATCCCCAAATTTCCCTTTAAATTCCCAACTTCCCTCTCAATTCCCAGATTTCCCTTCCAACTTTCCCCCAAAATCCCAATTTTCCCCCTCCAAATCCCCAATTTTTCCTCTCCCCAATTCCCAAAATTCACTCCCCCATCCCTAAATTTTCCCACCAAATCCCCAATTTTTCCCCACCAAATTCCCGAATTTCCTCTAAATCTCCAATTTTTCCCTTTAAATCCCCAAATTTCCCTCCCCAACCCACAAAATTCCCAATTTTTTCCCCCCAAATTCCCAATTTTTCCCTTTAAATTCCCAATTTTCCCCTCTAAATTCCCAATTTTTTCCCTCCAAACCCCCAAAATTCCCAATTTTTCCCCCCAAATTCCCAATTTTCCCGTTTCCGTACCCGTTTTGCTCCTCTCGGTTCCTCCCTCGTGTCCGGCGCCTCCGGCGGCTTCGGCGCGGCCAAAATTCCCGGAATTCCCAGAATTTCCAGAATTCCCGGAATTCCCAGAATTCCCAGGATGTGGCTCCGCCCCCCTCTGCGACCTGCGGGAAAAATCCCAAATTTTCACCTTTTCCCTCAATTTTCCCCCATTTTTTCCCAAATTTTCCCCAAATTTTTCCACATTTTCTCCCAATTTTTCCTCATTTTCGCCACTTTTGTCCCCCTTTTTCCTCCCAGATTTTCCCCATTTTGTCCAAATTTTCCCCATTTTCCCCCTTTTCCCACCAATTTCCCCATTTCTCCCCCATTTTCCCAAATTTTACCCCAATTTTCTGCCCAATTTTTCCATTTCTCCCCCATTTTCTCCCTAATTTTCCCCCCAATTTTCTTCCCAATTTCCCCAATTTCCCCCCATTCTTCCCCCATTTTTCTCCATTTTTCCCCAAATTTTTCCCAATTTTCTCCCAATTTTCCCCATTTTCTCCCCCAGATTTTACCAATTTTTTCCCAATTTCTCCCCCCCTTTTTCCCAATTTTCCCCAAATTTTTCCCAATTTTCCCCCAATTTCTCTCCCATTTTTCCCAATTTTCCCCCAAATTTTCCCATTTCCCCCAATTTTTCCCCAAATTTTCCCGATTTCCCCCCAGATTTTCCCAATTTTTCTCCCCAATTTTCTCCCCCATTTCCTTCCCCATTTCCCCCCCAATTTTCCCCCTTTCTTCCCCATTTTTCCCCAATTTTCCCCCCAGTTTTTACCAATTTTTACTCAATTATTTCCAATTTTCTCCCCCAATTTTCCCCCATTTTTCTCCACCTTTTCCCCAAATTTTCCCCATTTTCTCCCCCAGATTTTACCAATTTTTTTCCAATTTTCTCCCCCATTTCCTCCCAGTTTTTCCCAGTTTCTTCCCCATTTTCCCCCCATTTTTTCCCAATTTTCCCCCCAATTTTTTCCCAAATTTTCCCCATTTTTCCCCCAATTTTTCCCCAATTTTTCCCATTTTTCCCCATTTTCCCATCCCCACCTGGCGCTGCCGGGGGCAGAGAAGCTTCCGGAAGGTTGGCGGAAAGCGGAGCCGGAATGGGGAGAGTCCGGGAAACTCAGGGGCCTGAAATGGGGAAAAATGCAAAAAATTGGGAAAATTTGGGAAAAATAGGGAAAATTTGAAAAATTTGGAATAAAAGATAAAAATATGGGGGAAAATTCGGGAAAAAATTGAAAAAAATTGGAATAAAAGGGGGAAAAACTGAGGGGAAAAGGAGAAAATGGGAAAATTCAGGAAAGCAATGGAGAAAAATGGGAGAGAAATTGGGGAAATTTTGGAAAAATGAGAGAAAAATGAGAGAAAAATGGGGAGAAAACGAGAAAATTGGGGGAAAATGTAGAAGTTGGGAATAAAATGGGGAACGGGAAATTGGGGAAAAATTGGGGGAAATTGGGGAAAAATTTGGAAAAAATGGAAGAAGGGGAAAAAGGAATAAATGGGGGAAATTTGAGGAGAAATTCGGAGAATTTGGGGAATATTGGGAGGATTTTGAAGGGAATGCCCAGAAAATTCAGGGAAAAATTGAAAAAAAATGGAATAAAAGGGAAAAAATTGGGGAAGAATTGAGGGGAAAAGGAAAAAATGGGAAAATTCAGGAAAGCAATGGAGAAAAATGGGAGAGAAATTGGGGAAATTTTTGGAAATTGGGAAAAATAAGGGGAAAAATGAGAGAAAAATGAGAGAAAAATGGGGAGAAAACGAGAAAAAATGGGGGAAATTGTAGAAGTTGGGAATAAAATGGGGAAGGGGAAAATTTGGGGGAAATTGGGGAAAAATTTGGAAAAAATGGAAGAAGGGGAAAAAGGAATAAATGGGGGAAATTTGGGGGAAATTTGAGGAGAAATTCGGAGAATTTGGGGAATATTGGGAGGATTTTGAAGGGAATGCTCAGAAATTTGGGGGGAAATTTTCAGGAATTTTCGGGGGGATTTTTGTGAATTTGGAGGTGAATTTCAGGAATTTGGGGAAAAATTCTGGGAAGATGTTGAAGGGAATTTGAGGGAGGCTTTAGGAGGAATTTTGGGTGAAATTTTGAGGGGAATTTGGGGAGGATTTGGGAGAAACTTTGGGGGAATTTCAGGAGGATTTGGGGGGAAAATTCGGGGAATTTTGGGTGGAATTTTGGGTGGAATTTGGGGGGAAGTTTTGGGGGTTTGGGGGGAAATTCTGGGAATTTCGGAGGAATTTTGAAGGGAATTTAAGGAAGGCTTTGGGGGGGAATTTTTTGAAATTTTTGGGGATTTTGGGGGCATTTTGGAGGGAATTTTGCACTGAATTTCAGGGGGATTTTACACAGAATTTCAGGAATTTTGGGGGAAAATTCTGGGATTTTTTGGGGGTATTTTGGAAATTTTGTGGGGGAAATTCTGGGAATTTTGATGGGGATTTGGGGGCAAGTTCTGGGAATTTTGGGGGAAATTCAGGGAATTTTGGGTGAGTTTTGGGGGCAATTTTGGGGAATTCCTGGCGATTTTGAAGGGAATTTTGGGAGAATTTTGAGGGGAATTTGGGGGGAAAAATTCTGGGAATTCTGAAGGGAATTTTTGGGGAAATTTTAGGGGAATATTTTTGGAATTTTGCAGGGAATTTCAGGAATTTGGGGGAAACTTTTGGGGGAATTTTCAGGAATTTTTGGGCATTTTTCCTCACCTTTTCCCGTGCCCCGTCTGCGTCTCCCTGGCTGCGACGCCGCCCATGGGTGCCAGCCCCGGCTGTGCCCGTTTGGTGCCCGCGCGGTGCCAGGAGGGGGCGCCGCGGAACCCGGCCCGGAACGGCCCCGGGAGCGGCTCCGGATCCGCCCGGGGCTCCAGCGCCAGCGACTCCGACCAACCCCTGCGGGCACAGATGGCACAGCTGGCATCAGGATGGCACCAAGGGACGGGGGGACATGGGGATGTGGCAGTGGTGGCACCGGGATGGCACCAAGGGACAGGGGGACGCGGGGATGTGGCATCGGGATGGCACTGGGATGGCACCGGGGGACAAGGGGACACGGGGATGTGGCATCGGGATGGCACCAGGATGGCCCCGGATCCGCCCTGGGCTCCAGCGCCAGCGACTCTGACCAACCCCTGCAGGCACAGATGGCACAGCTGGCACCGGGATGGCACTGGGATGGCACCAAGGGACAAGGGGACGTGGGGATGTGGCACCGGTGGCACCGGGATGGCCCCGGATCCGCCCTGGGCTCCAGCGCCAGCGACTCTGACCAACCCCTGCAGGCACAGACGGCACAGCTGGCACCGGGATGGCACCAAGGGACAGGGGGACACGGGGATGTGGCACTGGTGGCACCAGGATGGCACTGGGGGACAAGGGGATGTGGGGATGTGGCACTGGTGGCACTGGGATGGCCCCGGATCCGCCTCGGGCTCCAGTGCCAGCGACTCCGACCGACCCCCGGGATGGCACCAGGGGGACAAGGGGACGTGGGGATGTGGCACTGGTGGCACCGGGATGGCACCAGGGGGACAAGGGGACACGGGGATGTGGCACTGGTGGCACCGGGATGGCACCGAGGGACGGGGGGACGCGGGGATGTGGCATCGGGACGGCACCGGAACGGCCCCGGATCCGCCCTGGGCTCCGCTGCCGGCGACTCCGACCGACCCCTGCGGGCACAGCGGGCACAGGGATGGCACTGGGATTGGCACCAGGGGACAAGGGGACAAAGGGACACGGGGATGTGGCACCGGGATGGCACCGGGATGGCACCAGAAGGGCCCCAGGAACGGCTCCGGATCCGCCTCGGGATCCGCTGCCGGCGACTCCGACCAACCCAGGGGAAAGGTGGCACCAGTGGCACCCACGGCACCAAGATGGCACCAGTGGCAACAAGATGGCACCAATGGTACCCATGGCACCAAGATGGCACCAGTGACACCCATGGCACCAAGATGGCACCAATGGCACAAAGATGGCACCACTGACACCCATGGCACCAAGATGGCACCAATGGCACAAAGATGGCACCAGTGACACCCATGGCACCAAGATGGCACCAATGGCACAAAGATGGCACCAATGGCACAAAGATGGCACCACTGACGCCCATGGCACAAAGATGGCACCAATGGCATCCATGACATCCAGATGTCACCAATGGCAACAAGATGGCACCACTGACACCCATGGCACCAAGATGGCACCAGTGGCACCCAGATGGCACCAGTGGCACCCACAACATCTCAATGGCTCCAATGGCACCCAGAGGGTACCAATGTCATCAATGGCACCATGATGACGTCCGTGGCACGCAAGACATCTCCATGGCACCAATGGCACCAAGATGGCACCAGTGACATCCATGACACCCAGATGGCACCAATGTCATCCATGACACCCAGATGGCACCAATGGCACCAAGATGGCACCAACGTCATCCATGACACCCAGATGGCACCAATGGCACCCACAACAACCCAATGGCACCAACGGCACCAATGGCATCAGGATGGCACCAAGATGGCACCAAGATGGCACCAGTGACATCCATGACACCCAAGTGCCACCAATGACACCGAGGACACCAAATGGCACCAAGATGGCTCCAATGGCACTCAAGACATCACAGTGGCGTCAATGGCTCCAAGATGGCACCAATGACCTCCATGACACCCAAGTGCCAACAACGGCACCCACAACAACCCAATGGCACCAATGGCGCCCAAGACACCCAAATGGCACCAGTGGCACACAGGACACTCAGATGGCATCAATGGCACCCAGATGACACCAATGGCTCTCACGGCATCTCAATGGCCCCAATTGCACCATGATGGCACCAATGGCACCGAGATGGTTCCAGTGGCACTCAGAACAAATCAACGGCTTCAATGCCACCCAAGGTCATCAGATGGCACCAACAGCACCCAACCACCACCAAAACCCCCCCGAGCACCCAAACCCCACCGACCTCCTGGGCGTGCCATCCTCGTGCGGCGGCACGATGCCCACGGTGACGGTGACCGAGGTGCGCAGGAGGTCGATCATCTGCTCGTGGCTCAGGGCCACCTTGCACACCTCCAGCAGGCCGTGCCACCGCGGCCCGGGGACACCGGGGCACCCGCGGCACGGGGATGGCACCCAGGGGGACAAGGGCGAGAAGGTGGCACCGAGATGGCACCAATGGAACCAATGGAACCAATGGCACCCAGATGTGACCAATGGCACCCAGATGTGACCAATGGCACCCAGATGTGACCAATGGCACCATTGGCACCCAGATGTGACCAATGGCACCCAGATGGCAACAATGGCATCAGTGGCGCCCAGATGACACCAATGGCACCAAGACACCACCAATGTCCTCCATGACACCAAGATGGCGCCAACGGCACCAAGACATTCAGGTGTCACCAATGGTACCAAGATGGCTTCAATGGCACCCAAGACACTCAGATGGCATCCACGACACCAAGATGGCACCAACAGCACCCAACCACCACCAAAACCCCCCCGAGCACCCAAACCCCACCGACCTCCTGGGCGTGCCATCCTCGTGCGGCGGCACGATGACGACGGTGACGGTGACCGAGGTGCGCAGGAGGTCGATCATCTGCTCGTGGCTCAGGGCCACGGCGGCCACCTTGCACACCTCGAGGAGGCGGCTGCCGCGCCGCAGCCCGGCCTGCCAGGCGAAGCCGTACTCCTCCACCTCGGCCACGCTGCCGTCGGGGTGCACGTGGAAGCCCAGCTGGCCCAGCCCGTTGCGCCGCAGCGTCATGTCCACCGTGGCGCAGCCCGGCGTGGTCATCTGCCGGAAACACGGACCCGACACCGGTCATTGCTTGGGCGGCGTCGAGGTGAAAAAATCCAAAGTTTTGGGATAAAATTGAGATTTTTGGGGTTGGTTTTGGCAAGCCCAGCTGGCCCAGCCCGTTGTGTCGCAGCCCGGCGCGGTCATCTGCCGGAAAACACGGACCTGACACCGGTCATTGCTTGGGCGGCGTCGAGGTGAAAAAATCCAAAGTTTTGGGATAAAATTGGGATTTTTGGGGTTGGTTTTGGCAAGCCCAGCTGGCCCAGCCCGTTGTGTCGCAGCCCGGCGCGGTCATCTGCCGGAAAACACGGACCCGACACCGGTCATTGCTTGGGCGGCGTCGAGGTGAAAAAATCCAAAGTTTTGGGATAAAATTGGGATTTTTGGGGTTGGTTTTGGGAAGCCCGGCCGGCCCAACCCGTTGCGCCGCAGCGTCGTGTCCACCGTGGCGCAGCCCGGCGTGGTCACCTGCCCCCAACGGACCCAGCACCATTCATTGGTTGGGTGGCATCGAGGTGAAAAAATCCAAAATTCAAATTTTGGGTTAAAATTGAGGTTGTTTGGGGTCGGTTTGGGGGCGTTTTGTTGGCGGTGTTTTGGATTTTCTGACGTTTTTTGCGCGTTCTCATCTTTGTCCAGTTCCTCCTTTGTGCCCCTTCTCCAATTCAACGAGCTTTCCTCAATTTGATCAATTTAACCCAATTTCCTCAATTTTTCCATCATTTCCCTCATTTTACCTCAATTTCATTCATTTTAACCCAAATTTCCTCAAATTTTCCACCATTTCCCTCATTTTACCTCAATTTCATTCATTTTAACCCAAATTTCTTTAATTTTTTCTGTGATTTCCCCCATTTCCCGCCAATTTTCTCCCAATTTTCCCCCCAATTTTCCCCAATTTTCTCCCATTTCTTCCCATTTTCCCCCATTTCTATTTCCACCCATTTTTTTTTCCAATTTCCCCCATTTCCCTCCAATTTTCTCCCAATTTTCCCCCCATTTGTCCAATTTTTCCCCCAATTTTCCCCCCATTTTCTCCCATTTCCCCCCATTTCCCTCCAACTTTTTTCCAATTTTTTCCCATTTTCCCCCCATTTCCATTTCCACCCTTTTTTTTCCAATTTCCCCCATTTCCCTCCAATTTTCTCCCAATTTTCCCCAATTTTCTCCCATTTCCCTCCAAATTTTTTCCAGTTTTTTCCCATTTTTCCCCCATTTCCATTTCCACCCATTTTTTCCCAATTTTCCCCCCCATTTCCCTCCAATTTTCTCCCAATTTTCCCCCCCATTTCCCTCCAAATTTTTTCCAATTTTTTCCCATTTTCCCCCATTTCCATTTCCACCCATTTTTTTCCAATTTCCCCCATTTCCCTCCAATTTTCCCCCCATTTCTCCAATTTTTTCCCCCAATTTTCCCCAATTTTCTCTCATTTCCCTCCAATTTTTTTCCAATTTTTTCCTCCATTTCCATTTCCACTCATTTTTTTTTTCCCAATTTCCCCCATTTCCACCCATTTTCCCCCCAACTTTTCCCCACTCCCCCTCACCTTGAGCCTCTGCACGATCTCCTTCACCTCCTCGGCCGCTCCCTCCGCTCCTTCCTCCGATCCCGGCGCCGATGCCGACGTTCCCGGCGCCGATGCCGATGTCGCCGCCGCCGATGCCGACGTTCCCGGCGCCGATGCCGACGTCGCCGCCGCCGCCCCCACCCTGACGCTGACCAGATCCCCCCGGCCGTGGTAAATCCTCAACGCCGCCCCCTCCGCGCTCCACCCGATGACGTCCCCGGTGAAACAATGGAACACGACCTCCTTGGCCACCAGATCCACCAAAACCAGCAGCTCCTTGGAAATGGCCAACGCGCACGGCACCTCCTCGCCGCCCCGGCCGAAATCCAGCGCCGCCACGCGCCAAGAGACGGCGCCGGCGCTCTCCAGCTCCGCCAAGGGCCGCGCTCGCGATTTCTCCTTCTTTTTGGAGGCCAAGGAGATGAGGTTGAACTTGCCCGCCGCGTCCAAGGGGGTGTTGGTGACGTAGTTCTCCGCCAGGTCCCGCAGGTACTCCTGGCGCGTCCTGGTGGCCATGGCGCGGAACTTGTGCGATTTGTGCGCCGCGTTCTCGCCGTTGATGGCCTTGGCCAACAGGAAGGCGCGGAAGAGGTCGGAGCGGCGGAAGGTGACGCCCGACGGGGGCACCGGGGGCCCGAAGGGGGGAACGTCCTTGGAGCGCGTGACGGCGACGCTGGTTTGGGAGGAAAAAAGGGACTTTAGGGAATTTTGGGGGAATTTTTGCTGATTTTTATGAATTTTTGGGGGGTTTTTTGGGGATTTTTGGGGATTTTTTTGGGATTTTGGGGAATTTTTGGGACTCCCAGGTCCTGGGAGACTGAAGGGTGGGAGGTCCTTGGAGCCCGTGACAGCCAGGCTGCGTTGGGGGGAAAAACGGGATTTTAGGGAATTTTGGGGGAATTTTTGCTGATTTTTATGAATTTTTGGGGGGTTTTTTGGGGATTTTTCAGGAATTTTGGGGAATTTTTGGGATTCCAAACTCCCCGGGGGCCGAAGGGGGGGACATCCTTGGAGCGCGTGACGGCCACGCTGGGTTGGGGGAAAAAAAGATTTTGGGATTTCAGAAAGTTCTGGCAAATTTCTTGGGAATTTTTTGCAAATTTCTTGGGGATTTTTTGGGGGACTTTTTGTGAATTTTTTGGGGATTTTGGGGAATGATGGGGATTCCAAACTCCCGGGGGGCCGAAGAGTGGGACGGCCTTAGAGCGCACAACGGCAACGCTGGTTTGGGGCAAAAAAAGCATTTTGGGAAGTTTGGGGAATTTTGGGGGGAAATTTTTTTTGCGAATTTTTGCGAATTTTTTACAATTTTTCCAATTTTTTTGCATTTTTTAGCCGAACTCCCGGGAATTTTGGGGATTGCCTCCTGGGTGCCGGTCCCACCTGTAGGAGACGTTGTCGGAGCAGGGCTGGTGGGCGCGCACGATGATGAAGACGTGCTGGAAGTGCGAGCGCACGTTCTGCGGCGTGAAGGGCAGCGCGCCCGGCTCTTGGAAGATGATGGTGACGATGTCGTTGCCGATGTGGCGCTTCCGGAGGAGCTGGGAACGGAGTTTTGGCAATAAAAACCCAACGGGAATGGGTGGGATGAGGATTTGGGGTGGTTCCAGGGAGTTTTGGGGTTGTTCAGGTCTTGGGGGGTTTCAATGCTTGGGATCACCAAGCAATCTTTGGGATCATCCAATCCTCGGGATCTTCCAGTCTTTGGGATTTCCCAAATCTTGGGATTCTCCAATCCTTGGATCTCCCAATCAACCTTTGGGATCCTCCAAATGTTGGGATCATCCAACTCATTGGACCACCCAACCCTTGAAATCTTTCAACTCCTGGATCTCCCAACCAACCCTTGGGATCATCCAACTTCTGGGACCATCCAACTCTTGAAACCACCCAACCCTTGGGATCACCCAACCCTTGGGATCCTCCAACTTTTGGAATCCTTCAAACCTTGAGATCTCCCAACCCTTGAGATCCTTCAACCCTTGGGATCCTTCAACCCTTGAGATCCTTCAACCCTTGGGATCCTTCCACCCTCAGGATCCTCCAACTCTTGGGATCCCTCAACTCTTTGAACCCTTCAACCTTTGGGATCTCCTGCTGAAATCCCAGATCCTGAGAAGATCCCGAGAAGATCCCAAGATCCCAAACTCACTCTTGGTGTCGAGCTGCGCCGCGTACTTGGTGAAGACCCTGAGCGTCACCTTCTCACCCAGGAGGTTCCAACCCTTGGGAACCTTCAACCTTTGGGATCTCCCAACTTCTGGGACCATCCAACTCTTGTGATCCTCCAACTTTTGGGATCTCCAACTCTTGGAATCCTTCAAACCTTGAGTTCCCCCAACTCCTGGGACCACCCAACCCTTGGGAACCTCCAACCTTTGGGATCTCCCAACCCTTGGGACCTCCCGATCTCCATGGATTCCATGGAAGGTTCTGGAGGTACCTGCTGGCGGTTGTTGGGCGTGTAGGGCAGCATGGTGGACACGTGGAACATGATCTCGTAGTCCTGGTACGTGGTGTACAGCGAGTGCGTGCCCGTGGAGTCGGCTGCGGAGAAACGGGAAAGAGGAGACGGTGAAATGCCAGAAATGGATTTGGTGAAATGCCAGAAATGGATTTGGTGGAATCCCAAAAATCAGATCTGGGGGAATCCCAAAAAATGGATTTGGTGGAATCCCAAAAAATGGATTTGGTGGAATCCCAAAAAATGGATTTGGTGGAATCCCAAAAAGCAGATCTGGGGGAATCCCAAAAAATGGATTTGGTGGAATCCCAAAAAATGGATTTGATGGAACCCCAAAAAATGGATTTGGTGGAATCCCAAAAAATGGATTTGGTGGAATCCCAAAAAGCAGATCTGGGGGAATCCCAAAAAATGGATTTGGTGGAATCCCAAAAAATGGATTTGGTGGAATCCCAAAAAATGGATTTGGTGGAACCCCAAATAATGGATTTGGTGGAATCCCAAAAATCAGATCTGGGGGAATCCCAGAAAATGGATTTGGTGGAATTGCAAGAAGCGGATCTTTGGGAATTCCAAAAAACTGAGCCGGTGAAATCCCAAAAAGCGGATCCAGGGAAATCCTAAAACGTGGAGCTGGTGAAATACCAAAAAATTGATCCAGGGAAATCCCAAAAAACTGATCAGGTGAAATCCCAAAAAGTGGAGCTGGTGAAATCCCAAAAAATGGGTATGGTGAAATCCCAAAAAATTGATCAGGTGGAATCCCGAAAACCAGAGCTGGTAAAATCCTGAAAATCAGAAATGGGCCAATCCCAAAAAGTGGATCCAGAGAAATCCCAAAAAGCGGAGCCGGTGAAATCCCGAAAATGGATCAAGAGAAATCTCGAAAAACGGATCTGGTGAAATCCCAAAAACTGGATCTGGGGGAATCCCATGAAATCCCAGAAAAACGGCGCCGGTGAAATCCCAAAAAACAGATTTGGAGGAATCCCAAAACACAGAGCCGGTGAAATCCCAAAGAAATTCGGGATCAAATGGAATCCCGACAAACCAATCCAGTGAAATCAGAAAAAGCGGAGCTGGTGGAACCCCAAAACAAAGATTTGGTGGAATCCCAAAAACTGGATCCGATGAAATCCTGGCCTCTCAAAAGTTCCTCTTGGTGTCCAACGGGGACCACCCAACCCCTGGGATCGTCCCTCAACCTTGGGATCACCCAACCCTTGGGATCCTTCAACCCTTGGGACCCCCTAAACTCTTCCAACCTCTGGAATCCCCCAACTTCTGGGATCACCCAACCCTTGGGATCCCCCAACCCTTGAGATCCTTCAACCTTTGGGATCTTTCAACTTTTGGGATCCTTCAACTTCTGGGACCATCCAACCCTTGAGATCCTTCAACCCTTGGGATCTCCCAACCATTGAGATCTTTCAACCCTTGGGATCCTTCAACCCTTGAGATCCTTCAACCCTTGGGATCTCCCAACCATTGAGATCCTTCAACCCTTGGGATCCTTCAACCCTTGAGATCCTTCAACCCTTGGGATCCTTCAACCCTTGGGATCTCCCAATCCTTGAGATCCTTCAACCCTTGGGATCCTTCAACCCTTGGGATCCCCCAACCCTTGGGATCCTTCAACCTTCAGGATCCTCCAACTCTTGGGATCCCTCAACTCTTTGAACCCTTCAACCTTTGGGATCTCCTGCTGAAATCCCAGATCCCGAGAAGACCCCAAGAAGATCCTGAGAAGATCCCAAACTCACTTTCGGTGTCGAGCTGCGCCGCGTACTTGCTGAGGGCCCTGAGTGCCACCTTCTCACCCAGGAGGTTCCAACTCTTGGGATCTCCCAACCCTCAGAATCCTTCAACCCTTGAGATCCTTCAGCCCTTGAGATCCTTCAACCTTTGGGATCCTTCAACTCTTGGAATCCTTCAATCCTTGGATTCCTTTGGGATCCCCAAACTTCTGGGACCATCCAACCCTTGGAATCCTTCAACCAACCCTTGAGATCCTTCAACCTTTGGGATCCTCCAAGTCTTTGAATCCTCCAACCCTTGGGATCCCCAAACTTCTGGAACCACCCAACCTTTGGGATCCTTCAACCTCTGGGATCTCCCAACTTCTGGGACCATCCAACTTGAGATCCTTCAACCCTTGAGATCCCCCAACTCTTTGAATCCTTCAACCTTTGGGACCCTCCAGTTCTTGAGATCCTTCAACCCTTGGAATCCTTGAACTTTTGGGATCCCTCAACTCTTGGAGTCCTTCAACCCTTGGGATCCTTCAACCCTTGAGATCCTCCAACTTCTGGAACCAACTTTTGGGATCTCCTGGTGAAATCCCCCAAGCCAAGAAGAGCCCAGACTCACTCTTGGTGTCGAGCTGCGCCGCGCACTTGCTGAAGGACCTGAGCGTCACCTTCTCGCCCAGGAGGTTCCAACCCTTGAGATCTCCCAACCCTTGGAATCCTTCAGCCCTTGAGATCCTTCAGCCCTTGAGATCCTTCAACTCTTGGAATCCTTCAACCCTTGGATTCGTTTGGGATCCCCAAACTTTTGGGACCATCCAACCCTTGAGATCCTTCAACCTTTGGGATCCTCCAAGTCTTTGAATCCTCCAACCCTTGAGATGCTCCAACTTCTGGGCCCACCCAACCTTTGGGATCTCTGGGTGAAATCTCACGTCCCGAGAAGACCCCAAGAAGATCCCAAGACCCCAGACTCACTCTTGGTGTCGAGCTGCGCCGCGTACTTGCTGAAGGACCTGAGCGTCACCTTCTCGCCCAGGAGGTTCCAACCCTTGGGAACCTTCAACCTCTGGGATCTCCCAACTTCTGGGACCATCCAACTCGAGATCCCTCAACCCTTGAGATCGCCCAACTCTTGGAATCCTTCAACCTTTAGGACCCTCCAGTTCTTGAGATCCTTCAACCCTTGGAATCCTTGAACTTTTGGGATTCCTCAACTCTTGGAGTCCTTCAACCCTTGGGATCCTTCAACTTCTGGAACCACCCAACCCTTGAGATCCTTCAACCAACTCCTGGAATCCTTCGACCCTTTGGATCTCCCAAACTTCTGGGATCTCCTGGTGCAATTCCAGGAACATCCCAGACCCCAAGAAGATCCCAAGACCCCAGACTCACTCTTGGTGTCGAGCTGCGCCGCGTACTTGCTGAAGGACCTGAGCGTCACCTTCTCGCCCAGCAGCGTCAGGAACTCGTCGAGCGCGGGCCCGGCGGCCTCGTTGTTGTACATCTCCTCCTCCGAGCTCTGCCCGGCCTTGCAGTACAGGATCCCCACCTTGTGCCGCCGGCACAGCTGTGGCACGATGGGATTGGGGCCTTTAGGATCTTCAGAAGATCCAAAAAATCCCAAATTCCCCCAAAAAATCCAAAAATCCCCCAAAAAATCCAAAAATCCTCCAAAAAATCCAAAAATCCCCCAAAAAATCCCAAATCGCAGAGAAAAGCCAAGTCCCAAATCCAAGGAATTCAAAAAAATCCAGGAAATTCTTTCAACACCAAAAATGCCCCAAATCCCCTCAAAAAATCCTAAATCCCACAAAAAATCCCAAATCTCCCCCAAAAAATCCCCCCAAAAAAATCCCAAGTCCGAAAATAAAATCCCAAATTCCCCCAAAATCCTAAATCCCAAAATAAATCCCAAATTCCCCCCAAAAATTCCAAATCTGGAAATAAAATCCCAAATGGCAGAGAAAAGCCAAGGCCCGAATCCAAGGAATTCAAAAAAATCCAGGAAATTCCTTCAACACCAAAAATACCCCAAATCAAATCCTAAATCCCCAAAAAAATCCCAATTCTCCCCAAAAAATCCCCAAAAAATTCCCAAATCCGAAAATAAAATCCCAAATCCCTCCCAAAAATCCTAAATCCCAAAATAAATCCCAAATTTCCCCCAAAAATTCCCAAATCCGAAAATAAAATCCCAAATACCCCCAAAAATCCTAAATCCCAAAATAAATCCCAAATTCCCCCCAAAAATTCCAAATCTGGAAATAAAATCCCAAATGGCAGAGAAAAGCCAAGTCCCAAATCCAAGGAATTCAAAAAAAAGCCTGGAAATTCTTCGACACTTGGGATCCTTTAACCCTTGGAAAATGCCCAAACCAAAAATCCCAGAAAAACCCCAAAAATCAAAAAAATCTCAAAAAATGGAAAAGAAAATCCGCAAAAATTCACGAAAAAGTCGCGAGAAAGTCGCAAAAAAGTCGTGAAAGTTGACCAAAAAATCACAATAAATCCTGGAAAAATTCCCAAACGTTCCCAAGATTCCCAGGAATTATTTAACCCTTAAAATCCTTTAACCCTTCAACTACAAAGCCCAAAATGAACCAGAAATTGCTCCAAAACTCACCAAAAAAATCACGGAAAAATTGCGAAAAAATTGCAAAAATTGACAAAAAATTTGCGAAAAATTCCCAAAAAAATCCCCAAATTTCCCAAATTTCCAGGAATCATTTAACCCTTTAAATCCTTTAACCCTTCAACTACAAAGCCCAAAATGACCCAAACAATGCCCAAAAAATCACCGAAAATTCACCAAAAAATCACCGAAAATTCCAAAAAATTGCAAAAATTCCCTGAAAAATTCCGGAAAAAATTCCCAAACTTTCCCAAATTGTGAGGAATTCTCACCCCCTGCTCGTCCAGCTTGAGGAGCTGCTCGGGGACCTTGGGGGAGGCCAGGGCCAGGCGCAGGCAGTGCACGTTGAGCTCGGGCAGGACGAACTCCAGCAGCTCCCGCACCGGGATCCCCAAAAAATTCCCCAAAAAAATCCTCAAAAATCCCCAAAATTCCCCCAAAATCCCAGGAATCCTTCAAGAGTTGGGAGGGTTTAAGGGTGGAACGGGAGTGACAAAATCCCTAAAAAATTCCTGAAAAATCGCTGAAAAATCCCGAAAAATCACCGAAAATTCACAAAAAAATCGGCGAAAATTCACAAAAAAATCGCAAAAATTCCCAGAAAAATTCCAGACAAAATTCCCAAATTTCTGAAATTTGCAGGAAACGTTTAACCCTTTAAATCCTTTAACCCTTCAACTACAGACCCCAAAATGACCCAAAAATTGCCTAAAAAATGACAGAAATTCACCGAAAAATCGGCAAAAAATTCACAAAAAAATCGCAAAAATTCCCGGAAAAATTCCGGAAAAAATTCCCAAAATTTCCCAAATTTCCAGGAATCATTTAACCCTTTAAATCCTTTAACCCTTTAACTACAAAGCCCAAAATGACCCAAACAATGCCCAAAAAATCACCGAAAATTCACAAAAAAATCAGCGAAAATTCACAAAAATTCCCAGAAAAATTCCGGAAAAAATTCCCAAACTTTCCCAAATTGTGAGGAATTCTCACCCCCTGCTCGTCCAGCTTGAGGAGCTGCTCGGGGACCTTGGGGGAGGCCAGGGCCAGGCGCAGGCAGTGCACGTTGAGCTCGGGCAGGACGAACTCCAGCAGCTCCCGCACCGGGATCCCGCGGCCCGAGCCGGCCTTGGCCGTGCTGGGGGTGGCGTCCTCCAGGATGGAACCGCGCAGGGTCGCCAGCTGGGAAGGGGAAATTGGGAAAAATTCGAGAAATTCGGGAAAATTAGGGAAAATTAGAAGGGAAATTTGATTTTTTGGGGGGTTTATGAGGGGGTTTTGGGATTTTTTGGGGATTTTTTGGGGGATATTTCGGGGATGTTTTGGGGTTTTTTGGACCTGGCTGGTGCGGAAGATGAGGCGCTGCTGGAACTGGGGGCACAAAAATCCCAATTTTGGGGGGATTTTTTCCCAATTTTGGGGGGATTTTTTGGGGATATTTTGGGCTATTTTTGGGGGATATTTCAGGGATATTTCAGGGATATTTGGGGTTTTTTGGACCTGGCTGGTGCGGCAGATGAGGCGCTGCTGGAACTGGGGGCACAAAAATCCCAATTTTGGGGGGAATTTTTGGGGATTTTTGGGAGATATTTCAGGGATATTTTAGGGATATTTTGGGGATATTTTGGGTTTTTTTTGGACCTGGCTGGTGCGGCAGATGAGGCAGGGCTGGGCTGGGGGCACAAAAATCCCAATTTTGGGGGGATTTTTGGGGATATTTTGGGGATTTTTGGGAGATATTTCAGGGATATTTTGGGGGATATTTCGGGGATATTTTGGGGTGTTTTGGACCTGGCTGGTGCGGCAGATGAGGCAGGGCTGGAACGGGGGGCACAAAAATCCCAATTTTGGGGGGATTTTTGGGGATATTTTGGGCTATTTTTGAGGGATTCTTGGGGAATATTTCAGAGATATTTTGGGCTGTTTTTGGGAGATATTTCAGGGATATTTTGGGGTGAATTTGGGGTTTTTTGGACCTGGCTGATGTGGCAGATGAGGCGGGGCTGGAACTGGGGGCACAGAAATCCCAATTTTGGGGGTATTTTTTGGGGATATTTTGGAGATTTTTGGGGGATATTTCAGGGATATTTTGGGTTTTTTTTGGACCTGGCTGGTGCGGCAGATGAGGCAGGGCTGGAACTGGGGGCACAAAAATCCCAATTTTGGGGGGAATTTTTGGGGATATTTTGGGCTGTTTTTGGGGGATATTTCAGGGATATTTCAGGGATATTTGGGGTTTTTTTTGACCTGGCTGGTGCGGCAGATGAGGCGCTGCTGGAACTGGGGGCACAAAAATCCCAATTTTGGGGGGATTTTTTGGGGATATTTTGAGGATATTTTGGGCTATTTTTGGGAGATATTTCAGGGATATTTCAGGGATATTTGGGGTTTTTTGGACCTGGCTGGTGCGGCAGATGAGGCGCTGCTGGAACTGGGGGCACAGAAATCCCAATTTTGGGGGGATTTTTTGGGGATATTTTGGGGATATTTTGGGCTATTTTTGAGGGATTTTTGGGAGATATTTCAGGGATATTTTGGGGTGAATTTGGGCTGTTTCTGACCTGGCTGGTGCGGCAGATGAGGCGCTGCTGGAACTGGGGGCCGTGCTCCGAGGGCTCCTCCAGCCGCTCCCGCCGCACGCTCACGGCCACCGGGCCCAGCTTCTCGTCCAGGCCGAAATAATTGGAGTGTTCTGGGGAAAAAGGGGCAAAAAATGGGAAAAATGAGAAAAATTGGGCAAAATTGGGGGTCACTGGGGGTAAGGGAGGGGAGAAATGGGGGGAAATGGGGAAAAATGGAAATTTTGGAGGGAAAAATTGGATTTTTTGAAGGGGGGAAATGGGGGAAAATGGGAATTTTGGGGAGAAAAATTGGGAAATAAATGGGGAACAGTGGGGGAATAGTGGGGGGAAATTGGGGGAAAATGAGAATTTGGGGGAATAAAAAGGAGAAAATGACAATTTTAGGGGGGAAATGGGAATTTGGGGAGGGGAAATGGGGAAAATAGGGGAAAACGGGGATTTGGGGGGAAATGGGAGAAAAAAATGGGAATTTTGGGGGGAAAAATGGGGAGAAATGGGGAATAAATGGGGGGCAAAAGAGGAATTTGGGGGAAAAGGGCAAAAATTGGGGAAAATGGGGGGAAATGGGGAGAGAATGGGGGGAAGTGGGAGTGGAGAAGGGAAAATGAGGAAAATGGGAATTTTTGGGGTGGAAAATGGGAATTTGGGGGAAAATTGGGAATTAGAGATGGGAAAAAGGGGGAGAAAAGGGAAAAATTGAGGAAAATTGGGGGAAAATAGGGCAGAATGGGGGAAAATGGGGAAAAAATTGGGATTTTTGGAGGGGGAAATGGGGAAAATGGGATTGAAGGGGAGAAAAATGGGGGAAATGGGGAGGGGGGGAAGGGAAAAAATGGGAATTTGGGGGGGAAATGGGAATTTGGGAGAGGAAATTGGGAAAATGGGGGGAAATTGGGGAAAATTCGGGAAATGGGAGGGAAATGGGGGAATGGGGAAAATGGGAATTTGGAGGGACGGGAAATGGGAATTTGGGGGGAAAACGGGAAAAATTGGGGAAAATTGGGAAAAATGGAGGGAAAATGGGGGAAAAGATGGGAAAAATTGGGGGAAAATGGGGGGGGGAAAGTTGGGAACAATTGGGGAAAATGGGGGAAAATGGGGAAAAATTGAAAAAATGGGGATTTTGATGGGAAATTGGAATTTGGGGGGGAAATGGGGAAAAATGGGGGAAAAGGGGGGAAATTTGGATGGGGAAAATGGGAAAAATTGAGGAAAAATGGGAGGAAAATGGGAAGAAACAGGGGAAAAATTGGAGAAAAATGGGGGAAATTTTGAAAACATGGGGATTTTGAGTGGAAATTGGAATTTGGGGAGGGAAAATGAGGAAAAACCTCCAAAAAATTTCCCAAAAACTCCGAATTTCCCACCTTTGCTGTGGAAGCAGTCCCTGTAGGAGGTGGCGCCCAGGTCGGCGTGCTCCACCCCGAAACTCCGAAAATTGAGGGAAAATGGGGGAAAATGGGGGGGAAAAGTTGGGAAAAAATTGAGGGAAAATGGAGGAAAAATGGGGGGAAATTGGAGAAAAATGGGAGAAAATTGGGAAAAATTGAAAAATGGGGATTTTGATGGGAAATTGGAATTTGGGGGGGAAATGGGGGGAAAATGGGGGGAAATTGGGGGAAAAGGGGGGAAATTTGGATTGGGGGAAACTTGGAAAAATTGAGGAAAAATGGGAGGAAAATGGGAAAAAATGGGAAAAATTGGGGGAAAATGGGGGAAAAGTGGGGGAAAATGGGAAAAATTGGGGAAAATTGGGAAAATTTGAAAAATGGGGATTTTGATGGGAAATTGGAATTTGGGGAGGAAATGGGGAAAATTGGGGGGAATTGGGGAAAAATGGGGAAAAATTGGGAGAAATTGAGGGGAAATGGGGGAAAAGATGGGAAAAAACTGGGGAAAATGGGGGGGGAAGTTGGGAAAAATTGAGGGAAAATGTGGGAAAAGATGGGAAAAAATTGGGGGAAAAGTTGGGAAAAAATTGAGGGAAAATGGGGGAAAAATTGGGGAAAAATTGGGAAAATTTGGGGGAAAATGGGGGAAATTGGGAAAAATTGAAAAATGGGGATTTTGATGGGAAATTGGAATTCAGGGAGGGAAAATGAGGAAAAACCTCCAAAGAAATTCCCAAAAAACCCCAAATGTTCCCACCTTTGCCATGGAAGCAGTCCCTGTAGTAGGTGGCGCCCAGGTCGGCGTGCTCCACCCCGAAACTCCGAAAATTGAGGGAAAATGGGGGAAAATTGGGAAAAATTGGGGGAAAATGGGGAAAATTTGAGGGAAAATGGGGGAAAAGATGGGAAAAATTTGGGGAAAATGGGGGGGAAAGTTGGGAAAAAATGGGGGAAAATGGGGGGGGAAAGTTGGGAAAAAATTGAGGGAAAATGGAGGAAAAATGGGGAAAATTGGGAAAAATTGAGGGAAAATGGGGGAAAAGATGGGAAAAATTTGGGGAAAATGGGGGGGAAGTTGGGAAAAAATTGAGGGAAAATGGGGGGAAAATTGGGGGAAAATGAGGGAAAAGGGGGGAAATTTGGGTTGAGGAAAAATGGGAGGAAAATGGGAAGAAATGGGAAAAATTGGGGGAAAATTGGAGAAAAATGGGGGAAATTTTGAAAAAATGGGGATTTTGAGTGGAAATTGAAATTCGGGGAGGGAAAATGAGGAAAAACCTCCAAAGGAATTCCCAAAAACCCCAAATGTTCCCACCTTTGCCGTGGAAGTAGTCCCTGTAGTAGGTGGCGCCCGGGTCGGCGTGCTCCACCCCGAAGCTCCGAAGCCTCTCCGGGTTCCTCCGCTCGTCCTTGGCGAACTCCAGAACGGAAACGCCGGCGTTGGAAACCTTCCAGCAGCTCCCAGAGTCCCCCAGAATCCCAGCAGATGACGACGATGACGACGATGATGAAGATGAAAACCCAGATTTGGAAAAGCTGACGTCGCGCTCGCCGCGGCCGCCGCCGATCTCGTTGCGGAAATGAGGACAACTCAACAACAAATCGTTGCTGGTGTCGTCGCCCAAATCCTGCTCCAGGTTTTCTTTGGAATTCAGATTTTCCAGGCTGGAGAAGAGTTTGGGCTCGGAGCCGGCGGAGGCGGCCGAGGCTCCCGTGGTCGTGTTGCGCCGCCGCGTCCCCGCCGAGGCTCCGGCGGAAACGGCCTCGAAGAAAATGCTCTGGACGTCAAAATGAGCGAAACTTTTGCGCCAAATCCAAGATTTTGGAGCTTCTGGAATTTTGGGCTCTTCGGGCTCTTTGGGGCTGAGGAGTTTTTTGAAGATGGAATCGTCGGGTTTCAAACGGCGCCGGGGTTTTTCTCTCGGAGCTTGAGTTTGATCCGAATTTTGATCCGAATTTTGATCCGAGTTTTGATCCGAATTCGGATGGAAATTTTGGGGGCTTTGGGGTTTTTTCGTTCGGAATTCGTTGAGGATCTCGTAAAAGCTTTGCTCCGGGATTCCCTGGACGTCGATGGAGGAGGTGCTGCCGTACTCGCGGAACAGCCCGGCGGAACTTGCGGAACTCCCGCGGATCTCCGGGACCTCCTCGGGGTCGCACTCGCTCAGGGTGACCTCGCTGCTGCTCCTCTGGCGCAAAGGAACCCCCAGAAATCCCTCCTGGAACTCCGGATCTTTCCAGTGAGGGACCAGGCGCCGGTGGAAGGGTTTGAAAGGCGCTTGGGAAGGTTGGGAATCGCGGCAGGTTCCGGAATATTCCTTGGAGCGCGGAGGCCACTCGGCCACGCGGGCGCGGACGCCCATCTTGGGCACCGGGGGGATCTCGGAGCGTTGGGAGCTCATGGTCCTCCAAGGGAATCTGGGATTCTGGAGGTCCAGGAGGTCCTGGAGGTCCAGAAGGTCCAGGAGGTTCAGGAGGTCCAGAAGGTTCAGAAGACCCAGAAGGTTCTGGAGGTTCAGAAGATCCAGGAGGTCCTGGAGGTTCAGGAGGTTCAGAAGATCTGGGAGGTCCAAGAGGTCCTGCAGGTCAAGGAGGTGCAGGAGATCAAGGAGGTCCAGAGGTCCAAGAGGTTCAGAAGATCCAGAAGGTCCAGGAGGTTCAGAAGATCCAGAAGGTCAAGGAGGTTCAGGAGGTCCAGGAAGTCTGAGGGTTCAGGAGGTCCTGGAGGTTCAGAAGGTTCAGGAGGTCCAGAAGATCTGGGAGGTCCAGGAGGTCCTGGAGATTCAGGAGGTCCAGGAGGTCCAAGAGATCCAGAGGACCTGGAGGTCCTGGAGGTCCTGGAGGTTGAGAAGATCCAGGAGGTCCAGGAGGTTCTGGAGATTCAGGAGGTTCAGGAGGTCGAGAAGATCCAAGAGGTCCTGGAGGTCAAGAAGGTCCAGGAGGTCCTGGAAGTCTGGGAGGTCCAAAGGTCCAGAAGGTTCTGGAGGTCCAAGAGGTCCAGGAGGTCTGGGAGGTCCTGGAGGTTCTGGAGATCCAGAAGGTTGAGAAGATCCAGGAGTCCAGGAGGTTCTGGAGATTCAGAAGGTCCTGGAGGTTCAGGATGTTCAGAAGGTTCAGGAGGTTCAGGAGGTTCAGGACGTTCAGGACATGCAGGAGATTCAGAAGATCCAGAAGGTCAAGGAGATTCAGAAGGTCCAGGAGGTCTTGGAGGTCAAGGAGGTGCTGGAGATCCAGGAGGTTGAGAAGATCCAGGAAGTCCAAGAGGTCCAGAGGTCCTGGAGGTCCTGGAGGTTCAGGAGGTCCAGAAGGTCCTGGAGGTTTTGGAAGTGCTGGAGATCAAGGAGGTTCAGAAGATCTGGGAGGTCCAGAAGGTCAAGGAGGTCCAGAAGATCCAGGAGGTCCAGGAGGTGCAGAAGGTCTTGGAATTGCAGGAGATCAAGGAGGTTCAGGAGGTCCAGGAGGTGCAGGAGGTCCAGAGGACCTGGAGGTTCAGGGGGTTCAGAAGATGCAGGAGGTGCAGGAGATCCAGGAGGTCAAGGAGGTTCAGAAGATGCAGGAGGTGCAGGAGATCCAGGAGGTTCAGAAGGTGCAGGAGCTCCAGGAGGTTCAGAAGATGCAGGAGGTGCAGGAGATGCAGGAGGTTCAGGAGATTCAGAAGATGCAGGAGGTGCAGGAGGTGCAGGAGATCCAGGAGGTTCAGAAGGTGCAGGAGGTTCAGAAGGTGCAGGAGATCCAGGAGGTTCAGAAGATGCAGGAGGTGCAGGAGATCCAGGAGGTTCAGGAGGTTCAGAAGGTGCAGGAGCTCCAGGAGGTTCAGAAGATGCAGGAGGTGCAGGAGATCCAGGAGGTTCAGAAGATGCAGGAGGTGCAGGAGATGCAGGAGATCCAGGAGGTTCAGAAGATGCAGGAGGTGCAGGAGATGCAGGAGATCCAGGAGGTTCAGAAGGTGCAGGAGGTGCAGGAGATGCAGGAGGTCAAGGAGGTTCAGGAGATCCACAAGGTCCAGAGGTCCAGGAGGTGCAGGAGCTCCAGGAGGTTCAGAAGATCCAGAAGATCAAGGAGGTTCAGGAGATCCACAAGGCCCAGAGGTCCAGGAGGTGCTGGAGCTCCAGGAGGTTCAGAAGGTGCAGGAGGTTCAGGAGGTTCAGAAGGTGCAGGAGGTGCAGGAGCTCCAGGAGGTGCAGGAGGTTCAGAAGGTGCAGGAGGTGCAGGAGATCCAGAAGATCAAGGAGGTTCAGGAGATCCACAAGGCCCAGAGGTCCAGGAGGTGCAGGAGCTCCAGGAGGTTCAGAAGATCCAGGAGGTCAAGGAGGTTCAGGAGATGCCCAAGGCCCAGAGGTCCAGGAGGTGCAGGAGCTCCAGGAGGTCATGGCAGGAAGCGGCGGCGGCGCCGCATGCTGGGAGGGCTGGGGGGAACAAAGAACCAAAACTCAGGATTTGATCCCAAAAATGGAGGGGATTTTAGCCAAAAATGGAGGGACGTGACCTCAAAATTACAGGAAATTTATCTCAAAAGAATTGGGGATTTTATCCCAGAAATGAGGGATTTTACAGCAAAAATTGAGGGATTTTTTTCCCAAAAATGAGGAATTTTAGAGCAAAACTTGAGGGATTTTAGAGCAAAAATTTAGGGATTTTTCCCCCAAAATTTGAAGGTTTTATCCCAAAAATGAGGGATTTTAGAGCAAAAATTGAGGGATTTTTTCCCCAAAATTTGGGGATTTTTTCCCAAAAATTTGGGGATTTTTTCCCAAAAATGAGGGATTTTAGAGCAAAAATTGAGGGATTTTAGAGCAAAAATTTGGGGATTTTATCCCAGAAATGAGGGATTTTTAAGCAAAAATTGAGGGATTTTTCCCCAAAAATTTGAGGGTTTTATCCCAGAAATGAGGGATTTTAGAGCAAAAATTGAGGGATTTTTTCCCCAAAATCTGGGGATTTTTTCCCAAAAATTTGGGGATTTTTTCCCCAAAATTTGGGAAAAAATCCCAAAAATGAGGGATTTTAGAGCAAAAATTGAGGGATTTTTTCCCCAAAAATTTGGGGATTTTATCCCAAAACTGAGGAATTTTAGACAAAAATTAAGGGATTTTTATCCAAAAAATTGAGGGATTTTTATCCCAAAAATTGAGGGATTTGACCTCAAAATTACAGGAATTTTATCCCAAAAATTTTGGGGATTTTATCCCAAAATTGAGGAATTTTAGCTCAAAAATTGAGGGATTTGAGACCAAAATTAAGGGAATTTTATCCTGAAAATTGAGGAATTATCATCCCAAAATTCAGGAATGTTATGCAAAAAATTGGGGGATTTTATCCTGAAAATTAAGAGAATTTTAGTCAAAAGATTGAGGGATTTGACCCCAAAATTGAAGGATATTATCCCAAAAATAAAGGGAATTTCAGCCTGAAATTGTGGGAATTTCAGTCAAAATTGCAAGAATTTTATCCCAAAATTGTGGGGATTTTGTCCCAAAAATTGAGGGATTTGACACCAAAACTGTGGGAATTTTATCCTGAAATTTTATGGATTTGACACCAAAATTGTGGGAATTTTAGCCAAAATTTGAGGGATTTTAACCCCAATAATTAAAACCCCCAAATTAATCCCCAAAACCCCAAATTATAATCCCAAAAAAGCCACAAAAAATTAAAAAGAAAAGAAATAAACCCCAAAAAGCCCGCAAAAATTCCCAAAAAACCCAAATTAATCCCAAAAAAACCCCAAATTATTCCCTAAAATTCACGAAGAATTGCCAAAAACTCCAAATTCATCCCAAAGAACCCTAAATTAACCCCAAAAACCACAAAAAAATCCCCAAAATCACCAAAAAATTCCCAAAAAATCCCCAATAATTCCCAAACCCCAAAATTCTTTCAAAAAAACTCAAATTAATCCCAAAATTAACAAAAAACTCCCAAAAATGCCCCAAAAATGTGAAAAACCCCCAAGCCCAACCCCTGCAATGGGGTCGGGGGCTCCTAATGAGGGCAGGAACTCATTAATGAGGCCGAGGTAATTAATGAGGGACTCATTAACCAGGGGTTAATTAATGGGGTACTCATTAAGCAGGGATTCATTAATGAGGGACTCATTAATGAGGGATTATTCCACCAAATTCCAAAAAAAATCACAATTTTTCCCTCAAAATCCAACCCTAAATCACCTCAGGAAACCCAAATTCCCCAAAAAATCACAAATTTTCCTTCAAAATTCAACCTAAAATCCCCTCAGGGACACCAAAACCCCTCAGGAACCCCAAATTCCCCTAAAATCAAAATTTTTCCCTCAAAATTCAACCCTAAATCCCCTCAGGAACCTCAAATTCTCCAAAAATCACAATTTTTCCCTTCAAAATCCTCTCAGGGACCCCAAATTCCGACAAAATCACATTTTTTTCTCTCAAAATCCAACCCTAAATCCCCTCAGGAACCTCAAATTCTCCAAAAATCACAAATTTTCCCTTTAAAATCCCCTCACAAACCCCAAATTCCCACAAAAATCCCAATTTTTCCTCAAAATTCAACTCTAAATCCCCTCAGGGACCTCAAATTCCCACAAAATCACAAATTTTTTCCTCAAAATTCAACCCTAAATCCCCTCAGGAACCCCAAACCCCTCCAAAAATCCATTTTTTTTCTCTCCAAATACCCCATGAACCCCTCAAAAATCTCTAAATCCTTTCTAAATCACAATTTTCCCCTCACAAACCCCTCAGGAAGGTGAAATTACCCTAAAAAAAATCAGAATTTTCCCCTCACAACATCCCGTGAACCCCCCAGGGACCCCCGAATCCATCACACAAACGTTCCTTAAATCCCCTCGCTCAAAACACAACCCTAAAACCCCTCAGAAACCTCAAATTCCCACCAAAATCACAATTTTTCCCTCAAAATCCAACCCTAAATCCCCTCAGGAGCCCCAAATCCCCTCAGGGATGTGAAATTCCCACAAAAATTGCAAATTTTCCCTTCAAAATCCAACCCTAAATCCCCTCACGGACCCCAAACCCCTCCAAAAATCCCGTTTTTCCTCTCCAAACACCCCCTGAACCCCTCAAAAAACCCAAATCCTTTCTAAATCACAGTTTTCCCCTCAAAACATCCCGTGAACCCCTCAGGAAGCTGAAATTACCCTAAAAATCAGAATTTTTCCCTCAGAACATCCCGTGAACCCCTCAGGGATCCCTGAATCCGCCACTCAAAGGCTCCTAAAATCCCCCCAGCTCAAAACACAACCTCAGGGACCTGAAAACCCCCTCAGAAAACAAAAAAAAAATTCAATTTTCCCCTCAAAACAACCCCTCGGAGCCCCTCCCCTCCCTCAGGGCTTGCCCCCCTCAGAACTACAACTCCCGGCAGCGCCCGCCGGGCACCGCGAAAAACCCCCGGGGGGATTCCCGACGGTTCCGGGGCCTCCTAACGCCGCCGCCCTCCTCTTTTTTAAAGGCCTAAAAAATCTTTTTTAAAAACCAGGCCTTACCGGAGAACGGCGGAAGCTGCGGAAGCGGCGGCGGCAGCGGAGTCCCCCCCCTCCCGCCGCCCCCGCGCCCGGCGGGGGTCTGAGGGCTGAGGCGAATGGGGGGGACGCTTGTCACTCACCGGCGGCGCGAGCGCTGCGGCCAATAGGGGGGCGCGGCGGAAGCGGTGCGAGCGCCCGGGCCAATGAGGGGGGGCGGCGCGAGCGCACCGGCCAATGAGACCCCCCCGTCCTTCTCCCTCTTCGCCGGTCCTGGCGGAAAGGCCCGAGCGCGACCCGAGTGAGGCCGAAGTGAGGGGGCGGGGCTTAAGAAAAGGCGGGAAGTCCTCCGGGCCGTCAGGGGGCGCTGCGGGCGCGGGCGTGAGGGGGGGAGCGTCTTAAAGGGCCAGAACCCTTTTTTTGTGGGGGGGATCCCCCCCAAACTGGGATTTTCCACGCTCAAACTGGGATTTCCCCCCTCAAACTGGGATTTTTCCACGCTCAAACTGGGATTTCCCTTCCCAAACTGGGATTTCCCTCCCCAAACTGGGATTTCCCCCCTCAAACTGGGATTTTTCCACGCTCAAACTGGGATTTCCCCTTCCCAAACTGGGATTTCCCCCCCAAATTGGGATTTTCCCTCCCAAACTGGGATTTCCCATGCCAAACTGGGATTTACCCCCCCCCCCAAACTGGGATTTCCCATCCCAAACTGGGATTTTCCCCCCCAAACTGGGATTTCCCCCCCAAATTGGGATTTTCCCTCCCAAACTGGGATTTCCCATCCACAAACTGGGATTTGCCCCCTCCCAAACTGGGATTTCCCATGCCAAACTGGGATTTCCCACCCCAAACTGGGATTTCCCTTCCCAAACTGGGATTGCCCCAACACAAACTGGGATTTCCCCCCCCCCAAACTGGAATTTCCCCATCCCAAATTGGGATTTTCCCTCCCAAACTGGGATTTCCCCATCCCAAACTGGGATTTCCCAAACCCCAAACTGGGATTTCCCAAACCCCAAACTGGGATTTCCCCCATCCCAAACTGGGATTTCCCATCCCAAACTGGGATTTCCCCCATCCCAAACTGGGATTTCCCATCCCAAATTGGGATTTCCCCACCCCAAACTGGGATTTCCCCACCCCAAACTGGGATTTCCCTCCCCAAACTGGGATTTCCTCTCCCAAACTGGGATTCCCCTCCCCAAACTGGGATTTCCTCTCCCAAACTGGGATTTCCCCTCCCCAAACTGGGACCCCCAGACTGGGATGTCCCGCCCCTCTCCCTCACTCCTCATTTGCATACAGCTGCGCCCGGACCAATCAGCGGCCACAGCAGCCCGCGCGCAGCCAATCAGATCGCTCATCGCCAGCACCGCTCCGCGCGGTGGCGCAGCCAATCAGAGGAGAGAATGCAGAGCTTTGTTTTCATACGGGGCGTGGCCGCGTTTATTTGCATACAGCGCGGGAATGTTTGCATGAAGGGGCCTCATTTGCATAGCGCGCGGGGTCATTTGCATACAAGGCGCGCCCCGCCGGGGTTCCAAATGGGGGGGATCCACAAAAAACCCTTCAGGACCCCCCAAAATCCTCCAGATCCCATCGTATCGCAGACCCCAAATCCCAGCAGACCCCACCGTTTCCCATCAGATCCCATCCCACCATGGGCCCAAACATCACCAGGTCCCATCAGATGCCACCGGATCTCATCAGATCCCAGTGCCAAATCCCACCAGACCCCACCAGACCCCGTCAGATCTGATCCAATCATGGCCTCAGACCCCACCAGATCCCATCAGATTGCAGACCCCAAATCCCACCAGACCCCATGAGATCCAAGCAGATCTCACCAGATCCCAGTCCCAGATCCCCCCAGACCCCAGTGGATCCCGTTGGGTCCCAGTGGGTCCCAGCGGATCCCAACTCCTTGGGGTGGTGCCGGCTGACGTGGACGCTTTTCCTGTCGAGCTCGTCCCCGCGGAGGCAGCGCAGCAGGAAATGGATCCCACTGGATCCGACCCGATCTCCGTCCCACGTCCCAGCAGACCCCACCAGATCCCATCAGATTCCACATCCCAAACCCCACCAGACCCCACCAGACCCCATGAGATCCAAGCAGATCTCACCAGATCCCAGTCCCAGATCCCCCCAGACCCCAGTGGATCCCGTTGGGTCCCGTTGGGTCCCGTTGGATCCCGTTGGATCCCGTTGGGTCCCTACTCCTTGGGGTAGTGCCGGCTGACGTAGACGCTTTTGCCGTCGAACTCGTCCGTGCGGAGGCAGCGCAGCAGGAAGTGGCCGAGATCCGGCGCCGAGATCACCCGGGAGGAGCCCGGGCCCCCCGCGGCCCCCACGGTCACCTCGTAGTCCCCGGTCAGCGGCCGATCCACTGCATCCCGGGATCCACCGAAAATTGGGATCAGTTGCGACTTTTCCCCCATTTTTTCCCAACTTTTTCCCATTTTTTCCCCATTTTTTCCCGTTTTTTTCCCATTTTCCCCCCATTTTTGGGCATTTTTTCCTCATTTTTCTCCCTTTTTTTTGCCCCAATACTTTCCGTTTTTCTCCCCATTTTCCCCAATTTTCCCCCATTTTTTCTCATTTTTCCTCCCATTTTTCTCCCATTTTCTCTGCATTTTTTGCCCATTTTCTCCATGTTTTCCCCTATTTTCACCCTATTTTCCCCCATTTTCCCCCCATTTTCTCACCCATTTTCCTCCCATTTTCCACTTCTTTTGCCCCCAAATCCCCCCATTTTCCTGCCAATTTTCCCCATTTTTCCCCAATTTTCCCCCTATTTTTCTCCCATTTTCCCCCCAAATATTCCCCCCTCATTTTTCCCATTTACTCCCCAATGTTTTCCATTTTTCCCCAATCTTCCCAATTTCCCCCATTTTTCTCTCAATTTTTCCCCAGTTTTTCTCCCATTTTACTCCCCACCCCAAACCTCGTAGTCCCCGGTCAGCGGCCGATCCACTGGATCACCGGAAAAATCACCGGGATCGGTTGGGACTTTTCCCCCATTTTCCCATTTTTCCCCATTTTTCTGCCATTTCCCCCCATTTTTCCTCAATATTTCCCAATTTCTCCCCCAATTCCCCAAAGTATTTCCCTAATTTTTCCTCCATTTCCCCCCCCATTTTTCTCCCATTTTCCCCCAAATTCCTGCAAACCTTTTCCCCCATTTTCCCCACTTTTTCCCCAATTTCCCCCCATTTCCTCCCTCTCCCCCCCAATTTCCCCCATTTTCTTTCCTCTTTTCCTCCAATATTTCCCCTCATTTTTGCCCATTGCCCCCATTTTTCCTCATTTTCCCCCCATTTTTCCCAATTCTCCCCCATTTTTACCCCCAATATTCCCTCATGTTCCCCCCATTTTTTCCACATTTTCCCTCAAATTTTCCCCCATTTTTCCCCCAAATTTCCTCAAATTTTTCCCCATTCCCCCTCAATTTCCCCAATTTCCCCCAGTTTTTCCCATTTTCCCCCGTTTCTCCCCCATTTTTACCCGCGATGTGCGGGGGCATCACGAGCACCGCGGGCAGCCCCGAGCCCCGCAGGAGCCGCTCCATGCGCCGATGGTCCTCGGTCACCGCCCGCAGCCGCTCCGGGACCCGCTCCGGGTCCCAAAACAGGAAAGCTGAGGGTGCCAAGGGGATTTAGGAACCCCACACCAAAAAATTTGGGGGGTTTTGGGTGGATTTTTGGGGGGATTTTGGGCGGTTTTGCGGCAGCCCCGCAGGAGCCGCTCCATGCGCCCACAAACGCTCCGGGACGCGCTCAGGATCCCATAGGAGAAAAGCTGCAGCCAAGGGGATTTAGGAACCTCACCCCAAAAATATTGGGGGGTTTAGGAACGCCTCTCCAAAATTTGGGGTTTTTTTGGGGCGATTTTGGGGGGATTTTGGGCGGTTTTGGGGCAGTCCCGCAGGAGCCGCTCCATGCACCGATGCTCCTCGGTCACCGCCCGCAGCCGCTCCGGGACCCGCTCGGGGTTCCACAGGAGAAAAGCTGTGCCAAGGGGATTTAGGAACCCCACCCCAAAAATATTGGGGGGTTTAGGAACCCCTCTCCAAAATTTGGGTGATTTGAGGGGGGATTTTGGGGGGGATTTTGGGGCGGTTTTGGGGCAGCCCCGCAGGAGCCGCTCCATGCACCCGCAAACGCTCCGGGACGGGCTCGGGGTCCCAAAACAGAAAACTGAAGCCAAAGGGATTTAGGAACCTCACCCCAAAAAAATTTGGGGGGTTTAGGAACCCCTCTCCAAAATTTTGGGGGTTTTGGGTGGATTTTTGGGGCGATTTGGGGCGGTTTTGCGGCAGCCCCGCAGGAGCCGCTCCATGCGCCCACAGACGCTGCGGGACGCGCTCGGGGTCCCAAAACAGAAAAGCTGAGGGTGCCAAGGGGATTTAGGAACCTCACCCCAAAAAAAATTGGGGGTTAGGAACCCCTCTCCAAAATTTGGGTGATTTTGGGGGGGATTTGGGGCTGTTTTGGGGCAGCCCCGCAGGAGCCGCTCCATGCGCCCACAAACGCTCCGGGACGCGCTCGGGGTCCCATAGGAAAAAAGCTGAGGGTGCCAAGGGGATTTAGGAACCTCACAACAAAAATATTGGGAGGTTTAGGAACCCCTCTCCAAAATTTGGGGGGTTTTTGGGTGGATTTTTGGGGGGATTTTTGGGGGCTTTGGGGAATCCTGAAGGGGTTTTAGGGGGACACACTGAGGATCCCACAGGAGGAAAGCTGCGGCTAAAGGGATTTAGGAATCTCTCCCCAAAATTTGAGGGGGTTTAGGAACTCCTCTCCAAAATTTGGGGGGTTTTGGGGACATTTTGGGGGGATTTTGGGGAGGTTTCGGGGCAGCCCCGCAGGAGCCGCTCCATGCGCCGATGCTCCTCGGTCACCGCCCGCAGCCGCTCCGGGACGCGCTCCGGGTCCCAAAACAGGAAAGCTGAGGGTGCCAAGGGGATTTAGGAACCCCACACCAAAAATATTTGGGGGTTTGGGAACCACTCTCCAAAATTTGGGTGATTTGGGGGGGGATTTTGGGGGGGATTTGGGGCGGTTTTGGGGCAGCCCCGCAGGAGCCGCTCCATGCACCCGCAAACGCTCCGGGACGCGCTCGGGGTCCCAAAACAGAAAACTGAAGCCAAGGGGATTTAGGAACCTCACACAAAAAATATTTGGGGGTTTAGGAACCCCTCTCCAAAATTTGGGGGTTTTGGGGGGATTTTTGCAGAGATTTTGGGGATATTTCTGGGTGATTTTTTTGGGATTTGGGGGGATTTTTGGGGGGGATTTTAGGGGTGATTTTGGGATGGCTTTTAGGAATTATTTGGGGAATTTTGTGGGGATTTTTTGAGGGATTTTTGAGGGATTTTTCAGGGATTTTGGGGGATTTTAGAGGAACTTTGGGGGGAATTTTGGGATGGATTTGGGTGAATTTTGGGGGGATTTTAGGGAGGATTTTTGGGTGATTTTTTTTATTTTGGGGGTATTTTTGGGTGATTTTTTGGGGGGTTTTGGGGAATTTTTGGGGGAATTTTTGAGGGGATTTTTTGGGGATTTTGGGGTGAATTTCTAGGGGATTTTGGGAGGATTTGGGTGATTTTTTTGGGATCTTGAGGGATTTTTGGGGGGATTTTAGGGGTGATTTTGGGATGGCTTTTAGGAATTTTTGGGGGAATTTTGTGGGGATTTTTTGAGGGATTTTTGAGGGATTTTGAGGGATTCTGAGGGATTTTAGAGGAATTTTAGGGGGAATTTTGGGATGGATTTGGGTGAATTTTGGGGGGGGGGGATTTGGGGTGAATTTTTTAAGATTCTTGGGGGATTTTAGGGGGGATTTTTGGGTGATTTTTTTTTTTATTTTGGGGGGATTTTTGGGTGATTTTTTTGGGGGTTTTGGGGAATTTTTGGGGGGATTTTTGGGGGCTTTTGGGGTGAATTTTGGGGGAATGATGGGGGATTTTTTGGGGGATTTTGGGGGATTTTTGAGGGGATTTTTTTGGGGATTTTGGGTGAATTTTTAGGGGATTTTTGGGGTGATTTTGGGTGATTTTGGGACGTGTCTCACCGGACAGACACGCCACCACCTTGCGCACGCCGTGCTCGGCCATGGCCTCCAGGATGGTTTTGGTGCCCTCGGACATCACCGTGGTGGGGCCTGGGGGGGTCAGGGGGGGCTTTTCCCACTTTTCTCTTTTCCCATTTTTCCCAATTTTCCCCCATTTTTTCCTCAAATTTTCCCCATTTTTCTCCCTTTATTCCCCTTTTCTCCTGAATTTTTTGGCCCATTTTCCCCCATTTTTCCTGCCATTCCCCCCCCCTTTTATTCCAATTTTCCCCCCATTTTTTCTCCCCATTTTCCCCCTTCACCCTCTTTCTCTCCTTTTTCTTTTTTCCCAATTTTCCTCAATTTTTCCCCAATTTTCCTCAATTTTTCCCCAATTCTCTCATTTTTTCCCATTTTTTATTTGCCCGTTTTACACCCATTTTCCCATCTTTTATTTCCCATCTTTTATTTCCCATTTCCCCCAATTTTTCTCCCCCATTTACCATTTTTTATTTCCCTTTTTTCCCCTTTTTTCCTCCCCATTTTCCCTCTATTCTTCCTCCAATTTTACACAAATTTTTCCTCAATTTTCCCCCAATTTCCCCAATTTTCTCTCCTTTTTCCCATTTTTTCTTTCCCCAATTTCCCCCAATTTTTTTCCGTTTCCCCCCCATATTTCCCACTTTTTTTCCCAATTTTTCTCCCTTTTTCCTCAATTTTCCCCCCATTTCTCCCCCATTTTTCTCCCACTTTTTCCATTTTTAATTTCCCGATTTCTCCCATTTCGCCCCAATTTTCCCTCCATTTTTCTCCCCCTTATCCCATTTTTATTTCCCCATTTCCCCCCGATTTTCCCCAACGTTCCCCCAATTTCTCTCTCTCTTTCCCCCTCGTCTTTTTCCCATTTTTCCCCAATTTTTCTCTCCCATTTTTTATTTCCCCTTTTTCCCATTTTTCCCCAATTTTTCTCTCCCTTTTCCCAATTTTTATTTCCCCTTTTTTCCCATTTCCCCCCCCCCGTTTTTCTCCCCCTTTTCCCTTTTGATTTTTCCCATTTTTCCCATTTTTCCCCATTTTTCCCTCCCCCAAATTCGGGGGGCTCCAGAACGGGGGGGGGAGGGGAGACCCCAAAATGGGGTCAAAGGTCAGGGGGGAGGGGTGGGGGAGGGGAGACCCCAAAATGGGGTCAAAGGTCGGGGGGGGAGGGGTCCAGAGGGGTCACGGTGGGTGGGGGAGGGGTGAGGATGGCGGGGGAGGGGTTTGGGTTCCAAAAAATGGGGTCAAAGGTCAGGGGGGGAGGGGTCAGGATGAGTCGGAATGAGGTGGGGGAGGGGCGAGGATCCCCAAAATGGGGTCAAAGGTCAGGGGGGGAGGGGTCAGAAGGGGTCAGGGTGGGTCAGGGTGGGGTGGGGGAGGGGAGGGTGTCCTAAAAGGGGGTCAAAGGTCAATGGGGGAGGGGCAGGGACCCCCTAAATGGGGTCAAAGGTCATTGGGGGAGGGGTCAGAAGGGGTCAGGATGGGGTGGGGGAGGGGCGACCCCAAAATGAGGTCAAAGGCCGATGGGGGAGGGGCAGGGATTCCCAAAATGGGGTCAAAGGTCATTGGGGGAGGGGTCAGAATGGATCGGGATGGGGCGGGGGGAGGGGTCAAGGCGGGTGGGGGAGGGGCGAGGATCCCCCAAAAGGGGGCGAGAGCTCGGTGGGGGGAGGGGTGGGAGGTGGGAGACCGCCCCGAAACGGGGGCAGAGGTCATTGGGGAGGGGGTCAAAGGTCACTGGGGAGGGGGTCGAAGGTCACCGGGGGAGGGGTCAAAGGTCACAGGGCGCTCACCGAGGTCGCTGCCGGTGCCCAGCAGGACGAGCGCCCCCTCCTGGCCCCGCAGCGCCTCCCCCACCGCCCGCGGGTCCCGCGCGTCCCCCACCAGCACCCGGGAGGGGGAGGGGCCGGGCGGCAGCCGGGAGGGGTCCCGGACCAGCGTGGTCACCTCGAAACCTGAAACACCCCAAAAATGCCGTCAGGGAACCCCAAAAATGCCATCAGGGACCCCAAAAACCCACCCGGAGCAGCGCGGTCACCTCGAAACCTGAAACACCCCAAAATCCCGTCAGGGACCCCAAAAACCCACCCGGACCAGCGTGGTCACCTCGAAACCTGAAACACCCCAAAAATGCCGTCAGGGAACCCCAAAAATGCCATCAGGGACCCCAAAAACCCACCCGGAGCAGCGCGGTCACCTCGAAACCTGAAACACCCCAAAAATGCCGTCAGGGACCCCAAAAATCCATCCAGGGACCCCAAAAATCCACTCAGGACACACGAAAACCCACCCGGACCAGCGCGGTCACCTCGAAACCTGAAACACCCCAAAAATGCCGTCAGGGACCCCAAAATCAATCCAGGGACTCCAAAAATCCACCCAGGGACCCCAAAAATGCCATCAGGGACCCCAAAAATGTAATGAGGGACCCCCAAACCCACCCGGAGCAGCGCGGTCACCTCGAAACCTGGGGGACCCCAAAAATGCCATCAGGAACCCCAAAATCAATCCAGGAACCCCAAAAACCCACCCGGGGACCCCAAAAACCCACCCAGGAACCCCAAAAAACCCACCAGGGACCCCAAAAATCCCCATCAGGAACCCCAAAAATCATCCAGGGACCCCCAAAAACCTCCCCAGGACATCCCAAATTCCCCCCTGGACCCCCCAAAAACCCCCCAGAACCCCCCAAAATCCCCTCAGGACCCTCCAGGACCCCCAAATTTCCCTCCAGGACCCCCCAAAATCCCCCCAGGACCCCCCCAAAATCCCCCCCACCCCCCTCAGGTCCCCCCCATTTTTTATCAGCGCCCCCCAAACCCCTCCCAACCCCCCCCGGGCTTTATCAGAGCCCCCCCAAAACCCCTCCCAGGCCTTTATCAGCCCCCCCAAAACCCTGATAAGCCTTATCAGCGCCCCCAAAACCCAGGGAGCCCCAAAACCGTCAGAATTCGGCCCAAATTTTTGGGACCCCAAAACCCAGGGAGCCCCAAAATTTTAGGGACCCCAAAACCACTCGGTTCCCAGCGAACCCCAAAATTTTAGGGAGCCCCAGATTCCAGAAGCCCCAAAATTTCTGAGACTGCCCCAAATCCAGAGAAGCCCAAAAGTTCTCAGTTCCAGGGGACCCCAAAATTCCGGGGAATCTCAAATATCGTGGAACCCCAAATTTCTGGGGCTCCCTCAATTCCAGGGAACCCCAAATTCCCCGGGGACCCCCCAAAATTCCCGTGACCCCAAAACTCAGGGACCCCCCCCCCCCCGAAACCTCTCAATTCTCAGCAAACCCCAAAATTCCAGGGAACCCCAAATTTTAAAGGACCCCGAATTCCAGAAAGCCCCAAATTTCTGGGAACCCCAAATCCAGGGACCCCCCCAAAACCCCTCAATTTCCAAGGAACCCCAAATTTCTGGGACTTCCCCAAAAATTCCAGTGAACCCCAAATTTCAGGGGACCCCAAAACCAAGGGAGCCCCAAAACCCCTCAATTCCCAGGGGACCCCAAAATTCCAGGGACCCCAAATTCTCAGGGAACCCCAAAATTTCTGAGACTCCCCCAGTTCCAGGGAACCCCAAATTCTCAGGGAACCCCAAATTTCAGGAAACCCCAAAACCTCTCAATTCCCACTGGATCCCCCCAAAATTCCAGGAACCCCAAATTCCAGAAACCCCAAAATTTTTGAGACTCCCTCAAATTCCAGGGAACCCCCAAATTCCAGTGACCCCAAATTCCCGTGACCCCAAAATTCTCGGGGACTCCCCCAAATTCCCAGTACCCCCAAATCCCAAAGGACCCCAAATTCCCGTGACCCCAAATTCCCAAGAACTCCCCCAAAAATTCCCGTGACCCCAAATTCTGGGGTCCCCCCAATTTCCCAGGGCTCCCCCAAATTCCCAGGGTCCCCCCAAATTCCAGTGACCCCCAAATCCCAAAAGACCCCAAATTCCAAAGGACCCCAAACCCACCTGAAGCCCAAATCCCCGGGACCCCAAATTCCGGCGTCCCCCCCCAATTCCCAGGGAACCCCAAATTCCCGTGACCCCAAACTCCCGTGTCTCCCCCAAATTCCCAGTACCCCCAAATCCCAAAAGACCCCAAATTCCGAGGGAACCCCAAATTCCCGTGAGTCCCCCAAATTTCCAGAGATCCCCAAATCCCTGTGACCCCAAATTCCCCGCGAACCCCAACTCCAGCGACCCCAAAATTCTCGGGACTCCCCCAAATCCCAAAAGACCCCAAATTCCGGGGTCTCCCCAAATTCCCAGGGCTCCCCCAAACTCCAGTGACCCCAAATTCCGGCAACTTCCCCAAATTTCCCATGACTTCCCCAATCCCTCGTGACTTCCCCAAATTCCATTTTTGGGGTCTCCCCCATTTTGGGGTCCCTCGTTCCCGGTTTTGGGATCCTCCAATCCCCCGAAATTCTCACAATTTTGGGGTCCCTCCATTCCCGGTTTTTGGGGTCCAAAATCCCCCCAATTTGCCCCAAATTTTGGGCTCCCAGTGCCCGTTTTTGGGGGTCCCCGCGCCCATTTTTGAGGTCCCTCCATTCCCGGTTTCTGGGGTCCCAAATCTCCCCAAACTCTCCCAATTTTGGGGTTCCCAGTGCCCATTTTAGGGTTCCCCCGTGCCCATTTTTGGGGTCCCTCCGTTCCCGGTTTTTGGGGTCCCAAACTCCCCCAAATTTCGGGATCCTCTTGCCCATTTTTGGGGTGCCCGTGCCCGTTTCTGGGCTCCCTCCATTCCCGAATTTGGGGTCCCAAATTCCCCCAATTTTCGGGATCCCAGTGCCCGTTTTGGGGTGTCCCGTGCCCGTTTTGGGGTGTCCCGTGCCAGTTTTGGGGTGTCCCGTGCCCATTTTTGGGGTGTCCCGTGCCCATTTTTGGGTGTCCCGTGCTCGTTTTTGGGGTGTCCCGTACCCTGCTCCAGCGCCAGCCCCAGCGTGACCCGCCCGGTTCTGCCGGTGGCTCCGAAGATCGCGATCTTCATCCCCGGTGCCGTGATCCGAACCGGACCGAACCGGGAACGGGATCGAGATGGGGATCCGGGATCGGGATTTGGGATCGGGACCGAGACTCGAACCGGGACCGCGATCGGGACCGGAACCGAGACTGAAACCGGGATTCGAGATCGGGATCGGCACCGGGAGCTCCGCGATGGCTCCGAGGAGTTTTGGGAGGGAACTGGGAGGGACTGGGAGGGACTGAGAGGGACTGGGAGGGAACTGGGCGGGAATTGGAGGAAGTGGGACGGACTGCGACGGACTGGGAGGGACTGGGAGGGAACTGAGAGGGACTGGGAGGGACTGGGAGGGACTGGGAGGGACTGGGAGGGACTGGGCGGGGCGGGATGGCCTCGGCTCGCTCGGTTCCGGTGCAGGCGCCCCTGTCGGGATGGTCCCGGTCCAGTTTTGATCCCAGTCCCTATTTGATCCCAGTCCGTACATGATCCCAGTCCGTATTTGATCCCAGTCTAAATAATCTCAGTCCAGTTTATCCCAGTCTGTAGGATCCCAGCCCATTTGATTCCAGTCCATATTTTACCCCAGTCCATATTTGATCCCAGTCCATATTTGATCCCAGTCCATATTTAATACCAGTCCATATTTGATCCCAGTCTAAATAATCTCAGTCCAGTTTATCCCAGTCTGTAGAAACCCAGTCCATTTGATCCCAATATATATTTCATCCCAGTCCATATTTCATCCCAGTCCAAAGTTGATCCCAGTCCAGATTTGATCCCAGTCTAAATAATCTCAGTCCAGTTTATCCCAGTCTGTACAATCCAAGTCAATATCAGATCCCAGTCCATATTTCATCCCAATCCATATTTGACCCCAGTCCATTTTTTATCCCAATTCATATTTGATCCCAGACCATATTTGAGCCCAGTCCATATTAGATCCAAATCTATTTAATCCCACTCCCTAACTGATCCCAGTCCATATTTGATTCCAAACCATATTTAATCCCACTGCATATTTGATCCCAATCTATTTGATCCCAGTCCATAGTTGATCCCAGCCCATATTTAATCCCAGTCCCTAATTGATCCCACTCCATATCTAATCCCAGTCCTTATCGCCCTGCACACATTCCAAAAGTCTGGAATTCCAGCTCCCAGCCAGGAAAAGATGTTCCCGACCTTGAAGGCAAATGGAGCAAAATCCTCCAGAGACATTTCCCTGCCAGCTCTCAGGACTTCAGCTCCTGGGACTGGGAATTAAAATATTAACCAAAAAATAGAATAATAAATAATCGGGGAGGGTTGGTGGGGACAGAGGGGGAAATTAAATCAGGCAAGGGGTCAATTAAATCAGGCAAGGGGTGTTGCCTTCTGATGCAAGGCGAGGCGACCTGGTTCTGAGGAGACGGCACGGCGACCCACTGCCCAGGGTCACTCGGGCCAAGAACACACACAGACACCAGTATGGTGGACAGCTCAAGAACTTTATTGTCCCGTCTCGTCGGGTTTTATACTGGGAAAGTTTTTTCTCTACGTCAGGGGGTCTTACCTTACTGTAATTGGTTAGTAAGGAGTCGAAAGTTATTAGTGTTAGGGGGGACTACATTCTTGGGTGATCCCTTATCACTGGGCGTTAGGGGGAGAGGAATCCTGCTGCTTTCCGTGACATCGTGAGATTTTCCGAGCGCCTGACCCTATCTACCACATCTCGGCCCCCATTTTTCACAAATGAACGAAGTAGTCATATACATGGGTACTGAGATGAGGCATGAGGTTGTTGACAAGGAAAGGGGTTTGGTGAACCTGGGTAGAAAACCTTGTGACTGGCAGTGTTCCCTGGTCGAATTCACAGCAGTTGTTGCCGGCCTATGAACAGGATGTTGGCCCGTTCTAGGCAGGTCTGAATGAATGAGACTAGCTTGTTCAGCAGGCATGGTCCGAAGGTGACAGCTAAAAGTAGCATTGCCAATGGACCTATCAGGGTAGAAATTAGGGTGGTCAGCCATGGTGATCGATTGAACCAGGACTCGAACCAACCCTGTTGGGCTTCCCTGTCTTTCTGTCTCTGAGCCAGTCTGTTTCGGAGTTCTGCCATGGAGTCTCTCACTACTCCCATGTGGTCTGCATAAAAACAACACTCCTCCTTCAAGGCGGCACACAGGCCCCCTTGCTGCATGAACAGGAGGTCCAGTCCTTGCCTGTTCTGCAAGACCACTTCTGAGAGTGAGGAGACTGACTTCTCTAGATAGGAGATGGATTTCTCGATCCTCTGCAGGTCCTCGTCAATTGTTGCCTGCAGCTGGGACAGTCCTTGGTGCTGGGTCGCCAAGGCTGAGACTCCTGTGGCCGTTCCGGCTGCTCCTAGGCCCAGCAGCATTGCGATAGTTATACCTGCTACTATTTCTCTTTTATGGAGCCGGCTGGGCTCCTCGAAAAGGTGGCACACTTCTTCATCTGCGTGGTACAGGACCCTAGGAACAATCAGAACTTGGACACAGAAGTCGTTAGAGTCCTCGAATTTGGCAAGGAACACACACGGACTCACTCTGGATCGCTGGCAAACCCACATCCCAGATGCGGATGGGACTGCCCACTTATTGTTTTTCCTGTTAGGCTTGACAATTTTGGTGCAAACGTTGCCTCTCCGCCTAGCTAGGGTTGCATTGCCAAAGCATCTGCCTCGGCCTGTGACTTGACTCAGGGTGATTCCTTTGCGAGGGGTGTCCCATCTGCATTGGTTGGGTGCATCTGCTGTGGAGTAACTGAAGGGAGTGTTCAGAGCGACTCCTTCGTAAAAGGGGGGTTTGACATCGTAACAAAGCCAGCAGGATTCGGTTAGGTTAGGATTGGATTCGTTCAGGGATACAAAGGTAGCTTCTAACATACGAAGGATTGGGTCTGAGTCTGACTCGGTTAAGCGGCTCATCTGAAAGGCTTCCGCATGGCCGGTCGGGACATTGCTGACCCCTGTGGGTAAGGTTTTGGGGTAGGTTACGTTTCTCCCTTTCGACACGCTTTTAATCGCTTTGTTGGGTCCGACTGCTCGGGGTGCTGACGGCTGGAGCCTGATAATTCGCACGTTCACCCTCTCTTTTGACCCTTGAAGGACCACTGTCCACGTTCTGCCTATGGCCCAACTGGGGTGATGTGGCTGCAAGACCGTCATGTTATAGCTAGTACATTTCTGAATTTTTGGGACTTTATGGCGATTTCAACAGAAGCTTCCGTGAAGGAAGACGGGTGTTTTGCAGCCGCTGGGTGCCCAGGTGAACTGTAAGAATTTGTCTGGCTCTTGTGGATCCCACCCAGGCCCCAACGGTCTGGCATCTGTAACTATGGTTTCGCAGCCCCAGTGCCCACAATGTCCCCACCCTGGGTGATTGCAGTAGCTTTTTCCTGGGTTTGAAGCTGGGCACCAGTAGGATAGGTACATGTGTGTGGCGTGTGGGGAATAGGGGTTTACCCTTGGCTGTCCTGGGAACAGGTTGGTGATGCGAAGCATGAAGGATGGGGTGTTTGGAGTGGTGATTTCTGTGAGCACCTTGTCACTACTAACGTGTCGCATGACCCACCTGAAGGGCTGATGGGGGTAGTGGTCTGGGCTGGCTTGCCCTCTGGCGACAAGCCCCAACAGCAAAATCACACAGAAACATCCTTGATGCTTGGGTCTCAGCCGTGGGGGTCTCTCGGGCGCTGCCTGACGGCTTGGTGGTCTGTCGCTTTCCTCTGGAACGGGGATGTACGCGTCACCAGGACATCCCACGAGCATGTCCTGTAAACAGAAACCCGCAACTCTCATCAGTCTCATTCTGCTCGTTGTGAAAGTCGGGCTTGATTGTCTCAAGTGGACACCACCTGATTTTGCCGTCCCTTTTTGACAGCTGCGTACCCTCGCCCCGTGAGCATCAGCCTCCAGCCCCGTTCCCACTCGCCCAGCTCGTTTCTGATTACCACCTGCGGGCCCTCCTCTGGCGCTCGGGTGGCCCGGTGTTTTTGGACGGGACTGTTTGTTTCATCTCCCCTAGGGAATCGATTCAGCGCCAGCAGAGCGGTTGCCAGCATACGCGCCTGATCTACTGGGGGAACGGAATTGGCAAAGCCCTCAGCCGGACCCTCGACCTGAGAGTGGACCCCTCAGTACCGCGTGCGAGAAACCCGGCCAGGAACAGGGGGCCGTGCTTGGAATTGGTGTGAGTGAAGTCGTCTCCCAAGGGGGAATAAAGGGCCCCCCCCCCCCTCCGGGCGTGCGGAGGGAATTTGTACGAGTGGCACGCACCCAAAGTAAGTCCTGACAGAGGGAAGTCGGGCAGATTTGTAAGTCCTGAGAAGGATTCGAGTAGCAGTTGTCAGTCCCGAGAAAGATTCGGGTAGCAGTTGTCAGTCTCGAGAAGGATTAGAGTAAGGTTTGTCAGTCCCGAGAAGGATTCGGGTAAGCTCAAGCCCTGCAGGCAAAGTAAGTCCTGGCAAAGGGGTCAGGCACAAACCCCAGCGAAGGAGGCTGCGGTTTGCTTTTAAGTCCTGATACGGTGAAGCCTAAGAATTGGCAGGTTAGGCAAACTAAAAATCAGGCAGTTGTTTTTCCTGACTGAGGGAGTCAGGCACGACCCGGATTCTTGGCCGAGGCTTCGTGTGTTCAAGTCCCGACAGATGTAAGACCTGACGTTGGAAAGTTGGGCAATCAAGAGATCGGGCAGTTGTTTCAGTATAAAGTCCTGAGCATCAGGCAGAAGTTTGAAGTTCAGTGGAGGAGGCTGAAGCTCCTCAAACAAGGTTTCTTTGAAATTCCCGGTCAGTAGAGGCACCTTTGAGACCTTTTTATTTCAACCTGGAAAATGGGAGGGTGTAATAGTAAAAAGACCGGCAAGAGACTGAGGTATATACATCCCAATAGTCCCTTAGGAGAACTGTTAGTAAAATGGGACTCTATGGAGGCTACGGAGGGATTTGATAAAGTGAAAATGATCCATTATTGTATAGAAGTGTGGCCAGAATTAGAAGTGCAAGGAAGATAGCCTTAGTGTGAGACAAAAGATAAGTACATGTGCCAACAATTAAATAATTATCTGACAGCTCAAAGAGATACTGATCCTGAGCAATTACTGTATGTGGCTTGCTGGGTAAAGAGCGCGGTTGGGGATGAAGGGGTGTGAATTTGTAAGGTACAGAGGAAGGAAGAGGGGAATGAAGGAGGGGATGATAGGACTAGTAAAAGATGGGACCCCCTGGATTATTTGCCTCCTTCTGCCCCTCCACTTTATAATCCTCTTCTTCAAGCACCTCAAATGGCAGGTCCGGTTCCTCCCCCAGCTGCCATCTCATTACCACCTGCTCAAATTCCTCCTTCTACCTCTTCAGCTTCCCCTGTGATAAACCCAGTATCTCCTCCGGTAACCATTCCCTCACAACCCCCTTCAGCCCCTCCAGTTCCTTCTGCACCACCACGAGTGCCTACTCCACCTGCTGCATTCTCCACCCCTTCTCCAGCTCCACTTAATATCCACTCAGGCTCTTCTCCCCCTCCAATTGCTGTCCCTTTACCTCCTCCTAGTTGGGACACAAATGCCTCCTCGCCCGATAAACAGCTCTCAGCAGATACACCTGCTGATGGGCAGAACGTTCAGGGTAACCCAGATGTCCCTCAGAGTAGTTTGGCACCTGAAGATGGGCCGTACTGTAGTACCAGATCCAAGAGCTCCAAGGCAGAGAGACTTTTTCCCCTCAGAGAGGTTCCTATGGGAGGAGTAGCGGGAGGTGTTGGCTTTGTGAATGCTCCCCTAACTGCTTCTGAGGTGAGAGGATTCAAGAAAGAGTTGGGGCATTTGGTTGAGGACCCAGTGGGCAGAGCCAACCAAGCGGATCAATTTCTAGGTCCAAATATCTACACTTGGGGGGAGATGAATTCCACCCTGAGTATATTATTTTCCCCAGAAGAGGTCCAGATGATTAGGGCGGCTGGCATAAGAATTTGGGAGAAAGATAACAGTCCAGGACCCCAGGTGCCATCAAGTGAACATAAATTGCCGCTGTGAAAGTAAGAAACAGAAGCAAGAGATAAATAGATAAGATCTTGAAAAATAGAACAGAAAACCAGTGAATTAAATACACAGAAAAATAGGAGAATAAAAATACTTTGGGAGTTAAGTTAGCTGACAAATACAACTCCTTGCAAAATACAGAGTATGCAGAAGTTGATGAGAGAAACATGCAAGCTATGGAAAAAGAGAAATTAACCAATAATATTAAAAAGAGAAACTGAGTTTTGATAAAATCATAACATTGCAGACCATTAATGCCTGTGTTTAAAAGCCCATTTCAGGCACTCTTCCTCACTAATTCGACAGTGCAGACCAAAAGAAAAAGGTTGGACTCAAATCACTCTCACCCCCTGGCATTGGACCAGGATTCAACATCAGGTTTTTTTCCCTGTGGCATTCTGGCATTGGACCGGACTGCACCCCATTCTCCCTCTGGCATTGGACCGGACTGCACCCCATTCTCCCTCTGGCATTGGGCCAGAGTCCATACCACTCTCACCTCCAGGCACTGGATAAAGGTTCATCCACATCACAAGTAAAGTTGACTCTCAGAAGGAAGAGTCAAAAAGACTGAACTGCATGGGAAAAATTGTTATCAGAGTTCTAACATTGCTTAAAGTGTTTCAAGACTGTTCTGTGTAAACTATGTTAAGTAAAAAGTTTAAGACTGTAAATAAGTAATTCTGGTTTAAGTTCCCCAATTTAATTCTAAAGACTCCAGGTTAATCCTCTACAGAGCACTCCCATGGGGGGAGAAACCAAAATTGGCAGGGAACAGACCAAGAGAGGTTTAACCAGAGAAACGGGTAGAAGGGACTCTGAAGAGCTTGGAAGCTTTTCCTCAGTAAAATTCCCCAAGAGGCATGGCCGGGTGGGCAGGCTGTGCAGGATGACCCACACTGGGCTCTTGGGAAGGGTGGTACTGATGGCTCTGATGGCTGGTGGTGCTCAGGGGAGCCCAGCTGAGCCGTGCAATGAATGCTACCAACCCCTAGTACTGATGGCTCTGATGGCTGGTGGTGCTCTGGGGAGCCCAGCAGAGCCGTGCAATGAATGCTACCAACCCCTCTGTGAGGAGGAAGAAGTGAGTTCCTTGTCCAGAGTCCACATCAGTTCTAACCCTGATCGTGTTAACCTCTCCCAATTGGTCCTTTATCAGAAAAATAAGAGAGTGTATTGGATAGCACACAACATTGCCACTTTTAGGCAGCCACTCCTAGGAGAGTGCCCTATAGGGGAAGCCTGGTTGTGCTTTGAATGTGATGCTGCTGAAACAAGCTCAGCAGATCTAGTGAAAAGCAAAGAAATGGTGAAAATGGTAAGAAAAATTGTTTGTAACAAGTATTTATATGAGTGTACTGAAAAAGAGATAAACCCCTTTTGGAACACATTTCAGGGGAGCTCTAAACCCCTAGGTTTGATCTCTGATACCACAACACACACCAAACTGTCAGGAGACTGGTCTGGCAGCTGCACCGCTACAGTGATAAAACCAATTTTCTTATTACCCAAAGAAACTGGATCAAGTTTGAGAGTTCCTATATATAATGATTTGAGAGAAATTAAACAAAACAGGCAAAGTGAAATAGAAATGGAGAAAATCCAAAATTGTAAAAGCCAAGTTCAGATCTCAATATCTATGTTAAACAAAGTCATCCAGCTCCAGGCAGTATTAAAAACAAAGAATTCAATTATTAAGAACATTTCAAACGAAATAGAAGGATTACCATGTGTAAATAACCAAGATCAAACTCCTACACTTTATCCCAGTGAGTGAGAGAACCTGGAGATTTTCAGAAAAGATGTATGGGAAAAGGTAGTTTTTCTCACTGTGTGTGTATTTGGAGGATTGCTCTTTTTACTATGCTTATTTATCTGTTTTAGTAGAATAGTATTTGCCATGCAGACCAACCTGAAGAAACCAAGGAAAGTAACAAGGTTAAGTAACCATGATTACCAAAGTGCACAAGAAATTTATAGTAGATTCAAAACAAAAAAATTGTGAGTTGATGCGAGCTTAGAATTTAAGCTCGATCAAAGAAAAAGAGGGGGGACTGTTATGAACAAAAATTCGGTTAATATTTTTTTTGTGAGTAAAAGTTACAAAGAGGCAGCCAGATCACCGGCCCTGCCCAAGTTCTGCGTGTTTCGTTATTGTAATCACGGGTCGTTGTGGCTAATTGCTCCTCTTGTATCAGCAGAGCCTTGCCCGAGGCTAAGTTTTACCTTTCTCAGAGTAGTGAAGACACCTGAAAAGGTAGGGGGGGGTTATGCAAAGTGACTCCAAGACCAGAATGCTGTGTAGGCCCCCCGCTGTACTGAGAAGACCCCAAAAACAACGAGCCAAATAAGAGTTGAGAGACTGGAGTGGTGTCTGGATGTGAGGAGCGGAGCGCTGGGCCTGCAGAGATGCTGGAAACCTTCGTTGTTCCTCACCCTGTCTGTGAGAGCTGCCGGGTGAGGTCTGGCAGGAAGCGAGACCCGGACCAAAGCAGGAACATCTGGCGGGGACATCACGCCCCAAAGGCACCCACGAGGACTGGATCCCCAAGCCATGCCCCTGGTGGACAGAGCTGTGCTTATTGTCCTCCTCTGAGTCGCCCTGAGAGATGATGGGATGCTGCAGACCCGTCGAGCCGCCCAATCCTGAGCTGATCACTTTCAATAAAGGCATTAAAAAGGAGAAGAAGTCTCCTGGCCCTGTTTATTTCATCTTTCCCCCTCACAATCCCCACCCTTTTCCCCTCACATTTACCTCTCTTTTTCCCCTCACGATTCTTGCCATTTTCCCCTCACAATTCTCTTTTCTCCCCTCACATTTTCCCGCCCTTTTCTCCCGTCACGATTCCCGCCCTTTTTCCCCCTCACATTTCTCTCTCCTCTCCCCTCACATTTCCCTCCCTTTTCCCCTCACGTTCCCGGCCTGTTTTCCCTTCATGATTCCCGCCCTTTTCTCCCCTCCCCATTCTCTCTTTTCCCCTCACATTTACCTCTCTTTGACCTCATGATTCCTGCCCTTTTCTCCCTTCACATTTCCCTCTTTTCCCCTCATGTTTCTCTCACTTTTCCCTTCACATTTCTCTCACTTTTCCCCTCATATCTCCCTTCACATTTCTCTCCCTTCTCCCCTCACGTTTTTCTCCTCACCTCATAATTCCTGCCCTTTTCTCCGCTCATGATTCCTGCCCTTTTCCTCCTCACATTTCCCGCCCTTTTTTCCCCTCACATTTCCCGACCTTTTCTCCCCTCATGTTTCTCTCTCTTCTCCCCTCCATTCTGCCCTTTTCCCCCCGCACATTTCCCTCTCTTTTCCCTTCACACTTCTCTCTCTTTTCCCCTCACACTTCCCTCTCTTTTCCCTTCACATTTCCTCGCCTTTTCTCCCCTCACATTTTCCTCTCTTCTCCCCTCAGGTTCTCCACCCATTTTCCCCTCACGATTCCCGCCCTTTTCTCTCCTCACATTTCCCTCTGTTCTCCTCACATTTCCCTCCCTTTTCCCCTCACCTTCCCCACCCATTTTCCCCTCAAGTCTCCGGAGCTGCAGCACTAACAGCTTTATTGAGGTCAGTGTCGGGAGAGGATAATTGGGGGGCAATTGAGGGGGGCAGTTATGGGGCAATTACAGGGCAGTTCTGGGGCAATTGCAGGCAGCTATGGGGCTGTAACAGAGCTGTTCCAGGGCACTTATTGGGCAGTGCCAGGACACTTGTGGGTCAGAAATGGACATAGGACAGGACCACATCGCCCTCGATCTCCAGCGTATTCACGTGAGGCCCGGCTGGCACCCGGTGCTTGAAATCAAAGAGCGGCTGCCCATTGGCGAACGCCTTGAAGCGATCGTTCCCACAGCGGATCGAAAGCTGGAGGGGAACGGGGCACAAAGAGGGGGCTGTCACCTCAGAGACCCCCAAAATCATCCCAGGGACCCCCAAAATAACCCCAGGGACCCCTAAAATCACCTCAGAGACCTCCAAAGTGCCCCAGAGTCCCCCCAGAGTCTCACCAAGGACCCCCAGAGTGCCACAGAGACCCTCACGAGTCACCCCAGAGACCCCCAAAATCACCCCAGAGAAACACAGAGTCACCCCAAGGACCCTCAAATCACTCCAGAGTAGCCCACAGTCCCCCCAGAGACCCCAAAATCACCTCAGAGACTCTCAGTCACCTCAGAGTAATCCCAGAGACCCACAGAGTTACCCCAGGGACCCCCAAAGACCCTCAAAGTCACCCTAGATCCCAAATCCCACCCTGCGCCCCCTCCCCAGAACATCAAACCCCCTCTGAGGGCCCCAAATCCCACTCCAAACCCCCTCTGAGGACCCCAAATCCCACCCAAACCCACTCCAAACCTCCTCCAAAGACCCCAAATCCCACCCAAACCCCCTCTGAGGACTCCAAAACTCCCCCAAACCCCCTCTGAAGACCCCAAATCCCACCCTGCTCCCCTCTCCAGCACCCCAAACCCCCTCCAAGGCCCTCTGAGGGCCCCAAATCACACCCAAATCCCCTCCAAGGACCACAAAACTCCCCCAAACCCCCTCTGAGGGCCCCAACTCCCACCCAAACCCCCTCCGAGCACCCCAAATCCCTCCAAACCCACTCCAAACCCACTCTGAGGGCCCCAAATCCCACCCAAACCCACTCCAAACCCACTCTGAGCACCCCAAATCCCACCAAACCCACCCCAAACCCACTCTGAGGGCCCCAAATCCCACCCCAAATGCCCTCTGAGGACCCCAAATCCCACCCAAACCCACTCCAAACCCACTCTGAGCACCCCAAATCCCACCCAAACCCCCTCCGAGCACCCCAAATCCCTCCAAACCCACTCCAAACCCACTCTGAGGGCCCCAAATCCCACCCAAACCCACTCCAAACCCACTCTGAGCACCCCAAATCCCACCAAACCCACCCCAAACCCACTCCGAGCACCCCAAATCCCACCCCAAATGCCCTCTGAGGACCCCAAATCCCACCCAAACCCACTCCAAACCCACTCTGAGGGCCCCAAATCCCACCCAAACCCACCCCAAACCCACTCTGAGCACCCCAAATCCCACCAAACCCACCCCAAATGCCCTCTGAGGACCCCAAATCCCACCCAAACCCCCTCCGAGCACCCCAAATCCCACCAAACCCACCCCAAACCCACTCTGAGGGCCCCAAATCCCACCCAAACCCCCTCCGAGCACCCCAAATTCCACCAAACCCACTCAAAACCCCCTCTGAGGGCCCCAAATCCCACCCAAACCCACTCCAAACCCACTCTGAGCACCCCAAATCCCACCCAAACCCCCTCAGGACCCCAGACCCCCTCTCACATCGAAGTAGAGGCCGCGCAGGAAGGGGCTGGTGCGGGACAGCTCCCTCTCCTCTTCGCCCCAGCAGTTGTTCAGGAAGGAATTCCGCACCACAGCGTTGGCCTGGTCCACCCTGGGGTTCACGTGCAGCACCACGTCCCCGGCAGGGCCCACCCGCAGGTTGATGCTGAACCTGGGGGAGATTTTGGGAGCATTTTTGGGCGTGATTTGGGGGTGTTTGGAGGTGATTTGGGGGCGATTATGGGGGGTTGGGGGCGATTTGGGGGTGTTTGGGGGGGATTTTGGGGGGTTTGGAGGGGTTCAGGTGCAGCACCGCGTCCCCACCCCGGCCTACCCGCAGGTTGATGCTGAACCTGGGGGAGATTTTGGGAGCATTTTTGGGCGTGATTTGGGGGTGTTTGGGGGTGATTTGGGGGCGATTTTGGGGGGTTGGGGGCGATTTGGGGGTGTTTGGGGGCGATTTGGGGGGGATTTTGGGGGGTTTGGAGGGGTTCAGGTGCAGCACCGCGTCCCCACCGATTTTGGAGGGATTTGGGGGGGGTTTGGGGTGGATTTTGGAGGGATGTGGGGGTTTGGGGGGGATTTGGGGAGTTTGGAGGCGATTTGGGGGTGTTTGGGGGGGATTTTGGGGGGTTTGGGGGCGATTTGGGGGTGTTTGGGGGGGATTTTGGGGGGTTTGGAGGGGTTCAGGTGCAGCACCGCGTCCCCACCCCGGCCTACCCGCAGGTTGATGTTGGAACCTGGGGGAGATTTTGTGGGTTTGGGGGCGACTTTGGAGGGATTTTTGGGGGGGTTTGGGGTGGATTTTGGAGGGATTTGGGGGTTTGGAGGGATTTGGGTGTGTTTGGGGAGGATTTTGGGGGTGATTTTGGGGGGTTGGGGGCGATTTGGGGGTGTTTGGAGGAGATTTTGGGGTGTTTGGAGGGGTTCAGGTGCAGCACCACGACCCCAGCAGGGCCCGCCCGAAGGTTGATGCTGAACCTGGGGGTTTTGGGAGCATTTTTGGGGGATTTGGGGGTGTTTGGAGGGGTTTGGGGGGGATTTTGGAGGGATTTGGGGGTTTGGAGGGATTTGGGGGTGTTTGGGGAGGATTTCGGGGGTGATTTTGGGGGGTTGGGGACGATTTGGGGGTGTTTGGGGGGGATTTTGGGGTGTTTGAGGGTAATTTTGGGGGCTTTGGGGGTCCTGGAGAGGTGACAGGGGGATTTGGGGGAGATTTTGAGGGGCATTTTGGAGGATTTGGGGTGTTTTGAGGGGATCTGGGGGGAATTTGTGGCTCCTGGGGTGGTGACCGGGGGTTTGGGGGAGACTTTAGGGGGTTTGGGGGGATTTTGGGGGGTTTGGTGAGGATTTGGGGGAGATTTTTTGGGGTTTGGGGAGATTTTGGAGTGTTTGGGCGTCCTGGGATGGTGACAGGGGCGGTTTGGGGGGGATTTTTGGGGTGCTGGGGTGGATTTTGGGAGGTTTTGGGATCCTGGGAGAATTTTGGGGGACACAGAGGGCTGTGGGGGGGCTCAGGGGGATTTTGGGGAGGGGTCTCTGGGGGTCCCCAGTACCTCTCGGCGTTGTGGGGGACGAAGCCCTTGATGATGACGGTTTTTTTGGGGATCATCCCCCCCGGGATGGTGGCAATGAAGGGCACGGACTGGGGGGGCACAAATGGGGGGCTCAGAGTGGGGTGAGACCCCCCCAGGACCCCCCCAAATCCCAACAGATCCCCCAGAACCCAAATCCCACCCTCAGAGACCCCCAAATCCCCCAGACGCCCTCAAATCCCACCCCAAAACCCCCCCCAAAAACCCCCCGGGACCCCCAAATCCCATCTTGAGCCACCCAAAACCTCCAGGACCCCCAAATCCCACCCCAAAACCCCCCTGGGACCCCCAAATCCTCCCTTGAGCCACCCCAAATCCCCCCTTAAGCCACACCAAAACCCCCCAAATCACCCCAAAACCACCCAAATCCCCCCCAAATCACCCCAAAACCCCCCCGGGACCCCCAAATCCCCCCTTGAGCCACCCCATAACACCCAAATCCCCCTTTAAGTCACCCCAAAGCCCCCTGGGACCCCCAAATCCCCCCTCAAGTTACCCCAAAACACCCAAATCCCCCCTTAAGTCACCCCAAAACCCCCCCGGGACCCCCAAATCCCCCCTTGAGCCACCCCATAACACCCAAATCCCCCTTTAAGTCAACTCAAAAGCCCCTGGGACCCCCAAATCCTCCCTCAAGTCACCCCAAAACGCCCAAATCCCTCCTTGAGTCACCCCAAAACCCCACAAATCACCCCAAAATCTTCTGGGACCCCCAAATCCCATCTTGAGCCACCCAAAACTCCCCTGGGACCCCCAAATCCTCCCTTGAGCCACCCCAAATCCCCCCCTAAGCCACGCCAAAACCCCCCAAATCACCCCAAAACCACCCAAATCCCCCCCAAATCACCCCAAAACCCCCCTGGGACCCCCAAATCCCCCCTCAAGTCACCCCAAAACGCCCAAATCCCCCCTTGAGTCACCCCAAAGCCCCCTGGGGTCCCCAAATCCCCCCTCAAGTCACCCCAAAACGCCCAAATCCCCCCTTGAGTCACCCCAAAAGTCCCTGGGACCCCCAAATCCCCCCTCAAGTCACCCCAAAACGCCCAAATCCCTCCTTGAGTCACCCCAAAACCCCACAAATCACCCCAAAACTCCCCCCCAGGACCCCCAAATCCCACCTTGAGCCACCCCAAATCACCCCAAAACCCCCCGGGACCCCCCAAATCCCCCCCAAACTCACCGGGTAGAGGGTGGGGGGCTGCCCCATCACCTGTGGGGGACAATTTGGGGTCAATGAGGGGGGGTCGCACCTGCGGGACCCCCCTGATGGGTGAGGGGGGAATTTTGGGGTTCTGATGAATTTTGGGGGGACCCCTCCCCACTTACCGGCAGGTCACAGCCAGGGCAGCCGGGGTAGACCTGGGCGGGAAACAGAGGTCAGGGGACCCCAAAATCACTTGGGGACCCCCAAAATCCACCTGGGAAACTTCAAATTCACCTGGGCACCCCCAAAATTTGCCTGGGAAACTCAAAATCCACCTGGGGATCCCCAAAATCCATCTGGGGACCCCCAAAATCCACCTGGAAATCCTCAAAAAAATCACCCCTAAATCCATTTGGGGATCCCCCAAAAATCACCTGGGAAACTCAAAATTCACCTGGGGGTCCCCAAAATCCGCCTGGGGACTCCCAAACCCACCTGGGATCCCCTAAATCCATCTGGGGACCCCCAAACCCACCTGGGGACCCCCAAAATATCATTTGGGGACCCCCCTAAATCCATTTGGGGACCCTAAAAATCACCTGGGAAACTCAAAATTCACCTGGGGATCCCCAAAATCCATCTGGGACCCCCTAAAATCCACCTGGGGGTCCCCAAAATTCTCCTGGGGACTCCCAAACCCCACCTGGGGATCCCCTAAATCCACCTGGGGACCCCCAAAAAAATCACCTGGGGACCCCCCTAAATCCATTTGGGGACCCCAAAAATCACCTGGGAAACTCAAAATTCACCTGGGGACCCTCAAACTTCAGCTGGGGATCCCCAAAATCCATCTGGGACCCCCTAAAATCCACCTGGGGGTCCCCAAAATTCGCCTGGGGACTCCCAAACCCACCTGGGGATCCCCTAAATCCATCTGGGGACCCGCAAAATCCACCTGGAAATCCTCAAAAAAATCACCTGGGGACCCCCCTAAATCCATTTGGGGACCCCCAAAAATCACCTGGGAAACTCAAAATTCACCTGGGGACCCTCAAACTTCAGCTGGGGATCCCCAAAATCCATCTGGGACCCCCTAAAATCCACCTGGGGGTCCCCAAAATCAGCCTGGGGACTCCCAAACCCACCTGGGGATCCCCTAAATCCATCTGGGGACCCCCAAACCCACCTGGGGACCCCCAAAAAAATCATTTGGGGACCCCCCAGACTCACCGGGCCGCCCGGGGGACACGCGCCCTGCAAGGGAAGAGGGGGTGTCAGACGGGAAATTTGGGGTGCAGGGCTGGGGTTTGGGGTCTAGGGGTGGAATTTTGGGGTCGGGGTTGTTTTAGGGTCCCAGGGTAAATTTTGGGGTGCAGATTTTGGGGTTCAGGGCGTTTTTGGGGTCTCACGCCTCCACCCAGCACCGAGGCCGAGAGCATCTCCAGGTTTGTTTTGGGGGCATTTTTTGGGGTCCTGGGTTGGTTTTTGGGGCCGTTTTTTGGGGTCCTGTCTTGTTTTTGGGGTCAGGGTCAGTTTTGGGGTTCAGGGCTGATTTTTGGGGTGCAGATTTTGGGGTTCAGGTCTCACCACTCCGCCCAGCACCGAGGCCGAGTGCAGCTCCAGGTTTGTTTTGGGGGCGTTTTTTGGGGTCCTGGGTTGGTTTTTGGGGCCATTTTTTGGGTTCAGGGGTCATTTTTGGGGCCCTTTTTTGGGGTCCTGGGTTGGTTTTTAGGGCCGTTTTTTGGGGTCTTGGGTTGGTTTTTGGGGCCCTTTTTTGGGGTCCTGGGTTGTTTTTGGGGTCAGGGTCAGTTTTGGGGTTCCGGGATCATTTTTGGGGTGCAGATTTTGGGGTTCAGGTCTCACCACTCCGCCCAGCACCGAGGCCGAGTGCAGCTCCAGGTTTGTTTTGGGGCCCTTTTTTGGGGTCCTGGGTTGGTTTTTAGGGCCGTTTTTTGGGGTCTTGGGTTGGTTTTTGGGGCCGTTTTTTGGGGTCTTGGGTTGGTTTTTGGGGCCGTTTTTTGGGGTCCTGGGTTGGTTTTGGGGCCGTTTTTTGGGGTCCTGGGTTGCTTTTTGGGGCCGTTTTTTGGGGTCCTGGGTTGGTTTTTGGGGCCGTTTTTTGGGGTCCTGTCTTGTTTTTGGGGTTGGTGTCAGTTTTGGGGTTCAGGGCTGATTTTTGGGGTGCAGATTTTGGGGTTCAGGGCGTTTTTGGGGTCTCACGCCTCCACCCAGCACCGAGGCCGAGAGCAGCTCCAGGTGTGTTTTGGGGCCGTTTTTTGGGGTCCTGGGTTGGTTTTTGGGGTCCTGGGTTGGTTTTTGGGGCCGTTTTTTGGGGTCCTGGGTTGTTTTTGGGGTCAGGGTCAGTTTTGGGGTTCAGGGCTGATTTTTGGGGTGCAGATTTTGGGGTTCAGGGCGTTTTTGGGGTCTCACCCCTCCGCCCAGCACCGAGGCCGAGAGGAGCTCCAGATTTGTTTTGGGGCCGTTTTTTGGGGTCCTGGGTTGGTTTTTTTGGCCGTTTTTTGGGTTCAGGGATCATTTTTGGGGTTCCGGGATCATTTTTGGGGTGCAGATTTTGGGGTTCAGGTCTCACCACTCCGCCCAGCACCGAGGCCGAGAGCAGCTCCAGGTCCCCGGCCACGTTCAGAGCCTTCACGTTCTCCGGGGGCAGCCGGTGAGGGAACTCCTGGTAGAAGGATCCGTTCACCAGGATCTGGGGAAAAACGGGAGAAAAACGGGGATCAGGGACCCCAAAATACACCTGGGACACCCCAAAATACACCTGGGACACCCCCAAATACCCCAAAATACCCCAAATACACCCCCAGGAATGCCAAAATATTCACCCAGAAATCCCAAAATACCCCCGGGACACCCCAAAATACCCACCCAGAAATCCCAAATACACCCGGGGCACCCCCAAATCTCCCCTTGGGCACCCCAAATCCCCCCCCTAAGGACCCCAAATCTCCCTCCAATGACCCCAAACCCCTTCCTTAGGTCACCAAACCCCCCCTAGGACACCCCAAATCCCCCCAGGGACCCCCCAAATTGCCCTAGGACACCCCAAATCCCTTCCTAAGGATCCTAAGAACCCCCAAATCCACCCCTAAGGACCTCAAATCCCCCCTAGGACGCCCCAAATCCCCCCAGGGACCCCCCAAATCCCCTCCTAAGGACCCCAAATCCCCCCTTGGACACCCCAAATCCCCTCCTAAGGACCCCAAATCCCCTCAAACCACCCCAAATCCCCTCCTAAGGATCCCAAATCCCCCCAGAGACCCCCCAAATCCCCTCCTAAGGATCCCAAATCCCCCCCTTGGACACACCAAATCCCCTCTTGGACACCCCAAATCCCCTCCTAAGGACCCCAAATCCCCCCTTGGACACCCCAAATCCACCCCTAAGGATCCCAAATCCCCTCAAACCACCCCAAATCCGTTCCTAAGGATCCCAAATCCACCCCTAAGGACCCCAAATCCCCCCTTGGACACCCCAAATCCCCTCCTAAGGATCCCAAATCCCCCCAGGGACCCCCCAAATCCACCCCTAACGACCTCAGATACCCCCTTGGACACCCCAAATCCCCTCCTAAGGATCCCAAATCCCCCCTTGGACACCCCAAATCCCCTCCTAAGGATCCCAAATCCCCCAGGGACCCCCCAAATCCACCCCTAAGGACCCCAAATCCCCCCCTTGGACACCCCAAATCCCCTCCTAAGGATCCCAAATCCCCCCAGGGACCCCCCAAATCCACCCCTAACGACCTCAGATACCCCCTTGGACACCCCAAATCCCCTTCTAAGGACCCCAAATCCCCCCTTGGACACCCCAAATCCCCCCCTTGGACACCCCAAATCCCCTCCTAAGGACCCCAAATCCCCCCTTGTACTCCCCAAATCCCCTCCTGAGGATCCCAAATCCCCTAAAAGCCCCCTCCCCATTACCGGAATCCCACTGATGACCATCTCAAAGGGTCCCCCATGCCCCAAATCCCCCCAAATCTCCCCCCAGTGACCCCAAACTCCCCCAAGGAACCCCCAAACTCCCTCCAAAGGACACCAAATCCCCTCCTAAGGATCCCAAACCCCCCCAAATCCCCCCGGGACCCCTCCCCATACCCGGTAGCCCTCGGGGGTGGCACTGATGACCATCTCGAAGGGTCTCCCCATCCCTTTAAGGACCCCAAACCCCCCCAGATCTCCCCCTGATGACCCCAAATCCCCCCCTAAGGACCCCAAATGCCCCCTCAGGACCCCCCGGGACCCCTGCCGATACCCGGTAGCCCTTGGGGGTGACACTGATGATCATCTCGAAGGCTCTGCCCCGGTGCAGGGGGGGCAGGTCCCGACTCAGCTCCTCCTCCCAGCTCCCCCCGCGGCGGCTGTTGAACACCGAGACCCCAGCCCCAAATCGGGGATTGACGTGCAGGGCGATGTCCGCCTCCTCCAGGGTGCTCATGGCCAGGTTAACGCGGAACCTGGGGACAGGAGGGGCACCTGTGTGTCACCTGTGTCACCTCAGTGTCACCTGGGGTCACACAGTGTCACCCAATGTAGCCCCGAGACCCCAGCCCCAAATCGGGCATTGATGATCTGCGTCCTCATTGGGGACCCATGGCCAGGTTAACGCGGAACCTGGGGACAGGAGGGGCACCTGTGTGTCACCTGTGTCACCTCAGTGTCACCTCAGTGTCACCTGTGTCACCTCAGTGTCACTTCAGTGTCACCTGTGTGTCACCTGTGTCACCTGTGTCACCTCAGTGTCACCTCAGTGTCACCTGTGTGTCACCTGTGTCACCTCAGTGTCACCTCAGTGTCACCTGTGTGACCTCAGTGTCACCTGTGTCACTTCAGCGTCACCTGAGTGTCACCTGTGTCACCTCAGTGTCACCTGTGTCACCTCAGCGTCACCTGAGTGTCACCTGTGTGACCTCAGTGTCACCTCAGTGTCACCTGTGTCACCTCAGCGTCACCTGAGTGTCACCCCAACCAGGTAAGCCTGAACCTGAGGACAGCCAGGTCTCCTGTGTCACCCCAGTGTCACCTCAGTGTCACCCAATGTCCCCCCGAGACCCCAGACCCAGCCAGGTAAGCCTGAACCTGAGGACAGGAGTGTCACCTGTGTCACCTCAGTGTCACCCCATTGTCATCCAGTGTCACCCAGTGTCACCCAATGTCATCCAGTACCCTCCCAGTCCCTCCCAGTCTGTCCCAGTTTATTCCTGTGCCCCCCCCAATCCCCTCACAGTGCCCTCCCAGTGCCCCAAATCCCCCCCAAATGTCCCCAAATCCCCTCCCAGGATCCCCCAATGCTCCCAGTAGCCCCCCAATCCCCTCCCAGTCCCTCCCAGTCCTTCCCAGTCCCCCTCACTCCCTCCCAGTCCCTCCCAGTCCCCTCCAATCCCTTCCCAGTCCCCCTCACTCCCTCCCAGTCCCTCCCAGTTTATCCCAGTCCCCCCAATCCCCTCCCAATCCCCTCCCAGTTCCTCCCAATCCCCCCCAGTCCCTCCCACTCCCCCCAGTCCCTCCCAATCCCCCCCCAATCCCCCCCCCCCAGTCCCTCCCAGTTTATCCCAGTCCCCCCCAATCCCCCCCAGTCCCTCCCAGTTTATCCCAGTCCCCCCCAGTCCCTCCCAATCCCCCCCCAATCCCCCCCCCCAGTCCCTCCCAGTTTATCCCAGTCCCCCCCAATCCCCTCCCAGTCCCTCCCAGTTTATCCCAGTCCCCCCAGCATTACCAGTCCGCCTGCGCTCTCACCACGCCCTGCACGCTCACGGCCATGCCCGGCCAGAGCCCCCCGGGCACCGGGGCCACGTAGGGCAGGGGCTGGGGGGGCACGGAAACGGGGGGTCAGGGGGGCACAGTGGGGACAGGGACCCCCCGAAATGGGGACAGGGAGCCCGAAATGGGGACAGGGACACCGAATGGGGACAGGGACCCCCCGAAATGGGGACAGGGACACCGAATGGGGACAGGGACCCCCCGAAATGGGGACAGGGACCCCCCGAAATGGGGACAGGGACCCCCCGAAATGGGGAAAGGAACCCCGAAATGGGGACAGGGACCCCGAAATGGGGACAGGGACCCCCTGAAATGGGGTCAGGAACCCCCCGAAATGGGGAAAGGAACCCCGAAATGGGGACAGGGACCCCGAAATGGGAACAGGGACCCCCCGAAATGGGGACAGGGACCCTGAAATGGGAACAGGGACCCCGAAATGGGGTCAGGGACCCCCCGAAATGGGGACAGGGACCCCGAAATGGAGACAGGGACCCCAAATGGGGACAGGGACCCCGAAATGGGGACAGGGACCCCGAAATGGGAACAGGGACCCCCCCCGAAATGGGGACAGGGACCCCCCAAAATGGCACCGGGGACCCCGAAATGGGGACAGGGACCCCCCCTAAATGGGGACAAGGACCCCCCAAAATGGGGACAGGGACCCCCCTAAATGGGGACAGGGACCCCCCAAAATGGGGACAGGGACCCCGAAATGGAGACAGGGACCCCAAATGGGGACAGGGACCCCGAAATGGGGACAGGGACCCCAAAATGTCCTCAATACGAGGTCAGGGGGTCCCCAAATGTCCCCAACACGGTGTCAATGTCCCCAAGTTGTCCCTCCCAAAGACCCCCAAATGTCCCACAGACCCCCCCCAGCCCCATTTTTGGGGCGCCCCCTCCCCAGTTTTTGGGGTGTCAATGTCCCCAGATGTCCCCACCAGGGTGACAGGGACCCCCAAAATGTCCCACAGACCCCCCCCAGCCCCATTTTTGGGGCGCCCCCTCCCCAATTTTTGGGGTGACAGGGACCCCAAAATGTCACTGGGATGGTGACAGGGACCCCAAACGTCCCCTCACCACAATTTTTGGGGTGTCAATGTCCCCAAACTGTCCCTCCTAAGGACCCCCCCCAATGTCCCACAGACGCCCCCAGCCCCATTTTCGGGGCGCCCCCTCCCCAGTTTTCGGGGTACCCACCGGGTTGTAGCAGGCCTGGTGACCGGGTGGTGGCAGGAAAGCCATGGTGGCAGCGAGGTGACAACCAGGTGACAACGAGGTGACAACGAGGTGACAACGGTGATAACCAGGTGCCAACCAGGTGACAACGGTGACAAAATTGGCACCAGGGTGCCTTTATGGCCCCGAGGGGCCCCTCCCCACTTCCAGCCCCATCCGATCCGGATGTTGATAAGGAACTGATAAGGGACATTGTGGGGGGGGTTGGGGACATTGGGGACGCACCTGGTGCAGGTGGCACCGCCCAGCCTGGACTCTGCCCCGGGTGGGGACAGCGGGGAGGGGACACGTGGTGGCACTTTGGGGACACGTGGAGGGGATGGTGGCACCTTTGGGGACACCTGGGGGACACGTGGTGGCACCTTGGGGACACCTTGGGGACACCTCCAGACCTTTGGGGACACCCCCAGAGCTGTGGGGACACCCCCAGACCCATGGTGGCACCTTGGGGACACTTTGGGGACACCTTGGGGACACATGGTGGCACCCTGGGGACACCACGGGGGGTGGTGGCACCTTGGGGACACCTTGGGGACACTTTAGGGACACCTTGGGGTCACGTGGTGGCACCACGGGGACACCTGGAGGAGGTGGTGGCACCTTGGGGGCACCTGGTGGCACTCAGGGACACGTGGTGACACCATGGGGACGTGTGGTGGCACTTTGGGGACACTTTAGGGACACCTTGGTGACACGTGGAGGGGATGGTGGCACCTTGGGGACACCTTGGTGGCACTTTGGGCACACTCAGTGACAAGCCAAGGAGATTTGGGCACAAAGGAGTTTCTTGGGGACACTGAGGTGACACCGGGGGACATTGGGGACACCGAGGGGACATCAGAGCTTGGCAAAGGGGACATTGGTGGCATTGTTGTGGAATAAATCTGAGGAATTGTTCTGTGAAATCAATCTGTGAAATTAATTCCGCGGAATTATTCTGTGGAATTAATGAATCCTGTGGAATTATTCTGTGGAATAAATCTGTGAAGTAATTCAGTAGGATAATTCTGTGGAATTAATTCTGTGGAATTAATTCTGAGAAAATATTCTGAGGAATAAATCTGTGGAATTAATTCTGAGGAATAAATCCGAGGAACAATTCTGTGGAATGAATCTGTGGAATTAATTCTGAGAAATTAATTCTGCGGAATTAATTCTCTGGAATAATTCTGAGGAAAATATTCTGTGGAATTATTATTCTGTGGAATTAATTCTGAGGAATAAATCTGAGGAATTAACTCTGAGCAAAAATTCTGAGGAATAAATCAGTGGAATAATTCTGTGGAATAAATCTGTGAAATTAATTCTGTGAAATTAATTCTGTGGAACAATTTTGTGGGATAATTCTGTGTAACAATTCTGTGGAATTAATTCTGAGCAATAATTCTGAGGAATAAATCTGAGCAATAATTCTGCAGAACGATTCTGTGGAACAATTCCGTGGAATTAATTATGAGGAACAATCCTGAGCAATAATTCTGAAGAATAAATCTGAGGAATAAATCTAAGCAATAAATCTGACCAATAAATCTAAGCAATAAATCTGAAGAATAAATCTGACCAATAAATCTGAGCAATAATTCTTTGAACAATTGCGCCAAACAACTCTGCGTGATAATTCTGAGCAATAAATCGGAGCAGTAATTCTGCGTGATAATTCCGAGGAATAAATCTGAGCAATAATTCTGAGCGATGATTCTGTGGAACTCTGAGGAGTTACGCGGAACAATTCTGTGGAATTAATTCTGTGTATTCATTAACTCTGCCCCACCCCAGGGCCTGATCACAGCTCACAAGCAGCTCAAATTGAGCAGGAGGCCATCCTGGGCATGGAATAATTCTGAGAATTATTCTGTAAAATAATTTCCGGGGGATAATGCTGTGGAATATTTCTGGGAGAACATTCCGGCCCTTTTCCCCTCGCATTTTCCACCCTTTTCCCCTCACATTTCCTGCCGTTTTCCCCCTCACATTTCTCTCTTTTCCCCTCATGTTTTCCACCCTTTTCCCCTCACATTTCCTGCCCTTTTTCCCCTCATGATTCCTACTGTTTTTCCCCTCACATTTCCCTCTGCTTTTTCCCTTACATTTCCCTCTTTGTTCCCCTCACATTTCTCTCTCTTTTCCCCTCACGTTTTCCACCCTTTTCCCCTCATGTTTCCTGCCCTTTCCCCCCCCTCACGTTTCTTCTCTCCTCACAATTCCCGCCCTTTTTCCCCTCACATTTCCCTCTTTTTTTTCCCCTTACATTTCTTTCTTTGCTCCCCTCACATTTCTTTCTCTTTTCCCCTCGTGTTTCCTGCCCTTTTCCCCCTCACATTTCTCCCCTCATGATTCCCGCTCTTTTTCCCCCCCTCACATTTCTCCCCTCATGATTCCCGCTCTTTTTTCCCCCCTCACATTTCTTTTTTCCCCCTCACATTTCCTGCCCTTTTCCCCCGTCATAATTCCTACTGTTTTTCCCCTCGCATTTCCCTCTGCTTTTTCCCTTACATTTCCCTCTTTGTTCCCCTCACATTTCTCTCTTTTCCCCTCATGTTTTCCACCCTTTTCCCCTCATGTTTCCGGCCCTTTTCCCCCTCACGATTCCTACTGTTTTTCCCCTCGCATTTCCCTCTGCTTTTTCCCTTACATTTCCCTCTGCTTTTTCCCTTACATTTCCCTCTTTGTTCCCCTCACATTTCTCTCTCTTTTCCCCTCACGTTTTCCACCCTTTTCCCCTCATGTTTCCTGCCCTTTTCCCCCCCTCACATGTTTCTTCTCCCCTCACAATTCCCGCCCTTTTTCCCCTCATATTTCCCTCTTTTTTTTTCCCTTACATTTCTTTCTTTGTTCCCCTCACATTTCTTTCTATTTTCCCCTCACGTTTCCTGCCCTTTTCCCCCTCACATTTCTCCCCTCATGATTCCCGCTCTTTTTCCCCCCCTCACATTTCTTTTTTCCCCTCACATTTCCTGCCCTTTTCCCCCCTCATGATTCCTACTGTTTTTCCCCTCGCATTTCCCTCTGCTTTTTCCCTTACATTTCCCTCTTTGTTCCCCTCACATTTCTCTCTCTTTTCCCCTCACATTTTCCACCCTTTTCCCCTCATGTTTCCTGCCCTTTCCCCCCCTCACATGTTTCTTCTCCCCTCACAATTCCTGCCCTTTTTCCCCCCTGTGATAAATAGGTATGATTCATGCTGATAGAAACTGAAACAGTAATCAATATTGACACAGTAATTAATATTTGAGAATAATGAAACAGTTAATAGTTAAAAGTTGTAATGCCAAAGAAGAGAGGGAAAGGAGGGGCTCCACCCATCCCCCTTCTCAGCAGATGTTCTCAAGGACCACACAGGAAAGAAGCTGAAGACACAGTTGCTAAAAATGACCAAGAACTTGGTTGGGTGCAAGAAAACGCTAATTATAAGGGACTTATTGCTTTGATATGTAGATGCAGTGATACGTTACTCTTGGCTTACACTGTACTGGCTTGGCGCGCACGTGTAACCCATAGGTGAATTAAAGGACAACGAAGAAGACTACAGGGCCTTCATCAGCGACGACCCCCAAAGACTTGTGCGACCACCAAACCGAGTGGCGGCGCATGCGTGGTGAAGGTGGCGATGAAGGCGCAGACAGAAAAGTGACGAACCGAAAATGGGAGGAGATGGCATTGACACACGGCATACAAGGGGTGACTTTCACTTGGCAAGCTCGTACGTGAGGTGGCAAAGGGACACTGAACCCTGCACTCCGTACCAAGCAGTTGTTTTTGGTTATTATTGGAACCAAATTATCCCTTATTTTAGCCGAATTATATTGCATCCAATATTATATTTTTCATCTTAATTGTTTCATTGAAATTGTTACTACTTTTAATATTGTTTGGTTTTTTTTACAGATGGGATAAGAAGGCAAACATAACATCCCCATCTTACCACCCTAATTGAGATCACACTTCTCCCAGTCTCCTTCCATCCCAATCTTACTCAGGTGGCTGAGGAATTGAGTCAGTTTTCCATGACATTGACTTTTTTTGAGGTGCGATTGTGCAGTTTTGGGGTAAGATTGAGCTGTTTTCAGTGGGATTTGAGTGGTTTTGAGGGGACAGATCCATCCCTCGTGGATTTTGGAGTGCAAAGAGATGGAGAAGGGAGAAACAATAAGGCCAAACCAAAAGTAGAAGCAGCCAGGTGTGTTCCCAGCATGGATAACAGGGAATGTGAGTGACCAGGGCTGTGCCCACAGTGCCTCCTCCAGTGGGGGATGGAGCTGGAGCAGCGCACAAAGCTCTGCCCGCACTCAGGGCACTCGCAGGGCTTCCCTCATCGGTGGCTCCGTTGGTGTCGGGTCAAGTGAGAGCTCTGTGAGAAGCTCTTCCCACACTGGGGACACTCGTAGGGCCTCTCCCTGGTGTGGATGCGCCGGTGGGTGACAAGGGTGGAGTTGTACTTGAATCCCTTCCCGCAGTCGGGGCAGCGGAAGGGCCTCTCCTCTGAGTGAATCCGATAGTGCTGGAGGAGATCAGAGCCGGTCCGACACCTCTTCCTGCATTTATCACACTCGTAGGGCCTCTCCCCACTGTGGATGTACTGGTGGCTGATGAGGTGGGACTTCTGCCTGAATCCCTTCCCACACTCAGGGCATTGGAAGGGCCTCTCCTCTCTGTGAATCCAATAGTGCTTGAGGAGATAGCTGCTGGTCCGAAACCTCTTCTTGCATTTGTCACACTCGTAGGGCCTCTCCCCTGTGTGGCTCCTCTGGTGCTTGTTCCGGTAGGAGCTGTGGCTGAAGCGCATCCCACACACAGAACACTCGAAAGGCTTTTCCCCAGTATGGATACTCTGGTGCACGATCAGGTGGGAGCTCTTCATGAAACTCTTCCCACATTGCCCACACTCGTAGGGCCGTTCCCCAGTGTGGATCCTCTGGTGCCGGATCAGCTCCGAACTACATCGGAAGCTCTGGGCACACTCCCCACACTCGTGGCGAATGTGGGACCTCTGGTGTTGGATCAGGTTGCATTTCCTACTGAAGCTCTTCCCACACTCCCCACACTCAAGGGTGCCACCTCCACTATGTGTCCTCTGGTGCCTGATCATATTGTTGCGCTGGTTGAAGCTCTTGCCACACTCCCCACACACATAGGGCTTCACCCCAGTGTGGATGCTCTGGTGCTTGATCAGGATGGAGCTCTTGCTGAAGCTCTTCCCACACTCCCCACACTCGTAGGGCCGTTCCCCAGTATGGATCCTCTGGTGCTCGATCAGTTTGCTGTGCTGGCTGAAGATCTTCCCACACTCCCCACACTCGTAGGGCCTCTCCCCAGTGTGAATCCTCTGGTGCTTGATCAGTTCGCTGTTCCACCTGAAGCTCTTCCCACACTCCCCGCACGTGTGGGGCTTCTCCCCATCACGGAGCTGCTCACGGAGCACCAGCTCCGAGCTCTGGCTCCATCTCCGGCCGCCTTCCCGGCCCAGGCCGGCTCTTTCCCCCTCACATCCCCGCCGGCTGCGTTTGCAGCCCCTCCTCGTGCGGCATCTCCGCGCCTTTTCCTCCCCGTTGCCTTCCTGCGCCGTGGAGCCGCTCAAAACGGCCTCTGCCACCAGCTCCTGCCGCGGGCACTTGTCCTCCCTGCTCTCCATGCTCAGCTCCTGCTCTGGGGGAGGAAGGACAAGGACACCATGGGATTTGCCTCCGTGCCACAGCCGAGGGCAACCAGATCCCCCCAGGCCGTCCCCGGCAGGACGGCACCGCCACCCCCCGATGTCCCCCCGAGGGGCCTTTTCCGCTCAGCCTTGGACTTCTTCATTCTCCAAACATCCCCCCAGAAACCCAACCCAGGGACCCCCCGGGATATCAGGGCCGGGCCCTCCGTCCCAGCTTACCTGCGCGATGCGGGGGGCGATGATCCCACGGGTGGGGGCTGCGAATCCAGGCAGGGTCGAACGCGTGGATCCGTCCGCTCAGCCTTGATCCGCCTTTGTCCCTCCTCTTCCTCTTCCTCCCGCTCCTCCTCTTCCTGCAAACCACCCCCTGCTCCTCCCCCGACCCCTCCTCCTCCTCCCCTTTCATCCCTGCCCTTCCCTCCCTCCTCCTCCTCCCCCAGCAGCAGCCGCACTCTCCGTGCCCCGTTCCCGCAGCCCTCGCAGCCCGTGGCAGGAGCGCGGATGGAGCCGGGACAGGTCGGGATGGGCAGCGCGGGGCTCTCGGCTGCTCCCAGCCGCTGCGGGAGGGGTGAACCCGGCCCGGGCCAAAGGAGAGGCAAACTGGGCAAACTGGGGGCTGCACATTTCAACCTGGGTCTTGCTGGGGACCCTGCCTGGCCACTGCCAGCCCTTGGGGCTCCTCTCGGCACATCCGCCAGGGGGGAACGCACACAGGGCTGGGGCATCCCAGCAGTGGCAGCACTGCCAGGGACTGGGCTGCGCTGGGATCGTACTGGGAGTGGCTGGGGCTGTACTGGTTCTGTACTGACACTGGGATGACACTGGGATTGTAGTGAGTTTGTACTGACATCATTCTGAGATCACACTGCCTTCCCAGGGCAGATTCTGATCGCTCTCATGGACACTGCGATCATACTGGGGTCCCCCCGTGTTCCCCCTCCATGGTGAGGGGCTCGATGGGGCGGTGGGCGATGATCCCACAGGTGGGGGCTGCAAATTCAGGCAGGGCTCGGCCGTTCGCCGCCATCAGCTCAGCATTGATCCGTCTGTCTCCCTCCTCTTCCTCCCCCTCCTCCTCTTCAATCCCCCCTCCGGTTCCTCGGCGTTATCTCCGCCTCCTTCTCCTCTTTCATCCCGCCCCTTCCATCCCTTCTCCTCGTCCTGCTCCCTAACCCCTCGTCTTTCGCCTCCTTCCATCGCTGCTCTCTCTCCACCTTCATCGCTCCTCTTCCATCTCCCCTAGCCTGCTCCTCTCCCCAAACCGGCTGGAAACGTGAGGGGAAAGGGGGCGGGGAAAGGGCGGGAACCGTGAGGGGAAAGGGGGCAGGGAAAGGGCGGGAACCGTGAGGGGAAAGGGGCGGGCTCAGGCCAAAGGCGGTAACTGTGAGGGGACGCTCTGGGTGGCGGCACTCTGTAAACAGAACTGCAACGGTCTGAACATGAACAGGAGAGAAATTAGTAATTCTGAGAGTTTTATTTCCTATCAATTACACCCCACAAAACCCGCCCCACAGAATCCCGATCGCAGCACTCAAAATTGAGATCCTACATCTCCCAATCTCTTCTTAACCGCATCTCGGCCGTGTCAGTGGCTGTGGAATCAGGTGAATTTGTGAAGAGGTAGCGTTTTTGAATGTGAGAGAAAGCCCCTTTGATGTGGACCTGAGTCTTTTTCGCGTAAGATTGAGCTGATTTCATTGGATTTGAGTAGATTTGTTGTCACAGCTACATCCCTTTTGACTGCTGGACTGCACAGAGAGGGAGAAAAGGAAAAAATTAACGCCAACCCAAATGTTTAAGCACCGAGTTGTGTTCCCAGCAGTATCACAGGGAATGTGAGTGACCAGGGCTGTGCCCACAGTGCCTCCTCCAGTGGGGGATGGAGCTGGAGGAGCACTCGAAGCTCTGCCCGCACTCGGGGCACTCGCAGGGATTCCCTTAGTGGTGCCTCCGTTGGTGTTGGGTCAAGGTAGAGCTCTGTGAGAAGCTCTTCCCACACTGGGGACACTCGTAGGGCCTCTCCCCGGTGTGGATGCGCCGGTGGGTGACGAGGGTGTATTTCTGCTTGAATCCCTTCCCACACTCAGGGCATTGGAAGGGCCTCTCCTCTCTGTGATTCCAATAGTGCTTGAGGAGATAGGTGCTGGTCTGAAACGCCTTCCCACACTTGGAACACTCGTAGGGCTTCTCCCCTGTGTGGATCCTCTGGTGCCTGATCAGGCTGGACCTCTGGGTGAAGCTCTGTCCACACTCCCCACACTCAAAGGGCCTCTCCGCAGTGTGGGTACTCTGGTGCCTGATCACGTCACAGTTGCTCCTGAAGCTCTTCCCACACTCCCTGCACGTGTGGGGCTTCTCCCCAGTGTGGGTCCTCTGGTGCTTGATCAGGTTGAAGCTCCGGCTGAAGCTCTTCCCACACTCCCCACACTCGTAGGGCTTCTCCCCAGTGTGGATCCTCTGGTGAATGATCAGATCGCTGTTCCACCTGAAGCTCTTCCCACACTCCCCGCACGTGTGGGGCTTCTCTCCATCACGGAGCTGCTCACTGAGCACCAGCTCCGAGCTCTGGCTCCATCTCCGGCCGCCTTCCCGGCCCAGGCCGGCTCTTTCCCCCTCACATCCCCGCCGGCTGCGTTTGCAGCCCCTCCTCGTGCGGCATCTCCGCGCCTTTTCCTCCTCGTTGCCTTCCTGCGCCGTGGAGCCGCTCAAAACGGCCTCTGCCACCAGCTCCTGCCGCGGGCATTTGTCCTCCCTGCTCTCCATGCTCAGCTCCTGCTCTGGGGGAGGAAGGACAAGGACACCATGGGATTTGCCTCCGTGCCACAGCCGAGGGCAACCAGATCCCCCCAGGCCGTCCCCGGCAGGACGGCACCGCCACCCCCCGATGTCCCCCCGAGGGGCCTTTTCCGCTCAGCCTTGGACTTCTTCATTCTCCAAACATCCCCCCAGAAACCCAACCCAGGGACCCCCCGGGATATCAGGGCCGGGCTCCCCCTCCCTGCTCACCGGCGCGATGCGGGGGGCGATGATCCCACGGGTGGGGGCTGCGAATTCAGGCAGGGTCGACCGCGTGGATCCGTCCGCTCAGCCTTGATCCGCCTTTGTCCCTCCTCTTCCTCTTCCTCCCGCTCCTCCTCTTCCTGCAAACCACCCCCTGCTCCTCCCGCGACCCCTCCTCCTCCTCCCCCTTCATCCCCGGCCTTCCCTCCCTCCTCCTCCTCCCCCAGCAGCAGCCGCACTCTCCGTGCCCCGTTCCCGCAGCCCTCGCAGCCCGTGGCAGGAGCGCGGATGGAGCCGGGACAGGTCGGGATGGGCAGCGCGGGGCTCTCGGCCGCTCCCAGCCGCTGCGGGAGGGGTGAACCCGGCCCGGGCCAAAGGAGAGGCAAACTGGGCAAACTGGGGGCTGCACATTTCAAACTGGGTCTTGCTGGGGACCCTGCCTGGCCACTGCCAGCCCTTGGGGCTCCTCTCGGCACATCCGCCAGGGGGGAACGCACACAGGGCTGGGGCATCCCAGCAGTGGCAGCACTGCCAGGGACTGGGCTGCGCTGGGATCGTACTGGGAGTGGCTGGGGCTGTACTGGTTCTGTAGTGACATCATGCTGGGGTCGCACTGGGAGTGACTGGGGCTGTATTGGTTCTGTACTGACATCATACTGGGGTCACACTGGGAGTGACTGGGGCTGTACTGGTTCTGTACTGACACTGGGATTGTAGTGAGTTTGTACTGACATCATTTTGAGATCACACTGCCTTCCCAGGGCAGATTGTGATCGCACTCATGGGGACTGGGATCACACTGGGGTCATACTGGGAGTGGCTACAATCATACTGGGATTAGAGTGGCTGTGATTGGACCCTGACTGCGGGTTACTGGGAGCTACCAGGCCCATACTGGGAGCCAACTGGGGACTTAATTAGAGGAACTGGGAGCAACTGGGGTAAAAGTGGGGGCAAGTGAACCACGCTGAGGTGACTGGGAGTGCCTGGCAATGACTGCCAGAATGTTCAGGGCAACTGGGATGTACTGGGAGGGTCGAAGACCATGCAGGTGGTGATTGGCACCAAACTGGGATTGACTGGGAAGGTGTTGGAGGAACTGGGAACACACTGGGGGCAAGTAGGAGTGACTGGGCCATTGCTGGGAGAGACTGGGATCACACTGGGAGTGCCTAGGACTATGCCAGGGACAACTGGGAGAACGGAGAACACACAGCATGAAAGTGGAAGGAACTGGGAGCAACGGGGACCATGCTGGGAGAAAATTGCATCATCATAGGGAAGCAAAGGGAGGGACTGACCTCGTCTGGGAGTGACTGGGATCAGGCAGGGAGGCAGGGCAAGTGACCAGGATGATACTGGGAGTGCACAGGCCCATACTGGGAATGACCAGGCTATTGCAGGGATTGCCCAGGAAACTGGAAGCACACGGGGGAGCAACTGGGCTCATAGTGGGAGCAGCCACTGCAGACCCCGGATGTCCCCCCGAGGGCCATTTGCGGCTCGGCTTTGGAGCCCTGCCAGCTGCAAACATGCCCCCGAAACAAACCCCAAAGCCAGGCACCCCCCGGGATATTTGGGCCGCGCTCCCCCTCCCCAGGAACCTGCGGGATGTGGGGCGATGCTTCTGGGGCTGTGGCACTTGGAGGGAGCGCCTGGGGCACGAGATGCTCCCTCTCCTCTTCTGCTGTGGCAGCTGCTCGGCCTCTTCCTCCCTCCCTCCTCCTCCACCCCCGTTCCCTATGGCCGAACCGTGAGGGGAAAGGGGGCAGGGAAAGGGCGGAACCGTGAGAGGAAAGGGGGCAGGGAAAGGGCAGAACCGTGAGGGGAAAAGTGGGCAGGGAAATGGCGGGAACCGTGAGGGGAAAGGGGGCAGGGAAATGGCGGGCCGTGAGGGGGAAAGGGGGACAGGGAAAGGGCGGGAACCGTGAGGGGAAAGGGGCGGGCTCAGACCAAGGGCGGCAACTGTGAGGGGACGCTCTGGGAGGCGGCACTCTGCAAACAGAACTGCAACGGACTGAACATGAACGGGAGAGAAATCTGTCAGTCTGAGAGTTTATTTTGTTATCAAACGCATCCCACACGCTCAGCCCCACACTGTCCCCATCCCACTGCTCAAAATTGGGATCGAACTTCTCTCAATCTTCCACCTCTATCTCACTCTGGTGGGTGTGCAATTATGTGAGTCTGGTGTGGGATTGAGGTTTTTTGAGGTGGGTTTGCGCACTTTTAGGGTAAGACTGAGCTTTTTTCACTGGGATCTCAGTCGTTTTGATGTGACAGATGTAACTAAATCGGCTTTTGGAATGCAAAGAGATTGACAAGTGAAAGAAATTAAGGAGAAACCAAAAGTAGAAGCAGGCAGATATGTTCCCAGCATCGATCACAGGGAATGTGAGTGACCAGGGCTGTGCCCACAGTGCCTCCTCCAGTGGGGGATGGAGCTGGAGCAGCGCACGAAGCTCTTCCTGCACTCAGGGCACTCGCAGGGCTTCGCTTACCGGTGCCTGTTGCCTTCTGGATCAAGGCAGGCGACCTGGTTCTGAGGATCAGAACAACGGCCCACTCTCCAGGGCCGTTCGGGCCAATGACACACGCAGACACCAATGTGGTGGACGGTCAAATGGCGTTTATTACTTCTTCTCATGGGGTCTTATAGTCTAAGGGGTCTCTACGTCAAAAGGGGGTTTGTCCTTCTTATTTATGGCTAGTAGGGAATGGAAAAGTACTGGGCAAGGAGTGGAAAGTTGCTGACTCTACTGTTAGTGGGGCCACATTCCTATGTTAGTTTCTTATCTATGAGTAACAGAGGGTCTTACCTACGGGAAACAGAGGGTCCTGGCTTTCCGTAAAATCGCGACAACTTCCGCAGCGCCTTTCCCTGACTACCACAGGTGCCTCCTTTGGTGTTGGGTCAAGTGAGAGCGTGTGGAGAACCTCTTCCCACAGTGGGGACACTCGTAGGCCTCTCCCCAGTGTGGATGCGCCGGTGTCTGACGAGGGCGCAGTTGTACTTGAATCCCTTCCCACAGTCGGGGCAGCGGAAGGGCCTCTCCTCTCTGTGAATCCGATAGTGCTGGAGGAGATGAGTACTGGTCTGAAACCTCTTCCTGCATTTATCACACTCGTAGGGCCTCTCCCCAGTGTGGATGCGCCGGTGTCTGATGAGGGTGCAGTTGTACTTGAATCCCTTCCCACAGTCGGGGCAGCGGAAGGGCCTCTCCTCTGTGTGAGTCTGAAAGTGCTGGAGGAGATCAGACCTGGTCAGAAACGCCTTCCCACACTTGGAACACTTGTAGGGCCTCTCTCCAGTGTGGATCCTCTGGTGCCTGATCAGGTCGCAGCTCTGGTTGAAGCTCTTCCCACACTCCCCACACTCGTAGGGCCGTTCCCCAGTATGGATCCTCTGGTGCAGGATCAGTAGGGAGCTCCGACTGAAACACTTTCCACATTGCCCACACTCATAGGGCTTCTCCCCAGTGTGAGTCCTCTCGTGCCTGATCAGGCTGGACCTGTAGTTGAAGCTCTTCCCACACTCCCCACACTCGTAGGAGCTCTCCCCTGTGTGAATGCGCCGGTGATTGATGAGGGTGGAGTTCTGCTTGAATCCCTTCCCACACTCAGGGCATTGGAAGAGCCTCTCCTCTGTGTGAGTCTGAAAGTGCTGGAGGAGATCAGACCTGGTCAGAAACGCCTTCCCACACTTGGAACACTTGTAGGGCCTCTCCCCAGTGTGGATCCTCTGGTGCCTGATCAGGTCGCAGCTCTGGTTGAAGCTCTTCCCACACTCCCCACACTCGTAGGGCCGTTCCCCAGTATGGATCCTCTGGTGCAGGATCAGTAGGGAGCTCCGACTGAAACACTTTCCACATTGCCCACACTCGTAGGGCTTCTCCCCTGTGTGAGTCCTCTCGTGCCTGATCAGGCTGGACCTGTAGTTGAAGCTCTTCCCACACTCCCCACACTTGTAGGAGCTCTCCCCTGTGTGAATGCGCCGGTGATTGATGAGGGTGGAGTTCTGCTTGAATCCCTTCCCACACTCAGGGCATTGGAAGAGCCTCTCCTCTGTGTGAGTCTGAAAGTGCTGGAGGAGATCAGACCTGGTCAGAAACGCCTTCCCACACTTGGAACACTTGTAGGGCCTCTCCCCAGTGTGGATCCTCTGGTGCCTGATCAGGTCGCAGCTCTGGTTGAAGCTCTTCCCACACTCCCCACACTCGTAGGGCCGTTCCCCAGTATGGATCCTCTGGTGCAGGATCAGTAGGGAGCTCCGACTGAAACACTTTCCACATTGCCCACACTCATAGGGCTTCTCCCCAGTGTGAGTCCTCTCGTGCCTGATCAGGCTGGACCTGTAGTTGAAGCTCTTCCCACACTCCCCACACTCGTAGGGCCTCTCCCCACTGTGAATCCTCTGGTGCTGGATCAGTTCGCAGTTCCTCCTGAAGCTCTTCCCACACTCCCCGCACTTGTAGGGCTTCTCCCCATCACGGAGCTGCTCACGGAGCACCAGCTCCGAGCTCTGGCTCCATCTCCGGCCGCCTTCCCGGCCCAGGCCGGCTCTTTCCCCCTCACATCCCCGCCGGCTGCGTTTGCAGCCCCTCCTCGTGCGGCATCTCCGCGCCTTTTCCTCCCCGTTGCCTTCCTGCGCCGTGGAGCCGCTTAAAACGGCCTCTGCCACCAGCTCCTGCCGCGGGCATTTGTCCTCCCTGCTCTCCATGCTCAGCTCCTGCTCTGGGGGAGGAAGGACAAGGACACCATGGGATTTGCCTCCGTGCCACAGCCGAGGGCAACCAGATCCCCCCAGGCCGTCCCCGGCAGGACGGCACCGCCACCCCCCGATGTCCCCCCGAGGGGCCTTTTCCGCTCAGCCTTGGACTTCTTCATTCTCCAAACATCCCCCCAGAAACCCAACCCAGGGACCCCTCGGGATATCAGGGCCGGGCTCCCCGTCCTTGCTCACCGGCGCGATGCGGGGATCGATGATCCCACAGGTGGGGGCTGCGAATTCAGGCAGGGTCGAACGCGTGGATCCGTCCGCTCAACCTTGATCCGCCTTTGTCCCTCCTCTTCCTCTTCCTCCCGCTTCTCCTCTTCCCTTCCCCCTCCCGCTCCTCAGCCTTATCTCCGCCTCTTTCTCCTCTTCCATCCCGCCCCTTCCATCCCTTCTCCTCCTCCTGCTCGCTAACCCCACCTTCTTCTTCTCCTCCCATCGCTGCTCACTCTCCGCCTTCATCGCTCCCCTTCCATCTCCCCTAGCCCTGCTCCTCTCCCCGAACCGGCTGGAACCGTGAGGGGAAAGGGGGCGGGGAAAGGGCGGGAACCGTGAGGGGAAAGGGGGCAGGGAAAGGGCGGGAACCGTGAGGGGAAAGGGGGCAGGCCAAGGGCGGCAACTGTGAGGGGACGCTCTGGGGGCGGCACTCTGCAAACAGAACTGCAACGGACTGAACATGAACGGGAGAGAAAGTTGTAAGTCTCAGAGTTTTATTTGCTGTCAAATCTATCATGCTCAGCCATCCCATACCAATCCACAACCCTGAGATGGAGCAGCGCACGAGTCTCTTCCCGAACTCGGGGAACTCGCAGAGCTTCCCTTAGTGGTGCCTATGTTGGTGTCGGGTCAAGGTAGAGCTCTGTGAGAAGCTCTTCCCACACTGCGGACACTCGTAGGGCCTCTCCCCAGTGTGGATGCGCCGGTGTCTGACAAGGCTGGAGTTGTACTTGAAACCCTTCCCGCAGTCGGGGCATTGGAAAGGTCTATGCTCTCTGTGAATCCGACAGTGCTGGAGCAGATTGGAGCTGCTATTAAAGCCCTTCCCACACTGGGGACACTCGTAGCGCCTCTCCCCAGTGTGGATGTGCCGGTGCCTGATGAGGCTGGAGTTCTGCTTGAATCCCTTCCCACAGTCGGGGCATTGGAAGGGTCTCTCCTCTCTGTGAATCCGAGAGTGCTGGAGGAGATGAGAGCTGCGACTAAAGCCCTTCCCACACTTGGAACACTCGTAGGGCCTCTCCCCAGTGTGGATGCGCCGGTGGGTGATGAGGTGGGAGTTGTGTTTGAATCCCTTCCCACACTCAGGGCATTGGAAGGGCCTCTCCTCTCTGTGAAACCAATAGTGCTGGAAGAGATCATAGCTGGTCATAAACCCCTTCCCACATTTGGAACACTCGAAGGGCCTCTCCCCAGTGTGGATCATCTGGTGCCTGATCAGATGGCTGCGCTGGCTGAAGCTCTTCCCACACTCCCCACACTCAAAGGGCCTCTCCCCAGTGTGGGTCCTCTGGTGCATGATGAAATGGTTGCGCTGCCTGAAGCTCTTCCCACACTCCCCACACTCGTAGGGCTTCTCCCCACTGTGGATCCTCTGGTGAACGATCAGTTCGCTGTTCCTCCTGAAGCTCTTCCCACACTCCCCGCACGTGTGGGGCTTCTCCCCATCACGGAGCTGCTCACGGAGCACCAGCTCCGAGCTCTGGCTCCATCTCCGGCCGCCTTCCCGGCCCAGGCCGGCTCTTTCCCCCTCACATCCCCGCCGGCTGCGTTTGCAGCCCCTCCTCGTGCGGCATCTCCGCGCCTTTTCCTCCCCGTTGCCTTCCTGCGCCGTGGAGCCGCTCAAAACGGCCTCTGCCACCAGCTCCTGCCGCGGGCATTTGTCCTCCCTGCTCTCCATGCTCAGCTCCTGCTCTGGGGGAGGAAGGACAAGGACACCATGGGATTTGCCTCCGTGCCACAGCCGAGGGCAACCAGATCCCCCCAGGGCGTCCCGGGCAGGACGGCACCGCCACCCCCCGATGTCCCCCCGAGGGGCCTTTTCCGCTCAGCCTTGGACTTCTTCATTCTCCAAACATCCCCCCAGAAACCCAACCCAGGGACCCCCCGGGATATCAGGGCCGGGCCCTCCGTCCCAGCTTACCTGCGCGATGCGGGGGGCGATGATGCCACGGAGGTGGGGGTTGCGAATTCAGGCTGGTCGACCGCGTGGATCCGTCCGCTCAGCCTTGATCCGCCTTTGTCCCTCCTCTTCCTCCCCCTCCTCCTCATCTATCCCCCCTCCCGCTCCTCAGCGTTATCTCCGCCTCCTTCTCCTCTTTCATCCTGCCCCTTCCATCCCTTCTCCTCCTCCTGCTCCTTAACCCCACCTCCTTCTCCTCCTTCCATCGCTGCTCTCTCTCCGCCTACATCCCTCCTCTTCCATCTCCCCTAGCCCTGCTCCTCTCCCCGAACCGGCTGGAACCGTGAGGGGAAACGGGGCAGGGAAAGGGCGGGAACCGTGAGGGGAAACGGGGCGGGCTCAGGCCAAGGGCGGCAACTGTGAGGGGACGCTCTGGGAGGCGGCACTCTGCAAACAGAACTGCAACGGACTGAACATGAACGGGACAGAAATCAGTAAGTCTGAAAGTTTTATTTGCACTCAAATACACCCCACACACCCAGCCCCACACAATCCCCATCCCAGCACTCTAATTGAGTTCCCAGTACTGTCAATCACCTCCCAACCCCATCTCAGCCTGGCGGCTGTGGAATCGAATAAATTTAGTATGGCATGCAGTCTTTCTCGGGAGGGATTGAGCATTCTCGGGTAAGACTGAGCTGTATTCACTGGGATTTGAGTAGTTATGAGGTGACAGATCCATCTCCCTTGGCTTTTGGTGTGCAAAGAAATGGAGAAGAGAAAAAAATTAAGGTGAAATTAAAAGGAGAAACAGCAGGATGTGTTCCGAACATGGATAACAGGGAATGTGAGTGACCAGGGCTGTACCCACAGTGCCTCCTCCAGTGGGGGATGGAGCTGGAGCAGCGCACGAAGCTCTGCCCGCACTCAGGGCACTCGCAGGGCTTCCCTTAGTGGTGCCTCTGTTGGTGTTGGGTCAAGTTAGAGCTGCTGGAGAAGCCCTTCCCACACTGGGGACACTTGTAGGGCCTCTCCCCTGTGTGGATGCGCCGGTGGGTGACGAGGTGGGAGTTGTACTTGAATCCCTTCCCACAGTCGGGGCAGCGGAAGGGCCTCTCCTCTCTGTGAATCCGATAGTGCTGGAGGAGATCAGAGCTGGTCCGACACCTCTTCCTGCATTTATCACACTCGTAGGGCCTCTCCCCTGTGTGGATACGCCGGTGGATGAAGAGGGTGGAGTTGTACTTGTATGCCTTCCCACACTCAGGGCATTGGAAGGGCCTCTCCTCTCTGTGACTCTGATAGTGCTTGAGGAGATGAGAGCTGGCCTGAAACGCCTTCCCACACTTGGAACACTCGTAGGGCTTCTCCCCGGTGTGGATCCTCTGGTGCACGATCAGGCTCGAGCCCTCTGTGAAGCTCTTCCCACACTCCCCACACTCGTAGGGTTTCTCCCCAGTGTGGGTCCTCTGGTGCTTGATGAGATTGGAGTGGCGCCTGAAGATCTTCCCACACTCCCCACACTCGTAGGGCTTCTCCCCAGTGTGGGTCCTCTGGTGCTCGATCAGATTGGACTTCCACCTGAAGCTCTTCCCACACTCCCCACACTCGTAGGGCCTCTCCCCAGTGTGAATCCTCTGGTGCCTGATCAGTTCGCTGCTCCACCTGAAGCTCTTCCCACACTCCCCGCACGTGTGGGGCTTCTCCCCATCACGGAGCTGCTCACGGAGCACCAGCTCCGAGCTCTGGCTCCATCTCCGGCCGCCTTCCCGGCCCAGGCCGGCTCTTTCCCCCTCACATCCCCGCCGGCTGCGTTTGCAGCCCCTCCTCGTGCGGCATCTCCGCGCCTTTTCCTCCTCGTTGCCTTCCTGCGCCGTGGAGCCGCTCAAAACGGCCTCTGCCACCAGCTCCTGCCGCGGGCATTTGTCCTCCCTGCTCTCCATGCTCAGCTCCTGCTCTGGGGGAGGAAGGACAAGGACACCATGGGATTTGCCTCCGTGCCACAGCCGAGGGCAACCAGATCCCCCCAGGGCGTCCCGGGCAGGACGGCACCGCCACCCCCCGATGTCCCCCCGAGGGGCCTTTTCCGATCAGCCTTGGACTTCTTCATTCTCCAAACATCCCCCCAGAAACCCAACCCAGGGACCCCCCGGGATATCAGGGCCGGGCTCCCCTCCCTGCTCACCGGCGCGATGCGGGGGGCGATGATCCCACAGGTGGGGGCTGCGAATCCAGGCAGGGTCGACCGCGTGGATCCGTCCGCTCAGCCTTGATCCGCCTTTGTCCCTCCTCTTCCTCTTCCTCCAGCTCCTCCTCTTCCATCCCCCCTCCCGCTCCTCAACGTTATCTCCGCCTCCTTCTCCTCTTCCATCCCGGCCCTTCCATCCCTTCTCCTCCTCCTGCTCCCTAACCCCACCTTCTTCTCCTCCTTCCATCGCTGCTCTCTCTCCGCCTTCTTCCCTCCTCTTCCATCTCCCCTAGCCCTGCTCCTCTCCCCGAACCGGCTGGAACCGTGAGGGGAAACGGGGCAGGGAAAGGGCGGGAACCGTGAGGGGAAAGGGGGCAGGGAAAGGGCGGGAACCGTGAGGGGAAAGGGGCGGGCTCAGGCCAAGGGCGGACACTGTGAGGGGACGCTCTGGGGGCGGCACTCTGCAAACAGAACTGCGACGGAATGAACATGAACGGGAGAGAAATTAGTAAGTCTGAAACTTTTATTTGCTGTTAAACACATCTCACACACCCAGCCCCATACAATCCCCATCCTACTCTCCAAATTGGGATCGTACATCTCCGAATCTTCTTCTATTTCTATCTCACTCTGATGGGTGTGGAATCGAGTGAGTTCGGTGCGGGATTTAGTTGTTTTGAAGAAGGTTTGCGCCCTTTTGGCGTAAGATTGAGCTTTTTTTACGGGGATTTGAGGGGTTTTGAGTTGACAAATACATCTATTTTGGTTCTTGGAGCGCAAAGGGCTGGAGAAAATTAAGGTGAAATTAAAAGGAGAAACAGCAGGATGTGTTCCGAACATGGATAACAGGGAATGTGAGGGACCAGGGCTGTGCACACAGTGCCTCCTCCAGTGGGGGATGGAGCTGGAGCAGCACACAAAGCTCTTCCTGCACTCGGGGCACTCGCAGGGCTTCCCTCACCGGTGCCTACATTGGTGTTGGATCAAGTTAGAGCTGCAGCGGAAGCTCTTCCCACACTGGGGACACTTGTAGGGCCGTTCCCCAGTATGGATGCGCCGGTGGCTGATGAGGGTGGAGTTGTGCTTGAATCCCTTCCCGCACTCAGGGCATTGGAATGGCCTCTCATCTGTGTGACTATGAAAGTGACGGAGGAGAGAGAAGCTGTCCTGAAACCTCTTCCTGCATTTATCACACTCGTAGGGCTTCTCCCCTGTGTGGATGAGCTGGTGGGTGATGAGGTGGGAGTTCTGCTTAAATCCCTTCCCACAGTCGGGGCATTGGAAGGGTCTATCTTCTCTGTGACTCCAATAGTGCTTGACAAGACGCGATCTGGTCTGAAACCTCTTCCTGCATTTGTCACACTCGTAGGCCCTGTCCCCAGTGTGGGTTCTCTGGTGCACAGTGAGAGTGGAGTGCTGGCTGAAGCTCTTCCCACACTCCCCACACCCGTAGGGTTTCTCCCCAGTGTGTGTCCTCTGGTGTGTGATGAGACCGGAGTGCTGCCTGAAGCTCTTCCCGCACTCCCCACACACATAGGGCCGTTCCCCAGTATGGATCCTCTGGTGCACGATAAGGCCCGACCTACAGCTGAAGCTCTTGCCACACTCGCCACACTCATAGGGCCGTTCCCCAGTGTGGGTCCTCTGGTGCTTTATCAGTTCGGACTTCCTCCTGCAGCGCTTCCCACATTCCCCACACTCGTAGGGCCATTCCCCAGTGTGGATCCTCTGGTGGTTGATCAGGTCCGACCTCCATCGGAAGCTCTGGGCACACTCCCCACACTCGTGGCGCTTCTCCCCAGTGTGGGACCTCTGGTGCTGGGTCAGGTTGCATTTCCTACTGAAGCTCTTCCCACACTCCCCAGACTCAAGAGGCCCATCTCCACAATGTGTCCTCTGGTGCCTTATCATATTGCTACGCTGGCTGAAGCTCTTCCCACATTCCCCACACTCGTAGGGCTTCTCCCCAGTGTGGATCCTCTGGTGCACGATCAGTTTGCTGTACTGGCAGAAGCTCTTCCCGCACTGCCCACACTCGTAGGGCTTCTCCCCAGTGTGAATCCTCTGGTGCCTGATCAGGGAGGAGTTCCACGTGAAGATCTTCCCACACTCCCTACATTCGTAGGGCTTCTCCCCAGTGTGGATCCTCTGGTGCTTGGTCAGTTGGGAGTTCCACTTGAAGCTCTTCCCACACTCCCCGCACGTGTGGGGCTTCTCCCCATCACGGAGCTGCTCACGGAGCACCAACTCCGAGCCCTGGCTCCATCTCCGGCCGCCTTCCCGGCCCAGGCCGGCTCTTTCCCCCTCACATCCCCGCCGGCTGCGTTTGCAGCCCCTCCTCGTGCGGCATCTCCGCGCCTTTTCCTCCCCGTTGCCTTCCTGCGCCGTGGAGCCGCTCAAAACGGCCTCTGCCACCAGCTCCTGCCGCGGGCATTTGTCCTCCCTGCTCTCCATGCTCAGCTCCTGCTCTGGGGGAGGAAGGACAAGGACACCATGGGATTTGCCTCCGTGCCACAGCCGAGGGCAACCAGATCCCCCCAGGGCGTCCCGGGCAGGACGGCACCGCCACCCCCCGATGTCCCCCCGAGGGGCCTTTTCCGCTCAGCCTTGGACTTCTTCATTCTCCAAACATACCCCCAAAACCCAACCCAGAGACCCCCCGGGATATCAGGGCCGGGCTCCCCCTCCCTGCTCACCGGCGCGATGCGGGGGGCGATGATCCCACGGGTGGGGGCTGCGAATCCAGGCAGGGTCGACCGCGTGGATCCGTCCGCTCAGCCTTGATCCGCCTTTGTCCCTCCTCTTCCTCTTCCTCCCGCTCCTCCTCTTCCATCCCCCCTCCTCCTTTTACCCGACCACACCTCCTTTTCCTCTCCCATCCCTCCCCTTTCCCTCCCTCCTCCTCCTCCTCTCTTTCCCCAGCTCCTTCTCTTCCCTCCCTCGTCATCTTCAATCCCTCCTCACGGAAAGGGATGGAAAGCAAAAAACTCCCCCAGTACTCCCCCAAACCCCGAAGAACTTCCCCAAATTTCCCCGAGGACATTCCAACCTCCCCACAGGGTGCCCAAAATTCCCCCTGGACTCTCCAAATGCCCCCAGGACACCTCAAAACCCACTTAGGACATCCCCAAGCCCCCCCCCAGGATGCCCAAAACTCCCGCAGGACTCCCCAAAATCCTCCCAGGACATCCAAACCCCTCCGCAGGATTTCCCAAACCTTCCCTGGTCTCCTCACAACCTCCCCCAGGACTCCCCAAAACCTCGCGGCCACTTTTGGGGTGCAGCGGGTGCTTTATTACATTTGTACAACGGCGGCGCTGGGGCCCCCCCGGCTTTCTATGGCTTGTGCTGGGGGAAAAGGGGGGGCCGGGACCCCAAAATTTGGGTTTTGGGGGAGCCAGGACCCCAAAATTGACGTTTTGGGCAGGCCAGGACTCCAAACTCACATTTTGGGGTGGCCAGAACCCCAGACTCGGATTCTGGGGGGAGACCAGGACCCCAAAATTAAGGTTTTGGGGGTGGCCAGGACCACAAAACCAAGGTTCAGGGGGTGCTGGGACCCCCAAATTAGAGTTTGGGGCGACCTGGACCCCAAAATCGGGGCTCGGGACACCAAACCCAGGGCTCGTGGTGGGGAGGGTGGGACCCCCAAATTTAATTTATTTTTTTTTTTGGCGGGTCCGGGACCCCAAAATTTGGGGGTTTGGGGGGGGTCTGTGAGCCCGGAGCGGGGGTTCGGGGGGTTCATTTCCGCCGGGGCCGCTCGGGGTCGCGCCGGGGGAGCCCCTCGTCGGTGGAGGAGGTGGTGAGGAGCCCCTGGTGCCAGCGGGCCAGCTCGGCGTGCTCCTGAGCGCTGGCGGCCAGCGCCCGCAGCCAGCCCTGCATGTCCTCCTGCGGGGCACACACGGGGCCGGGCACCCCGAGAACGGCGTCAGGGACCCCGAAAATGGGGTCAGGGACACCAAAAATGGGGTCGGGGACCTCGAAAATGGGGTCAGGGATCTCTGAAACAGCGTCAGGGACCCCGAAAACGGCATCAGGGACACCAAAAATGGGGTCGGGGACCTCGGGAATGGGGTTGGGGACAATGAAAATGGGGTTGGGGACAATGAAAATGGGGTTGGGGACAATTAAAATGGGGTTAGGGACCTCGAAAATGGGGTTGGGGACACCAAAATGGGGTCAGGGACCTCGAAAATGGGGCCAGGGGCAATGAAAATGGGGTTGGGGACACCAAAATAGGGGTTAGGGACCTCGGAAACGGGGCCGGGGATCCCAGAAACGGGGTTGGGGACACCAAAATGGGGTTGGGGACACCAAAAATGGGGTTGGGGACACCAAAATGGGGTTGGGGACACCAAAAATGGGGTTGGGGACAATTAAAATGGGGTTGGGGACACCAAAAATGGGGTTGGGGACAATTAAAATGGGGTTGGGGACACCAAAAATGGGGTAAGGAACACCATAAATGGGGTTGGGGGACACCAAAAATGGGGTTGGGGACAATTAAAATGGTGTTAGGGACAACGGAAATGGGGTAAGGAACACCAAAAATGGTGTTGGGGACACCAAAATGGGATTGGGGACACCAAAAATGGGGTCAGGAAACTCAAAAATGGGGTTGGGGACACCAAAATGGGGTTGGGGACACCAAAAAGGGGTTGGGGGACAATGAAAATGGGGTTGGGGACACCAAAAATGGGGTTGGGGACAATTAAAATGGTGTTAGGGACAACGGAAATGGGGTAAGGAACACCAAAAATGGGATCAGGGACATCAAAAATGGGGTTGGGGACCCTTCAAAACCAACATGAGATCACAACCACAAAAACCTCCATGAGACCCCAAAAACAGCATCAGACCCCCCAAAACCTCCACAAGATCCACCAAACCCACCATGAGACCCCCCGAAACCTCCATGAGACCCCCAAAACCACCATGAGACCCCCAAAAACAGCATCAGACACCCCAAAACCTCCACAAGATCCACCAAACCCACCATGAGACCCCCAAAACCTCCATGAGACCCCCCAAATCTCCATGAGACCCCAAAAACAGCATCAGACACCCCAAAACCACCACAAGATCCACCAAACCCACCATGAGACCCCCAAAACCTCCATGAGACCCCCCAAACCTCCATGAGATGCCCCAAAACCAACATGAGACCCCCAAAACCCCTCAAAGACCCCCCAAAACCTCCATGAGACCCCCAAAAACAGCATCAGACGCCCCAAAACCACCACAAGATCCACCACACCCACCGTGAGACCCCCCAAAACCACCATGAGACCCCCACAAACCCCTCAAAGACCCCCCAAAACCAACATGAGACCCCCAAAACCACCATGAGACCCCCAAAAACAGCATCAGACACCCCAAAACCACCACAAGATCCACCAAACCCACCAAGAGACCCCCAAAACCTCCATGAGACCCCCCAAACCTCCATGAGATGCCCCAAAACCAACATGAGACCCCCAAAACCACCATGAGACCCCCAAAACCTCCATGAGACCCCCAAAACCACCATGAGACCCCCAAAACCACCATGAGACCCCCAAACCCACCATGAGACCCCCCAAAACCACCACAAGATCCACCAAACCCACCAAGAGACCCCCAAAACCACCATGAGATTCCCCAAAACCAACATGAGACCCCCAAAACCTTCATGAGACCCCAAAACCACCATGAGACCCCCCAAACCTCCATGAGATTCCCCAAAACCAACATGAGACCCCCAAAACCCCTCAAAGACCCCCCAAAACCTCCATGAGACCCCCAAAAACAGCATCAGACGCCCCAAAACCACCACAAGATCCACCACACCCACCGTGAGACCCCCCAAAACCACCATGAGACCCCCACAAACCCCTCAAAGACCCCCCAAAACCAACATGAGACCCCCAAAACCACCATGAGACCCCCAAAAACAGCATCAGATGCCCCAAAACCACCACAAGATCCACCAAACCCACCATGAGACCCCCAAAACCTCCATGAGACACCCAAAACCCCCCAAAGCCGCACCTCGTCCTTGGCCTGCAGCAGGAACTCGCTCCCGTCGCCGGTCCTGCAGGACGGGGACATTGTCACCGTGTCCCCCCGGACCTCGGGGCGTCACCGCCACCAAGGCCACCAGGAGACCCCAAAAATGGTGCCCAACACCCCAAAAGTGACATCGGAGACACCAAAATGACATCAGGGCCACCCAAATCAACAGGAGACCCCAAAAGTGCCACCAGGAACCCCAAAAGTGACATCAGGGCCTCCAAAATCAACAGGAGACCCCAAAAGTGACATCGGTGACCCCAAAAGTGCCATCAGAGACCCCAAAAAGGACATCAGGAACCCCAAAATGGCATCAGAGGTCCCAAAAGTGCCACCAGGAACCCCAAAATGACATCAGAGACCCCAAAATGACATCAGGAACCCCAAAAATGCCACCAGGAACCCCAAAAGTGACGTCAGTGACCCCAAAATTACATCAGGAACCCCAAAATGCCATCAGGAACCCCAAAATGACATCAGAGACCCCAAAATGACATCAGGAACCCCAAAAATGCCACCAGGAACCCCAAAAGTGACATCAGTGACCCCAAAATTACATCAGGAACCCCAAAATGCCATCAGGAACCCCAAAATGACATCAGGAACCCCAAAAGTGACATCAGAGGTCCCAAAAGTGCCACCAGGAACCCCAAAACCGAGCAAGGCCAGGACCCACTTGAGCTTGAAGACGTTCTTCTTCTTCTTGTAGTCGTTGGCCACCTCGCTGGCGGCGCGGTGCAGGCTCAGCAGGGGCTCCCCCGCGTGCGTGGCCCCCGACGCCGGGCCCTTGGCGTCCTTGTAGAAGCCCAGGTCACCCTTGGCCAGCACGCAGTAGAGGTTCACCCAGGACCTGCTCGTGGTGGGAGCCCAGGTTGTGGTGGGTGCTCTCCACTGATGGACACCAAACGCTTGGAGAAACCCCAGCCCTTGGTGGAACCCCATCATTGATGGACACCAAGCCCTTGGTGAACCTCTCCATTGATGAACCCCAAACCCTTGGTTGACCCCATCATGGATGGAACCCCAACCCTTGGTGGAACCCCATCATTGATGGACCCCCATCCCTCCTTGTAGAAGCCCAGGTCACCCTTGGCCAGCACGCAGTAGAGGTTCACCCAGGACCTGCTCGTGGTGGGAGCCCAGGTTGTGGTGGGTGCTCTCCACTGATGGACACCAAACCCTTGGTGAACCTCTCCATTGATGGACACCAAACGCTTGGAGAAACCCCAGCCCTTGGTGAACCCCATCATTGATGAACCCCAACCCTTGTTGAACCCCATCATTGATGGACACCAAACCCTTGCAGAAACCCCAGCCCTTGGTGGAACCCATCATTGATGGACACCAAACGTTTGGAGAAACCCCAGCCCTTGGTGGAACCCCATCATTGATGGACACCAAACCCTTGGAGAAACCCCAACTCTTGGTGAACGCCTTCCACGGATCAATCACAACCCTTGGTGAACCCCCAACCCTTGGAGCAGCCCAACCCTTGGAGAACCCCAACCCTTGGAGAACCCCTTCCATTGATGAACCTCAAGCCTTGGAGAACCCCCAACTCTTGATGAACCCCTTCCATTGATGAACCTCAACCCTTGGAGAGTCCTCAACGCTTGATGAATGCCTTCCATTCATGAACCCCAACTCTTGATGAACCTCAGCCCTTGGAGAATCCTCAACTCTTACTGACCCCCCAAATTCTGGTGGACCATTGATGAAGCCCAACCCTTGGAGAACCCCAACCCTTGGAGAACCTCCTCCACTGATGAAGCCCAACCCTTGGAGAACCTCTAACTCTTGATGAACCCCTTCCATTGATGAACCCCAAACCTTGGAGAACCCCAACCCTTGATGAACCCCAACCCTTGGAGAGTCCTCAACGCTTGATGAATGCCTTCCACTGCTGAACCCCAACCCTTGGAGAACCCCCAACTCCTGATGAACCCCAACCTTTGGTGAACCCCAACCTTTGATGAACCCCTTCCAATGATGAACCCCAACCCTTGGAGAACCCTCAAATTCAGGTGGATCACTGATGAACCCCTGACTCTTAGAGAACTTCCAACTCTTGGAGAACCCCAACCCTTGGAGAACCCCAACCCTTGATGAACCCCTTCCATTGATGAACCTCAACCCTTGGAGAACCCCAACCCTTGGATAACCGCCAACTCTCGATGAACCCCTTCCATTGATGAACCCCAACCCTTGGATAACCCCCAACTCTCGATGAACCCCTTCCATTGCTGCCCCCCACCCCTTGGAGAACCCCAACCCTTGGAGAACCCCCAACCCTTGATGAACCCCGTCCATTGATGAACCTCAACCCTTGGAGAACCCCAACCCTTGGAGCACCCCAACTCTCGATGAACCCCAACCCTTGATGAACCCCTTCCACTGATGAACCTCAACCCTTGATGAAACCCTTCCACTGATGAACCCCAGCCCTTGGAGAACCCCCAACTCTTGATGAACCCCTTCCATTGATGAACCCCAACTCTTGGTGAACCCCAACCCTTGATGAACCCCAACCCTTGGAGAGTCCTCAGCGCTTGATGAATGCCTTCCACTGATGAACCCCAACCCTTGGAGAACCCCCAACCCTTGGAGAACCCCCAACCCTTGACGACCCCCTTCCATTGATGAACCCCAACCCTTGGAGCACCCCAACCCTTGGCCAACCCCCAACTCTCGATGAACCCCTTCCATTGATGAACCTCAACCCTTGCAGAACCCCAACCCTTGGAGCACCCCAACTCTCGATGAACCCCTTCCATTGACGAACCTCAACCCTTGGAGAACCTCAACCCTTGGCCAACCCCCAACTCTCGATGACCCCCTTCCATTGATGAACCCCAACCCTTGGAGCACCCCAACCCTTGGCCAACCCCCAACTCTCGATGAACCCCTTCCATTGATGAACCCCAACCCTTGCAGAACCCCAACCCTTGGAGCACCCCAACTCTCGATGAACCCCTTCCATTGACGAACCTCAACCCTTGGAGCACCCCAACTCTTGCTGCCCCCCAACCCTTGGCCAACGCCCAACTCTCGATGACCCCCTTCCATTGCCGCCCCCCACCCCTTGGCCAAGGCCCCAACTCCCGGCGCCGTCCCGACCCCAGACCTGTTGGACGCCTTCTTGCCGGCGCCGTCGAGCTCGTGCTTGCGCAGCAGGAACCCCTCGTGCGCCACGGTGTGCGCGGGCGGCGGCGGCGGCGGCGCGCTGCCCTGGGCCGGCGCCGAGCGCGAGCGCCGCGGCTCCGCCGGGCCCTGCGCCGAGTCCCGGGGGCGCGGGCGGCGCCGCGGCTTCGGCCGGTCCCGGGCGCGGGGACGATCCGGGCGCGGCGTCCGCTCCGGCAGGGACTCGGGGCCCGCGGGGAGACGGGCGGGGGAGTCGCGGTCACGGGGCTGGGGACAGTGAGGGGACAGCGAGGGGACAGTGAGGGACAGTGAGGGACAGTGAGGGGACAGTGAGGGACAGTGAGGGGACAGTGAGGGACAGCGAGGGGACAGCGAGGGGACAGTGAGGGGACAGTGAGGGACAGTGAGGGGACAGCGAGGGGACAGCGAGGGGACAGTGAGGGGACAGCGAGGGGACAGTGAGGGGACAGTGAGGGGACAGTGAGGGGACAGCGAGGGGACAGTGAGGGGACAGTGAGGGACATGGGGACGATCCGGGCGCGGCGTCCGCTCCGGGAGAGACTCGGGGCCCGCGGGGAGACGGGCGGGGGAGTCGCGGTCACGGGGCTGGGGACAGTGAGGGGACAATGAGAGAGCTCCAGGGGACAGCAGGGACAGCGAGGGGACAGTGAGGGGACAGTGAGGGACAGTGAAGGGACAGTGAGGGACAGTGAGGGGACAGCGAGGGGATAGCAGGGGACAATGAGAGAGCTCCAGGGGACAGCAGGGACAGTGAGGGACAGTGAGGGGACAGTGAGGGGACAGTGAAGGGACAATGAGGGACAGTGAGGGGACAGTGAGGGACAGTGAAAGGACAATGAGGGGACAATGGGACAGTGAGGGAACAGTGAGGGGACAGTGAGGGGACAGTGAGGGACAATGACGGGACAGCGAGGGGACAGCGAGGGGACAGTGAGAGAGCTCCAGGGGACAGTGAGGGGACAGTGAGGGGACAGTGAAGGGACAATGGGACAGTGAGGGGACAGTGAGGGACAGTGAGGGACATGGGGACGATTTGGGCGCAGCGTCCACTCAGGGAGAGACTTGGGGCCCGCGGGGGCTGGGGACAGCAGGGGACAATGAGAGAGCTCCAGGGGACAGCAGGGACAGCGAGGGACAGTGAGGGACAGTGAGGGGACAGTGGGACAGTGAGGGGACAGTGAGGGACAGTGAGGGGACAGTGAGGGGACAGTGAGGGGACAGCAGGGACAGTGAGGGGACAGTGAGGGGACAGTGAGGGACAGTGAGGGGACACTCGGGGATCTCCAGGGGACAGCAGGGGACAGTGAGCTGGACATGGAGGGGACACTGAGGGGACAATGGGGGGACACTCAGGGAGCTCCAGGGCTACGCTGAGGGGACAATGGGGCATCTCCAGGGGGACATGGAGGGAACACCGAGGGGAATCGAAAGGCCACCAAGAGGAATCCTCGGGGCCACCAAAGGGTCACCGAGGGGCCACCAAAGAGTCACCGAGGTGACCCCAAGGACTCACCGAAGCCGGCACGGGGCCACCCGCCTCCTTCTCCTGCAGCTGCTCCACGATGTCGGCCAGGGTGGCTTTGCTGCTGGAGGACATTTGGAGAGCGGGCTGGCATCACCTCAGCCCCGTCCCCTCCCCGCGGCGTCCCCGCCGCGTCCCCTCGGTGTCCCCGCGCTCACCCGCCGCCCTTGCCGTCGTGCCGCGGCGCCTCCGGCTCGCTGGACTCCTGCCGCTCCAGCCGGCGCTCCCGGCGCTCCCGGCGCCGCTCCGGCCGCGCCTCGCCCGGCTCCTCCGCCTTGGCGGCCGCCGGCGGCTCCGCGGTGACGGCGGTGACGGCGGCCGGAGGCGGCTCGGTGGCCGCCGCGTCGGTGACCGGCGTCTGGACGCGGTCCAGCTTGGGCTGGAGGCGCTCCGGCCGCAGCTCGTGCCGGACGTAGGCGACGCGCGGCTCCGGCCGCCGGGGCTCCGCGGCGCCCGGGGGCTCCCCCAGGAACTTGCGGGTGAGGAGCGGCGTGGGCGGCTGCTTGTTCTGCTCGGCCTTGAGCTTCTCGATCTGCGCCGCGCGGTGGGGATGGAGATGGAGATGGAGATGGGATGGAGATGAGATGGAGATGGGGATGGGATGGAGGTGATGGACATGGAGATGGAGATAGGATGGAGATGGAGGTGATGGAGATGGAGATTATGAAGATGGAGATGGGGATGAGATGGAGATGATGGAGATGAGATTGAGATGAGGATGGGGATGAGATGGAGATGATGGAGATGATGAAGATGGAGATGGGGATGAGATGGAGATGGTGGAGATGGGGATGGGGATGGGGATGAGATGGAGATGGGATGGAGGTGATGGAGATGGAGATAGGATGGAGATGGAGATGGAGATGATGGAGATGGGGATGAGATGGCAGGTGATGGAGATGGAGATTATGAAGATGGAGATGGGGACGAGATGGAGATGATGGAGATGGAGGTGTTGGAGATGGAGGTGATGGAGATGGAGGTGAGATGGAGAAAGAGATGATGAGATGGAGATGATAGAGATGGAGATGGAGACGTGATAGAGATGGGATGCAGATGGAGATGATGGAGATGGAGACAGAAATGATGTCAATGGAGATGATGGAGGTGAGATGGGGACAGGAATGGAGTCAGGGATGGGACAGGGATGAAGATGAAGATGGAGATGGAGATGAAGAGGACAAAGCCAGGCCACGGAAACCCCAACAGAGACAGGCATGGGATGAAGACCAAGGTCAGACGAGGAGACGGCTCTGCAGAGCCCCCAGCTGTCCCACCCCGCGGCGGCCGTACCGTGGTGAGGCGCCGCAGCGAGCTGAACCTCTCCTCCCAGGCGGCCGCCGCCTTGCGGAAGGCCTCGTGCCGCCGGATCAGCTGCTCCACCTCGTCCACGCTGCTGCCCAGCTCCTGGCTCTTGAGCAGCGGCTCCTGGGCCGTCAGCCACGCGTCGGCCACCACGGCCTCCTGCGCGAACTGGTGCACCTCGCGCACTGCCGGCACAGCCGGGGCCGCCGTCACCGCCGCGGCGTCGCCCCGGGGCTGGGCTCACCCATCGTCCGGTGGCCCTCATCATTTGATGTCACCCGTAGTCTGGTGTTCCCCGTAATTTCGTGTTCCCCATAATTTGGTGTTCCCCGTAATTTCGTGCTCCTCATAGTTTGGTGTTCCCCGTAATTACATGTTCCTCATAGTTTGGTGTTCCCCATAAATTGGTGATCCCCGTAATTTTGTTTTCCTCATAATCTGGTGTTCTCTGTAATCTGATGTTCCTCATAATTTGGTGATCCCCATAATTTAGTTTGGTGTTCCTCGTAATTTGGTGTTCTCCGTAGTTTGGTGTTCCCCATAATTTCGTGTTCCCCGTAATTTCATGTTTCTCATCATTTGGTGTTCCCCATAATTTCGTGTTCCTCATAATTTGGGATCCCCGTAATTTGATGTTCCTCATAATTTTGTGTTCCCCGTAATTTGATGTTCTTCATAATTTGGTGTTCCCCATAGTCTGGTGTTCCCCATAATTTAATTTGGTATTCCTCGTAGTTTGGTGTTCCCCATAATTTGGTGATCCCTGTAACTTGATGTTCCTCATAATTTGGTGATCCCCATAATTTTAATTTGGTGCTCCCCATAATTTGGTATTCTTCATAATTTGGTGTTCCCTGTAATTTTGTGTTCCTCATAATTTGGTGATCCCCATAATTTAATTCGGTGTTCCCCATAATTCTGTGTTCTTCATAATTTGGTGTCTCCCATATTTTGGTGTCCCCCATAATTTGGTGCTCCCCACAATTTGGTGCTCCCCACAATTTGGCGTTCCCCATAATTTCATGTTCCCCATAATTTGGTGATCCCCATAATTTAATTTGGTGCTCCCCATAATTTGATATTCTTCATAATTTGGTGTTCCCCGAAATTTTGTGTTCTTCACAATTTGGTGTTCCTCATAATTTAATGTTCCTCATAATTTGATGTTCCTCATAATTTGGTGTTCCCCATAATTTCGTGTTCCTCATAATTTGGTGTTCCCCATAATTTCATGTTCCTCATAATTTGGTGTTCCCCATAATTTGATGTTCCTCATAATTTGGTGTCCTCCATAATTTAGTGTCCCCCATAATTTCATGCCCCCCATAACCTGCCGACTCCCACAAATTGACTCCCACCACCCAATGCCCACCCCAAGACCTGATGGTCCCCCCAACACCCAATGTCCACCCAAAACTTGGTGACCCCCCATAAACTGGTGTCCTCCACAACCCAAGACCCGGCGTCCCCCCAGCCCTCGACATCCCCCAGGAACCTTCTGCCATCCCCCCGGTGCCCACTCACTCTGCTGCAGCCACTCCCAGTGCTTGTCCCACTTGTCCGTCACCTCCTTCTTCTTGGCCAGCAGCTTCTCCATGTGGGATTTGATCTGCGGGGAGGGGGGGACGTGGCTCGGGACACCCCGCATGTCCCACCAGGGCCCCCTCCCCGCGTTGTCCACCCCCCGGGCACCTCGTCGGCCGCGGGGCTCTTGCTGAGGATGAGGGTCTTGCCCAGCTCCAGGCAGGTGGCCACGTTCTTGGCGCGCGCCTCCATCTCCGTCTTGAGGCTCTGGTGGTCGTTCATCAGCAGCTCCACCGAGGACACGTCCCTGGGGCGGGGATGGACACGGGTGGGGATGGAGGGGGGTCCTTGGTGGCTGGGAGGGGACAATGGCATGGGGAAGGGTGGGGGGTCCTCCTGATGGACCAGGACATGGTCCTTGGGCCCATGGTGGGACAGGACATGGACCCTCAGATGGACCAAGACACGGGACCTTGGGATGGACCAGGACGTGGTCCTTGGGCCCATGGTGGGCCAGGACCCAGATCCTTTGATGGAGCAGGACATGGGATCTTGGGATGGACCAGGATGTGGTCCTTGGGTCCATGGTGGAACAGGACCCAGATCCTCAGATGGAGCAGGACATGGGATGGTGGCACCATGAGAGACCAGGACATGTCTTTGGGTCTGTGATGGAACATGGACCCTCAGATGGACCAGGACATGGTCCTTTGGGTCCTTGGTGGGCCAGGACATGCTCCTTGGGTCATGGAACAGAACATGGACCCTCAGATGGAGCAGGTCATGGGATGGTGGCACCACGAGAGACCAGGACATGGTCGTTGGGTCTGCGATGGAACATGGACCCTCAGGTGGACCAGGACATGGTCCTTGGGTCCTTGGTGGAACAGGACTTGGTCCTTGGGTCCATGATAGACCAGGACATGAACCCTCAGATGGAGCAGGACATGGGATGGTGGCACCATGAGAGACCAGGACACGTCTTTGGGTCCGTGATGGAACATGGACCCTCAGATGGACCAGGACATGGTCCTTGGGTCCTTGGTGGGCCAGGACATGCTCCATGGGTCATGGAACAGAACATGGACCCTCAGATGGAGAAGGACATGGGATGGTGGCACCATGACGGACCAGGACATGCTCCTTGGGTCCGTGATGGAACATGGACCCTCAGATGGACCAGGACATGGATTCTTGGTAGGCCAGGACATGCTCCATGGGTCATGGAACAGAACATGGACCCTCAGATGGACCAGGACATGGGATGGTGGCACCATGACGGACCAGGACATGGTCCTTGGGTCCTTGGTGGGCCAGGACACGCTCCACGGGTCATGGAACAGAACATGGACCCTCAGATGGAGCAGGACATGGGATGGTGGCACCATGATGGACCAGGACACGTCTTTGGGTCTGCGATGGAACACGGACCCTCAGATGGACCAAGACCCAGAACCTCCTGGAGCACCACCCTCGCCCTCCCCTACCTGGGCTTCTCGCCGGCGCCCATCTGGTGGAGCACGCCGTCCATCCACGCCAGCAGGTCCCTGGCGGTGCCCACGAAGCGGATCTTGTCGGCCACGCCGGCCACGTGCAGCCGGCACTCCTCGCACGCCGCCAGCAGCTCCTTCCAGGCGCGCAGCACCTCCTGCTCGCGGCCCGCGATGGCCTCGGCGTTGTCGCCGGCGTAGAGCGTGCGCAGCTGCGCCGCGCCCTCCTGCAGCCGCCGCACCTGCGCCACCAGCACCTCCACGTCGTGCTCGAAGGCGCCCAGCGCCCGCTGCAGGGCGCCGGCCGAGCCCCGGCCCTCGCGCGCCGCCAGCTCCGGCAGCCGCCGCCGCTTCTCCTCGATCTGCCCCAGCAGCTCCTTGCAGTCGTTGAAGAACTTGTGCAGCTCGCGCGACGCCGCCAGCATCTGCGCGCGCGTCTCCATCAGCTCCAGCAGGTCGGCCCAGGCCTCGTTGACGCCGTCCTTCCACTCGGCGATGGTGGCGGCGTCCGCGTGGCCGTAGTCGATGAGCTCGTCCACCATCTGGTTGACGGCGGCGATGCGCTCCTGGCCCACGCTGCCCGTCTCGCTGGCGAACTCCAGGAACTTCTCCTGCAGCAGCTGAGGCGGCCCCGGCGTGGACGCGGGGCACGGGGTCAGCGGCGGGCAGGGCGTGGGACCACCAGGGTGGGGTGGGGTGGGGTGGGGTGGGGTGGGGGCAGGACCTCCAGACAGGGGCAGAGGGGATGGCCAGGACCACCAGGATAGGGCCAGGATGGTGCCAGGACCAGCAGGATGGGGTGAGGATGGTACCAGGACCACCAGGAAGGTGCCAGGACCACCAGGGTGGGGTGGGGTGGGGTGGGGTAGGGGTAGGACCTCCAGACAGGGGCAGAGGGGATGGCCAGGACCACCAGGATAGGGCCAGGATGGTGCCAGGACCACCAGCTGGGGAATGGAGGAGATGGCCAGGACCACCAGGGTGGGGTGGGGATGGTGCCAGGACCACCAGGACGGGGCCAGGACCACCAGGGTGGGGTGGGGATGGTGCCAGGACCACCAGGAAGGTGCCAGGACCACCAGGGTGGGGTGGGGATGGTGCCAGGACCACCAGGACAGGGCCAGGACCACCAGGGTGGGGTGGGGATGGTGCCAGGACCTCCAACCAGAAGAGAGAGGGGATGGCCAGGACGAGGATGGTGCCAGGAGCGGGAAGGTGTCAGGACCACCAGAATGGAGCAGGGACCACCACCAGGGGACAGAGGAGATGGTCAGGACCTCTAGGATGGTGCCAGGACCACCAGGATGGGGCAGGGATGGTGGCAGGACCCCCAGCCAGGAGACAGAGGGGGTGGCCAGGACCAGGATGGTGGTTGGTGGAGATTGGATGGAGATGGGATGGAGTTCGAGATGAATGGGGGGGAGATGGAGATGGGATGGAGATGAAGATGAATGGGGATGGAGATGGGGATGGAGATGGAGATGGGGATGGACATGGAGATGGGGATGCGCCCATCAGAAGGGTGCCAGGAACACCAGGGGACAGAGGAGATGGTCAGGACCTCTAGGATGGTGCCAGGACCACCAGGAAGGTGCCAGGGCCCAGCAAAGGCCCCCAAGACTCCTCACGACAGCACCACGAGCCACCACCAACTTCTCCACCCCACCCCAGCCCAGCCGTGACCGCGTCCACCAACCCCGTCCCGCCCTCACCGTGACGTGCTCGAAGTCCTGCCCCAGCTCGGGCGAGCCGGCCACCACCTCCTTCTCGGCGATCCAGTGCTCCAGCTCGTCCACCTCGCGGTTGAGCTGGTAGAGCCAGTACTGCTGCTCCAGCTTGACCTTGCGCTCCTCCACCAGGTCCTTCAGAGACACGTACAGCCGGTCAACCTGCGACTGCCGCCTGCTGACCTGTTCGCTGCGCAAGGACACCACGGCGCCGTCAGCCCCGGTGGGTGCCCGGGGGCGCCCGGGGGTGGGCGGGGCGTGGGCGGGGCGTGGGCGGGGCGTGGGCGGGGCGTGGGCGGACCTCTGTGGGTGGCCGAGCTCGAGGAGGGCGCGGCACTGGCGGGAGAGCTGGGCGATGGTCTCCTCGTAGTTCTCGATGGTTTGCTCGGTGAGGAGATGCTTCTTGAGGAGCTGCAGGGTGCTCTGCTCGTCCTGCGCGCCGTGCGGGGCGGTGGGGTTGGGTGTTGGCAGCAGCGATGGATGGGACCCAACTCAACCAGTGCAACCAACCCAACCCAACCCAACCCAACTCAAGCCAACAGAGCCAACAGAGCCAACCCCAACCAAGCAAGGCACTCAACCCAACCAACCCAACCACCCAACCCAACAAAAGCCAGTGAAACCCAACTCAATCAATCAACCCAAGCAACCAACCCAACCCAACCCAACCCAACAGAGCCAACCCCAACCAAGCAAGGCACTCAACTCAACCAACCCAACCAACCCAACCAACCCAACCACCCAAGCCAACAAAAGCCAGTGAAACCCAACTCAATCAATCAAACCAACCAACCCAACCCAACCCTACCAACCAACCCAACCTGTACAACCAACCCAACCACCCAACCCAACAGAGCCAGCTAAACCCAACTCAACCAACCAACCCAACTTGACTCAACCAGTGCAGTCAACCCAACCACCCGAGCCAAGAGAGCCAACCCAAACCAAGAAAGGTGCTCAACTCAACCCAACCCACCCAGCCCAACCCACCCAACCCACCCAACCCAACCAACCCAACCACCCAATTCCCTCCATTAAACCAAACCAACCCAACCAACCCAACCAACCCAACCCAACCACCCAACCCAACATAGCCAGCGTAAACCAAGCACAGCACTCAACCCAACCCAACCAACCAACCCAACCAACCCAACGAGTGCAACCAGCTCAACCACCCAACCTAGCCAGCCCAAACCAAGCCAGCTAAGCCAAACTCAATCAACCAACCCAACCCAACCACCCAATTAAACCAACCCAACCAATCCAACCCAACCCACCCAATTAAACCAACCCATCAAACTCACCCAATCCAACCAACCCAACCCAATCCAACCCAACCCAACCCAACCAACCCAACCAAACCCAACCCAACCAACCCAACCCAACCCAATCCAACCCAACCACCCAATTAAACCAACCCAACCCAACCAATCCAACCCAATCCAACCCAACCAACCCAACCCAACCAACCCAACCCAACCACCCAATTAAACCAACCCATCAAACTCACCCAACCCAACCCAACCAACCCAACCCAACCCATCAAACTCACCCAATCAACCCAACCCAACCCAACCCAACCACCCAATTAAACCAACCCAACCCAACCCAACCACCCAATTAAACCAACCCAACCCAACCCATCAAACTCACCCAACCAACCCAACCCAACCCAACCCAACCCAACCCATCCAGTTTACCCAACCCATCCCGTTCACCCAACCCAACCAACCACGCCGGCCCAACCACCGCCGCCGCCGCCGCCGCCCGGCCCGAGCCCCACCTTTCCCTTCTCCTCGTTCATCAGCAGCAGCTCCTGCTCGCCCAGCCACGACTCCACCTCGGCCACGTCGAAGTAGTACTGCTCCAGCTGGAAGGTGGCGTCCAGCGCCTGCTGCCGCCGCTCCGTCTGCTCCTGCAGCTCGGCCCAGAGCGCGCCCAGCCGCTCCAGGAGCCCCCGCACGCCCTCGGCCTCGGGGCTCTTGATGGACGCCACGGCGGCCGCGCGCTCCAGCACCTCGTCCACGCGCGGCCGGTGCACCTGGATCTCCCGGCGCAGGTTCTGAGGGTGCCGTGGGGTGCGGTGGGACGGAGGGCTCAGCGTGGGGTGGGGCCCTCCAGCTCCAGGACCACCAGGATGGCGCAAGGTCCCACCTTGGCCCCCAAACTCCACCCAAAAATGTGAGGAGCTGCCCCAACACCTCCCCGTGATCAGTTTTGGGGTCCCACCTTGCTCCCCACCACCCCAACCCCTCGTGGTGCATTTTGGGGTCCCACCTTGTTCCCCACCACCACAACCCCTCGTGGTGAACTTTGGGGTCCCACCTTGTTCCTCACCACCACAACCCCTTGTGGTGCATTTTGGGGTCCCACCTTGTTCCTCACCACCCCAACAGCTCGTGGTGAACTTTGGGGTCCCACCTTGTTCCTCACCACCACAACCCCTCGTGGTGAATTTTGGGGTCCCACCTTGCCCCCAAACCCCTCCCCAGAAGGTGAGGAACTGCCCCAACACCTCCCCATGATCAATTTTGGGGTCCCACCTTGGGTCCCAAACCCCTCCCCAGAAGGTGAGGAGCTGTCCCAACATCTCCCTGGCCCCAGGACCACCAGGATGGTGGATGGTCCCACCTTGGTCCCCAAACTCCACCCAAAAATGTGAGGAGCTGCCCCAACATCTCCCCATGATCAGTTTTGGGTTCCAACATTGTTCCTCACCACGCCAACCCTTCATGATTAATTTTGGAGTCCCACCTTGGCCCCCAAACCCCACCCAAGAAGGTGAGGAGCTGCCCCAACACCTCCCCATGGTCAATTTTGGGGTCCCACCTTGCCCCCAAACCCACCCTTGACCCCATAACCCCAATGAGAGGATGAGGAGCTGCCCCAACATCTCCCCACCACCCCAACCCCTCGTGGCAAATTTTGGGGTCCCACCTTGGCCCCCAAGCATCTCCCCAGAGGGTGAGGAGCTGACCCAACACCTCCCCAACATCTCGTGGTGGATTTTGGGGTCCCACCACGACCCCAGACGCCGCGCGGGCGCTGACCTGGTTCTTCTTGATGAACTGCTGGACGGTTTGGAGGTTGGTGCCGTGGTCCTTGAGCATGGCCAAGGGCAGGCGGTCCTGGACCCACATCTGGGACAGGGGTGGAGCTCGGTGTCATCGCTGTCCCACATCCCACCCCACCCCATCCCCATTTCCGTGTTCACCTCCGTCACATCCCCGTATTCATCTCATCTTCAACCCATCTCCATCTCCATCATCTCCATCTCATCTCCACCCCCATCCATCTTCATCTCTATCCCATCTCCATCTCCCCCCATTCATCTTGAACTCCATCCCATCTCCATCCAATCTCCTCCATCTTCACCCCATCTTCATCTCCATTATCTGCATCCCAATCCATCTTCATCTCCATCCCAATCTCCATCTCCATCTCCATCTCCATCTCCATCTCCATCTCCATCTCCATCCCATCTCCATCCCATCTCCATCTCTATCTCATCTTCATCTCCATCCCATCTCCATCCCCATCCATCTTCATCTTCATTCCATCTCCACCCCACTCACCTAAAACTGTCCCATCTCTTTCTCCATCTTCACTCCCATCTCCATCATCTCCATCTCCATCCTATCTCTATCTCATCTCCATCCCATCTCCACCCCCTTCACCTAAAACTTCATTCCATCTCCATCTCATCTCCACCCCTTTCACCTAAAACTTCATCCCATCTCCTTCTCCATCTCCATCCCATCTTCATCATCTCCATCTCCATTCTATCTCCATCTCCATCTCCATCCCATCTCCACCCCCTTCACCTAAAACTGTCCCATCTCCTTCTCCATCTCCATCCCATGTTCATCATCTCCATCTCCATCCTATCTCCATCTCCATCCCATCTCCACCCCCTTCACCTAAAACTCCATCCTATCTCCATCGCATCTCCATCTCCATCCCATCTCCACCCCATTCACCTAAAACTTCATTCCATCTCCGTCATCTCCATCCCATCTCCATCATCTCCACCCGATCCCACCCCGCCCCACCCCACCCCACGCCATACTCACCACCTCGTCCTCCAGCTCGTGGCTGACCTGGTGGACCTCCTTGGAGGCCAGCAGGATCCTGCGGCGCTCCTTGAGGGGCTCAATGAGGCGCACGATGCGCGTCCCCACCGCGCTCTGCCGCTCGCCCACCGCCTCGCGCCCGGCCGCCTGCGCCGGCAGCGCCGCCGCCTGCGCCTGCAGCTCGCCCACCTCCTGCGACCACTGCTCCACCTGCGACTCCATGGTCTGCGCGACACGGGGACGTGGAGGCCGCCGTGGCCGGGGTGGGACCGACAGCGCCCAGAGCTCCTCCCAAAAAACGTCCCAGCCCCAAAGTGTGGTGGCCTTGTAATTTGGTGTGCACCGTAAGCTGGTGGCACCCCCTAGAACTTGGTGTCCACCATAACCTCCCATAATGTGGTGTCCACCACAATCTGGTGTCCCCCATAACCTGATGTCAGCCTCCATAACGTGGTGTCCCTCGTAATGTGGTGTCCACCATAACCTGGTGGCACCTCCCGTAACTTGGTGTCCACCATAACCTGGTGTCAACCCCCCATAACTTGGTGTCCACCATAACCTGGTGTCACCCCCCATAACTTGGTGTCCACCATAACCTGGTGGCACCCCCATAACTTGGTGTCCACCATAACCTGGTGTCACCCCCCATAACTTGGTGTCCACCATAACCTGGTGTCACCCCCATAACTTGGTGTCCCTCATAATGTGGTGCCCACCATAACCTGATGTCAGCCTCCATAATGTGGTGTCACCCCCATAACATGGTGTTCCCCATAATGGGGTGTCCACCATACCTTGGTGTCACCCCTCCATAATGGGGTGTCCACCACAATCTGGTGTCCACCATAACGTGATGTCACCCCTCCATAATGTGGTGTCACCTCCACAATCTGGTGTCCACCATAATCTAGTGTCACCGCTCCATAAAGTGGTGTCCTCTATAGCTTGGTGTCCACCATAATCTGGTGTCACCCCCAAAAATACGGTGTTTGTCATAATGTGGTGCCCACCATAACCTGGTGTCCCTCCATAGCCTGGTGTCCCAACACCACCCAAAATCCACCCAAGGCCCGGTGTCCCCCCAGGGTCTGGGTCCCCCCATGTCCAGCTGTCCCCATGTCCATCTGTCCCCATGTCCTGCTGTCCCCACGTCCATCCGTCCCCATGTCCATCTGTCCCCATCCCTGCTGTCCGTCTGTCCCCATGTCCATCTGTCCCCATCCCTGCTGTCCCCACGCACCTGCAGCTGGTGGAGCTGCCGGCTGACGCTGCGCAGGTCGGAGCTGCCGGCGCCTCTGACACTCTCCATCTGTCCCCATCCCTGCTGTCCATCTGTCCCCACGTCCATCTGTCCCCATCCCTGCTGTCTGTCTGTCCCCATCCCTGCTGTCCATCTGTCCCCATCCCTGCTGTCCGTCTGTCCCCATGTCCATCTGTCCCCATATCCATCTGTCCCCATCCCTGCTGTCCATCTGTCCCCATCCCTGCTGTCCATCTGTCCCCATGTCCATGCTGTCCCCATGTCCATCTGTCCCCACGTCCATCTGTCCCCATCCCTGCTGTCCATCTGTCCCCGTCCCCATGTCCATCTGTCCCCATATCCATCTGTCCCCATCCCTGCTGTCCATCTGTCCCCATGTCCATCTGTCCCCACGTCCATCTGTCCCCATCCCTGCTGTCCATCTGTCCCCATGTCCATCTGTCCCCACGTCCATCTGTCCCCATCCCTGCTGTCCGTCTGTCCCCATGTCCATCTGTCCCCACGTCCATCTGTCCCCATCCCTGCTGTCCATCTGTCCCCATGTCCATCTGTCCGTCTGTCCCCACGTCCGTCTGTCCCCATCCCCGCTGTCCGCCTGTCCCCATGTCCATCTGTCCCCACGTCCGTCTGTCCCCATCCCCGCTGTCCGCCTGTCCCCACGCACCTGCAGCCGTTGGAGCTGCCGGCTGACGCTGCGCAGGTCGGAGCCGCCGCCGCCGCCGCCTCCGACGCTCTCGAGCTGCTCCTCGAGCCGGCCCAGCCGCGCCTCCACGTCGGCGAAGCTCCGCGCCAGGCGCTCGGCGGCCGCCGCCTCGGCCAAGCGCCGGCTCCGCGCCTGGCTGGAGCTCTCCAGCTCCTGCCAGCAGCGCCGCAGCTCCTCCAGCTGCCGCCGCACGGCCCCGCTCAGCTCCGGCTTGGCCTGCACCAGCTCCTCGCCCTCCTGCGGGTGGGCACGGGGTGAGCAGGGGGGCACCCCAAAACTGATCTCGAGGGGTTGGGCAGATGTTGGGGGAGCTCCTCATGTTCTGGGGAGGGGTTTGGGGGCAAGGTGGGACCCCAAAACTGATCTCGAGGGGTTGGGACGGCGGGGAGCAAGGGGGCACCCCAAAACTGATCTCGAGGGGTTGGGGAGATGTTGGGGGAGCTCCTCATGTTCTGGGGAGGGGTTTGGGGGCAAGGGGGGGACCCCAAAACTGATCTCGAGGGGTTGGGGTGGCGGGGAGCAAGGCGGGACCCCAAAATTCATCACAAATGGTCGGGGAGATGCTGGGGCAGCTCCTCAACTTCTGGGGTGAGGTGGGACCCCAAAATTCATCACAAATGGTCGGGGAGATGTTGGGGCAGCTCCTCATGTTCTGGGGAGGGGTTTGGGGGCAAGGGGGGACCCCAAAACTGATCTCGAGGGGTTGGGGTGGCGGGGAGCAAGGCGGGACCCCAAAATTCATCACAAATGGTCGGGGAGATGCTGGGAGAGCTTCTCGCCTTCCTGGAGGTGGATTTGGGGTGAGGTGGGACCCCAACATTGATCTCGAGGGGTGGGGGAGATGTTGGGGGAGATCCTCACATTCTGGGGAGGGGTTTGGGGTGAGGTGGGACCCCAAAATTCCTCATGAGGGGTTGGGGAGATGTTGGGGCAGCTCCTCACCTTCTGGGGAGGGGTTTGGGGGCAAGGTGGGACCCCAAAATTCATCACAAATGGTTGGGGAGATGTTTGGGTAAATCCTCTCCTTCCTGGGATGGGGTTTGGGGTCAAGATGGGGTTTAGGAGCAAGGTGGGACCTCCAAATTCATCTCGAGGGGTTGGGGAGATGTTTGGGGCAGCTCCTCACATTCTGGGGTGGGGTTTGGGGGCAAGGTGGGACCCCAAAATTCATCATGAGGGGTTGGGGAGATGGTTGGGGCAGCTCCTCACATTCTGGGGTGGGGTTTGGGGGCAAGGTGGGACCCCAAAATTCATCATGAGGGGTTGGGGAGATGGTTGGGGCAGCTCCTCACATTCTGGGGTGGTTTGGGGGCAAGGTGGGACCCCAAAATTCATCTCGAGGGGCTGGGGAGATGTTGGGGCAGCTCCTCAATTTCTGGGGTGAGGTGGGACCCCAAAATTCATCACAAATGGTCGGGGAGATGTTGGGGCAGCTCCTCAACTTCTGGGGTGAGGTGGGACCCCAACATTGATCTCGAGGGGTTGGGGAGATGTTGGGGGATCTCCTCATGTTCTAGGGTGGTTTGGGGCCAAGGTGGGACCCCAACATTGATCTCGAGAGGTGGGGGAGAGGTTGGAGCTGCTCCACACCTTCTCGGGTGGGGTTTAGGGCAAGGTGGGACCCCAAAATTCACCATGAGGAGCTGGGGAGGTGTTGGGGCAGCTCCTCATCTTCTCATGGGGGTTACGGGGTCAAGGTGGGACCCCAAAATTCATCCCGGGGTGGTGGGGAGCGAGGTGGGACCCCAAAACCGATCACGGGAGATGCTGGGGGAGCTCCTCACGGTCTGGGGTGGGGTTTGGAGCGAGGTGGGACCCCAAAATTGACCACGGGGGGGGGACACTGAGGGGACACTGAGGGGACAATGAGGGGACACTGAGGGGACACTGAGGGGACATTGAGGGGACAATGAGGGGACAATGAGGGGACACTGAGGGGACAGTGAGGGGACACTGGGGGGACACTGAGGGGACACTGAGGGGACAATGAGGGGACACTGAGGGGACACTGAGGGGACATTGAGGGGACAATGAGGGGACAATGAGGGGACACTGAGGGGACATTGAGGGGACACTGAGGGGACACTGAGGGGACATTGAGGGGACAATGAGGGGACACTGAGGGGACAATGAGGGGACACTGGGGGGACACTGAGAGGACACTGAGGGGACACTGAGGGGACAATGAGGGGACACTGAGGGGACACTGGGGGGACACTGGGGGGACAATGAGGGGACACTGAGGGGACATTGAGGGGACAATGAGGGGACACTGAGGGGACAATGAGGGGACACTGGGGGGACACTGGGGGGACACTGAGGGGACAATGAGGGGACAATGAGGGGTCACTGAGGGGACATTGAGGGGACAATGAGGGGACAGTGAGGGGACACTGGGGGGACACTGGGGGGACAATGAGGGGACACAAAGGGACAGTTTGGGGGGAGGTGACACACGGGGGGGGGGGGACACACAGGGGACACACAGGGGGTGACACGGGGTGAGTGGGACACACGGGGGGTGACGTGACATGGGGGAGGTGACACAGAGCAGGTGACACGGGGAGGGGACATTGGGGGGGACACACAGGGGATGGCACAGGGGAGGGGACACGGGGCAGGTGACACGGGGAGGGGACACGCGGGGGAGTGACACACAGGGGGGTGACACGGCTTGGGGACACTCGGGGGACACACGGGGGGAGTGACATGATTGGGGGGGACACACAGGGGGGTGACACAAGGCAGAGGTGACACGGGGGAGGTGACACGGGGAGGACCCACAGAGGGGACACCACGGGGGGGGGTGACACGGGTTGGGGACACTCGGGTGACACACGGCTGTGGGTGACACACACGGGGGGGGGGGGTGACACGAGGGGGAGGCGACACCACTTGTGGCCGATGGCGGGGGGGGGGGAGGGGGTGGTGACGCCCCTTGGTGACCGCAGCGCCGACCGGACCCAACCAAAATCTGTGGGGGGGGGGGGTCGGGAGAAGGCGGGAGGGGGCGGGACGCGCGCGTGGGGGCGGGGCGTGGAGGAAGGGGGCGGGGCGTGCAGGAAGGGGGCGGGGCGTGCAGGAAGGGGGCGGGGTTATCAGGAGGGGGCTGGGTTATCAGGAGGGGGGCGGGGCGTGCAGGAAGGGGGCGGGGCGTGCAGGAGGGGGGCTGGGTTATCAGGAGGGGGCTGGGTTATCAGGAGGGGGGCTGGGTTATCAGGAGAGGGGCTGGGTTATCAGGAGGGGGGGCTGGGTTATCAGGAGGGGGCTGGGTTATCAGGAGAGGGGCTGGGTTATCAGGAGGGGGGGGGCTGGGTTATCAGGAGGGGGGGCTGGGTTATCAGGAGGGGGGCTGGGTTATCAGGAGGGGGGGGCTGGGTTATCAGGAGGGGGGCGGGGCGTGCAGGAAGGGGGCGGGGCGTGCAGGAAGGGGGGCTGGGTTATCAGGAGGGGGGGCTGGGTTATCAGGGAGGGGGGGGCTGGGTTATCAGGAGGGGGGGCTGGGTTATCAGGAGGGGGGCTGGGTTATCAGGAGGGGGGGCTGGGTTATCAGGAGGGGGGCTGGGTTATCAGGAGGGGGGGCTGGGTTATCAGGAGGGGGGCTGGGTTATCAGGAGAGGGGGGGCTGGGTTATCAGGAGGGGGGGGCGGGGCGTGCAGGAGGGGGGCTCAGGAAGGGGGCTGGGTTATCAGGAGGGGGGGCTGGGTTATCAGGAGGTGGGGCTGGGTTATCAGGAGGGGGGGGCTGGGTTATCAGGAGGGGGGGGGCGGGGCAGCGCGCCAGCATCACCCTCCCCCCCTCCCCCTCCCCCTCCCCCTCCCCCTCCCCCTCCCCCTCCCCTCCCCTCCCCCCCCAGCGCCACGGAACCTTCTCGATCCTGCGGAGCCACTCGCGGTTCTGCGCCAGCTCGGCCAGGAACGCGGGGTGCTGCAGCCACGGCTTGGGGGGCGCCCGCGGGGGGGGGTCCCGCGAGGGGTCCGCGGCCATCAGCGCCTTCTCGCGGGCCCACGCATCCAGCTGCGGGGGGAGCGCCACCGTGGGGGGGGGGGTGGAGAGGGGGGACCCCCCCCTTGGTGCCCCCCGAAAAATAAAAAAATAAAAAAAAAAAAAAAAAAATCCCAAATAAAAATTAAAAAAAAAAAAAAAAAATCGGGAGGAGCTTCCTGGGGTTTTTTTTCCTTAAAAAAATGAAAATATTGCGTCCCTCTCCCCTTAAAAAAAATTAATTCAGGGTTGTTGTTAAAAATTAAAAAATAAAAAAAATATCCCAACCAAAAATTAAAATAAAAAAAAAATCGGCGGGAGCTTCCTGGGTTTTTTTTCCTTAAAAAAATGAAAATGTTGTGTCCTCCCCGCCCTTAAAAAAAAAATAAAAATAATTCAGGGTTAAAAATTAAAATGTTAATTTTTTTAAAAAAATTTTAATGTTAAAAATTAAAAAAAAAAAAAAAAAATCTCGCCCAACAAGAAAAAAAAAATATCGGGAGGAGCTTGTTCTTTAAAAAAAAATTAAAAAACTAAAAAATAATAGTTCAGGGGTTTCCTCTTATTCTCAAAAAAAAAAATCTAAATAAATTTCCTCCCCCCTCAAAAAAAAAAAAAAATTGAGGGGTCTCCTGGTTTTCCTATTAAAAAAATCAAAATGTTTTCCCCTCCTAAAAAAAAAAATAATTCAGGGGTCTTTCTCCTAAAATAATCTAAATAAATTCCCCCTCGAATAAAAAATAATTCAAGGGTCTCCTCTTTTATTCGTAAAATAAATCTAAATAAATTCTTCCCCCCCCAAAAATATTGTTCATTTTTTTTTCTTAAAAAAAAAATCTAAATAAATTCTCCCCTCTCCAAAAAAATAATTCAGGGCTCTCCTCTTTTATTCTTAAAAGAAATCTAAATTAATTCTCCCCCCTCCAAAAAAGAATAATTCAGGGGCCTTTCTTTCTTAAAATAATCTAAATAAATTCCCCCTCCTCCAAAAAAAGAAAAATCAGGCAAATTCGCTTTTTTTCTTAAAAATAACTAAATATTCCCCCTCCCAAAAAAAAAAATCGGGAGTTGCTTCCCCTCTTTTTCCCCCCCAAAAAAATAAAATCAGGAGAAATCCCCACTTTTTTTTTCCTAAAAAATAAAATAAATTAGAAGCCCCCTCCTCTTGTTATAAAAAGAAAAAAAAAAAATCAACTCCCCCCACTCTGTTTTTCTTCTTTTTTGCCCCAAAAATTGCAGAGGGGAAGGGGGAGAGGAACCCCCAGATTTAAAAAAAAATAAATAAATAAAAAAGGGGAGAGGAGCCCCCCAAAAAATCCCAAAAACAGGCGAGGGGACCCCCAAAATAACCCCAAAAATAGAGAAGCAGACCCCGAAAATAATCCCAAAAATAGAGAGGGAGACCCCAAAATAAACACAAAAAACAAATCCCAAAAATAGGCGAGGGGACCCCTAAAATAATCCCAAAAATAGAGAAGGAGACCCCGAAAATAATCCCCCCAAAAAAATCTCAAAAATAGAGAAGAAGACCCCAAAATAATCTCAAAACACAAATCCCAAAAATAGGCGAGGGGACCCCTAAAATAACCCCAAAAATAGAGAAGGAGACCCCCAAAATAATCCCCCCAAAAATCCCAGAATTAGCTGAGAGGACCCTCAAAAAAATCCCAAAAATTAGCGAGGAGACCCCCCCCAAAATAATCCCAAAAATAGAGGAGGAGACCCCAAAAATAATCCCAAAAACAGGCGAGGGGACCCCAAAAATAATCCCAAAAACAGGCGAGGGGATCCCTAAAATAATCCCAAAAATAGAGAAAGAGACCCCCAAAATAACCCCAAAAATAGAGAAAGAGACCCCCAAAATAATCCCAAAAATAGAGAAGGAGACCCCCAAAATAATCCCAAAAATAGAGAAAGAGACCCCCAAAATAACCCCAAAAATAGAGAAAGAGACCCCCAAAATAATCCCAAAAATAGAGAAGGAGACCCCCAAAATAATCCCAAAATAGAGGAGGAGACCCCCAAAATAATCCCAAAAATAGAGGAGGAGACCCCCAAAATAATTCCAAAAATAGAGGAGGAGACCCCTAAAATAACCCCCAGAAATAGAGGAGGAGACCCCCAAAATAACCCCAAAAATAGAGGAGGAGACCCCCAAAACAACCCCCAAAAAAATCCCAAAACAGCCGCGCCCCCTCCCCCCCTTCCCGAAACAAATCAAAAACGGGAACGGGCGCGAGCGGCCCCCTCCCCCTCCCCCTTTTTCCCCGAAAAGCGGCGGATTTGGGGTCGGGAGGGCGGGGGGAGGGGGTGAGGATGAGGATGGAGGAGGGGGAGGAGGAGGAGGAGGAGGGAGGGGGTGAGGATGAAGATGGAGGAGGGAGGAGGAGGAGGAGGGGACGGGGATGATGGAGGATGAAGGAGGATGAGGATGAGGATGAGGGCGGTGGAGAGGAAGGCTCCGGAGGCTGCGGGAGGAGGCCGCGGAGGGTGAGGAGGAGGATGAGGAGGGTGAGGATGAAGAGGCCGCCGCCGCTCCCGGCCGTGATGCAGCAGATCCCGGGCGGAGCGGAGCGGAGCGAGCGCCGGATGAGCCCGAGGAGATCCGGCCAAAAAATCCCCGCGGCGGCGGGGGAAGCGGCACCGAGCCCGGAATGCCCCAAATCCGCCCCGAATCACCCCAAAATCCACACGAAATCACCCCAAAATCACCCCCAAAGCCGTCCCAAATACACCCCCGAGATCCCCACAAAATTCACCCAAAATACCCAGAAAATCACCCCGAATTCACCCCCAAATCCACCTCAAATTCATCCCAAATCCACCCCGAAATTAACCCCAAATCCACCCCCAAAATCCCCATAAAATCCACCCCAAATCCACCCCAAAATTACCCCAAGATTCACCCCAAATCCACCCCAAAATGACCCCAAAATTCACCCCAAATCCACCCCAAAATGACCCCAAAATTCACCCCAAATCCAACCCAAAATTACCCCCAAGGCCATCCCAAATATCCCCACAAAATCCACCCCAAAATCACCCCAAATTCACCCCAAAATCACCCCCAAAGCCATCCCAAATATCCCTACAAAACCCACCCCAAATATCCCCACAAAATCCACCCCAAATCCATCCTAAATCACCCCAAAATTCACTCCAAATCCATCCCAAATTCACCTCAAAATCACCCCAAAATTCACTCCAAATCCACCCCCAAGAACCCCACAAAATTCACCAAAAATCCCCACAAAATCCACCCCAAATCCATCCCGAAATTCACCCCAAATCCATCCAAAATCCACCCCAAATTCACCCACAAAATCCACCCCAAATCCCCCTAAATTCACCCTAAAATTCACCCCAAATCCCCCTAAATTCACCCCAAATCCACCCCAAATCACCCCAAAATCCACCCCCAAAAACCTCCCGAATTCCACCCAAAATCACCCCCAAAATCACCCCAAGTTCACCCCATATCCACCCCAAAATCGTCTCAAAATCCATCCCAAAAATCACCCCCAAATCCACCCCAAATTTGCCTCAAAATTCACCCCAAAAGTATTCTAAAATCACCCCAAAATCCACCCCAAAATCCCCAAAACACCCCAAAATCTGCCTCAAATCCACGCAAAATCCATCCCCAAAATCCCCCCAAATTCCATCCCGAAATCACCCCAAAATCCTCCACAAATCCATCCTAAATGTGCCCCGAAATCCCCCCAAATTCACGCCAAAATTCACCCCAAATCCCCCCCAAATTTACCCCAAAATCCACTCCAAATTGACCCCAAAATCCCCCCTAAATTCCACCCCAAACTTCACCCCAAAATTCACCCCTAAATCACCACAAATCCCCCTGTGAATCCCCCAAATTCACCCCAAAATCCACCCCAAAATCCCCACAAAACATCCCAAAATCACCCCGAAATCCCCCCAAATCCACTCCAAAATTCACCCCAAATCCCCCCAAAATTCACCCCTAATCCCCCCCAAAACTGACCCCACATCACTCCAAAACCACCCCAAAATCCATCCCAAAAATCACCCCAAACTTCACCCCAATAATTCACCCCAAAATCCCCCACGGATCCATCCTAAATCTGCCCCGAAATCCCCCCAAATTCACCCCAAATCACCCCAAAATTCACCCCAAAAATTGACCCCAAATCCACCCCGAATTCACGCCAGAATTGACCCCAAATCCATCCCAAAATTGACTCCAAATCCACTCCAAAACCACCCAAAATCCTCCCTAAATTCCACCCCAAAATTCACCCCAAAATCACCTCGAGATCCCCCACGGATCCATCCTAAATCTGCCCCGAAATCCCCCCAAATTCACCCCAGAATTCACCCCAAATCCCACCCTAAAACTGACCCTGAATTCACCCCAAAATTCACCCCAAAGTCTACCCCAAAATTTACCCCAAATCCCCCTAAATTCACCCCAAAATTCACCCCCAAATCCCCCTAAATTCACCCCAAAATTCACCCCAAATCCACCCCAAATCACTCCAAAATCCACCCCAAAAATTCACCCCAAAATCACCCCAAAATCCATCCCAAATCACCCCAAAATCCCCCGAATTCACCCCAAAATCCCCCGAATTCACCCCAAAATCCCCCGAATTCACCCCAAATCCCACCCTAAAACTGACCCCAAATCCACCCAGAATCCGCCCCAAAATTCCACCCCAAACTTCACCCCAATAATTCACCCCGAATTCACCCCAAAGTCTACCCCAAAATTTACCCCAAATCCACCCCAAATCCCCCTAAATTCACCCCAAATCCACCCCAAATCACTCCAAAATCCACCTCAAAAATTCACCCCAAAATCCCCCGAATTCACCCCAAATCCCACCCCAAAATTGACCCCAAATCCATCCCAAAATCCACCCCAAAATCCCCCGAATTCACCCCAAATCCCCTTAAATTCACCCCAAAATTCACCCCAAATCCCCCTAAATCCACCCCAAATCCCCCTAAATTCACCCCAAATATCCCTAAATTCACCCCAAAAATTCACCCCAAAATCACCCCAAAATCCATCCCAAATCCACCCCAAAATCCCCCGAATTCACCCCAAATCCCACCCCAAAACTGACCCCAAATCCCTCCCTAAACCCCCCCAAAACCCCCCGAATTCACCCCAAATCTGTGGGGTGCGAGATCTCCTGCGATGGACCACAGCAGGTCCCACCGCACCACCAGCGAAGCCTCCTGAGATGCTGAGGAGCCTCCGCGGCCTCTTGGGGACCCCCTGGCCCAACTCTGGGGGAGATTTTTGGGGTCCCCCCACCCCAAACCCCACCGGTGACCCGAGGTGGAGCCCACGTGGACCAGGAGGTGACACCAAGGGTGGCCTGACCACCCCCAGGAGAAGAACCCGGAGGAGAGGCCGCAGGAGAACCCGGAGGAGAACCCGGAGAAGAACCCGGAGGAGAACCAGGAGAAGAACCAGGAGAAGAACCCGGAGGAGAACCAGGAGGAGAACCCGGAGGAGAACCCGGAGAAGAACCCAGAGGAGAACCAGGAGAAGAACCCGGAGAAGAACCCGGAGAAGAACCCGGAGGAGAACCCGGGGGAGAACCAGGAGAAGAACCCGGAGGAGAACCCGGAGGAGAACCCGGAGAAGAACCCGGGGAAGAACCCGGAGGAGAACCCAGAGGAGAACCAGGAGAAGAACCCGGGGGAGAACCAGGAGAAGAACCAGGAGAAGAACCCAGAGGAGAACCCGGAGGAGAACCCGGAGGAGAACCAGGAGAAGAACCAGGAGAAGAACCCGGAGGAGAACCAGGAGAAGAACCCGGAGGAGAACCCGGAGAAGAACCCGGAGAAGAACCCGGAGGAGAACCCGGAGGAGAACCAGGAGAAGAACCCGGAGGAGAACCCGGAGGAGAACCAGGAGGAGAACCCGGAGGAGAACCCGGAGGAGAACCCGGAGGAGAACCAGGAGAAGAACCCGGAGGAGAACCAGGAGAAGAACCCGGAGGAGAACCCGGAGGAGAACCAGGAGAAGAACCAGGAGGAGAACCCGGAGGAGAACCAGGAGAAGAACCCGGAGGAGAACCCGGAGGAGAACCAGGAGAAGAACCCGGAGGAGAACCCGGAGGAGAACCAGGAGGAGAACCAGGAGGAGAACCAGGAGGAGAACCAGGAGAAGAACCAGGAGAAGAACCCGGAGGAGAACCCGGAGGAGAACCCGGAGAAGAACCAGGAGAAGAACCAGGAGAAGAACCCGGGGGAGAACCAGGAGAAGAACCAGGAGAAGAACCCAGAGAAGAACCAGGAGAAGAACCCGGGGGAGAACCAGGAGGAGAACCAGGAGAAGAACCAGGAGAAGAACCCGGAGGAGAACCTGGGGGAGAACCAGGAGAAGAACCAGGAGAAGAACCCGGAGAAGAACCCGGAGGAGAACCCGGAGGAGAACCAGGAGAAGAACCCGGAGGAGAACCCGGAGGAGAACCAGGAGAAGAACCAGGAGAAGAACCCGGAGAAGAACCCGGAGGAGAACCCGGAGGAGAACCAGGAGGAGAACCAGGGGGAGAACCAGGAGAAGAACCAGGAGAAGAACCCGGAGAAGAACCCGGAGGAGAACCCGGAGGAGAACCAGGAGAAGAACCCGGAGGAGAACCCGGAGGAGAACCAGGAGAAGAACCCGGAGGAGAACCCGGAGGAGAACCCGGAGAAGAACCCGGAGGAGAACCCGGAGGAGAACCAGGAGAAGAACCCGGAGAAGAACCCGGAGAAGAACCCGGAGGAGAACCCGGAGAAGAACCCGGAGGAGAACCAGGAGGAGAACCAGGAGGAGAACCAGGAGAAGAACCAGGAGAAGAACCCGGAGGAGAACCCGGAGGAGAACCCGGAGAAGAACCCGGAGGAGAACCCGGAGGAGAACCAGGAGAAGAACCCGGAGAAGAACCCGGAGGAGAACCAGGAGAAGAACCCGGAGAAGAACCCGGAGGAGAACCAGGAGAAGAACCCGGAGGAGAACCCGGAGGAGAACCAGGAGGAGAACCAGGAGGAGAACCAGGAGAAGAACCAGGAGAAGAACCCGGAGGAGAACCCGGAGGAGAACCCGGAGAAGAACCAGGAGGAGAACCCGGAGAAGAACCCGGAGAAGAACCAGGAGAAGAACCCGGAGAAGAACCAGGAGAAGAACCAGGAGAAGAACCAGGAGAAGAACCAGGAGAAGAACCCGGAGGAGAACCCGGAGGAGAACCCGGAGAAGAACCAGGAGGAGAACCCGGAGAAGAACCCGGAGAAGAACCAGGAGAAGAACCCGGAGAAGAACCAGGAGAAGAACCAGGAGAAGAACCAGGAGAAGAACCCGGAGGAGAACCCGGAGGAGAACCCGGAGAAGAACCAGGAGGAGAACCCGGAGAAGAACCCGGAGAAGAACCAGGAGAAGAACCCGGAGAAGAACCAGGAGAAGAACCCGGAGGAGAACCCAGGCCCACCATGGAGGGTTTTGGGGAGGGGTCTCGGATTTTGGGGAGGGGTCTCAGGTTTTGGGGGGTCTCGGGTTTTGGGGAGGGGTCCCATCTGAGCGGGCCTGACCTCTCGGCACTCCTGGAGGAACCTCTGGAGCTCCAGGTGGTCCTGGAGGCGCCGCGTCCACTCCTGGGCCAGCTCGTGGTTGCGTTGGCTCCTGCGGGGGTGGGACCCCCTAATTAACCCTTAATTAACCCCTAATTAACCCTTAATTAACCCCTGAACCTCCCCTCAGAGGGGAAACTGAGGCACGAGGTCCCACCTGGGGTCCACCAGCAAATCCAGCCCTGTCCTCGGTCCTGGGTGGAGTTTTGGGGTTCTGGGTCAAATTTTGGGTTCCTGGGTGGAGTTTTGGGGTTCCTGGATGGAATTTTGGGGTTCCTGGATGGAATTTTGGGGTTCTGGGTGGAATTTTGGGGTTCCTGGACGGAATTTTGGGATTCTGGGGGGAATTTTGGGGTTCTGGGGGGAATTTTGGGGTTCCTGGGTGGAGTTTTGGGGTCCTGGATGGAATTTTGGGGTTCCTGGGCGGAATTTTGGGTTCCTGGGTGGAGTTCTGGGATCCTGGGTGGAATTTTGGGGTTCCTGGACGGAATTTTGGGATTCTGGGGGGAATTTTGGGGTTCTGGGTGGAGTTTTGGGGTTCCTGGACGGAATTTTGGGGTTCCTGGATGGAATTTTGGGGTTCTGGGTGGAGTTTTGGGTTCCTGGATGGAATTTTGGGGTTCCTGGATGGAATTTTGGGTTCCTGGGTGGAGTTTTGGGGTTCCTGAAAGGAATTTTGGGGTCCTGGGTGGAATTTTGGGGTTCCTGGGTGGAATTTTGGGTTCCTGGAAGGAATTTTGGGGTCCTGGGTGGAATTTTGGGGTTCCTGGGCGGAATTTTGGGGTTCCTGGGTGGAGTTTTGGGTTCCTGGATAGAGTTTTGGGGTCCTGGGTGGAATTTTGGGTTCCTGGGTGGAGTTTTGGGGTTCCTGAATGGAATTTTGGGGTCCTGGGTGGAATTTTGGGGTTCCTGGGTGGAATTTTGGGGCCCTGGGTGGAATTTTGGGGTTCCTGGGTGGAATTTTGGGTTCCTGGATAGAGTTTTGGGGTCCTGGATGGAATTTTGGGGTTCCTGGACAGAATTTTGGGGCCCTGGGTGGAATTTTGGGGTTCTGGGTGGAATTTTGGGTTCCTGGGTGGAGTTTTGAGGTGCTGGATGGACTTTTGGGGTTCCTGGGAGTTGCTGGTGGCCCAGGAGTCTCCCTGGTGGCCCGGGGGTCTCCATGGTGGCCTTGGGGTCTCCTGGTGGCCCAGGGTCTCCTGGTGGCCCCACCTGTGGCGCAGCTCCTCCACGGCCTGGGCCACGCGGTCGCTGTGGAGGTGGCCCTGGCGCAGGAGGCTCTCGCCGGCCTGCAGGACCAGCTGGACCTTCTGCAGGTTCAGCTCCAGCGTGGTGGTGAAGTCCTTGTGCTTCTTCAGCGCCTTGGTCACCCCCTCCACGGAGTCGGGCAGCTCGGCGTGGGCCAGCGCCGTCTCCTGGGGGGTGCGGTGGGGTTGGGGACATCTGAGCCGGCCTTGGGGTGGGCACCTCAAAGCCACAGGAGATCCACCAGGGGCTGGTGCCACCCGAGTCCATCGCTCGAGACCTTCTACAAACCATTCCCACCACCCCAAATCTTCTTCCATCCATCTCCATCATCCAGGACCTTCTCCCACCCACTGTCTCCATTACCCACCCATCATCTCCACCACCCCAGACCTTCTAACCATGGTCCCCCTCACCCATTCATCGTCTCCACCAACCAAGACCTTCTCCCATCCCACCACCACGTCATCCTCCCTGACCTTCTCCCATCCCACCACCACGTCCACCTGGCAGACCTTCTCCCAGCCCATCCCATCACCATGTCCTCCTCCCAGACCTTCTGCCACCCATCACCCATCCATCATCTCCACCAACCAGGACCTTCTCCCATCCCACCACCACATCCGCCTCCCAGACCTCCTCCCAGCCCATCCCACCGCCACATCCACCTGGCAGACCTTCTCCCATCCCATCCCACCGCCACGTCCTCCTCCCAGACCTTCTCCCAGCCCATCCCACCATCACGTCCACCACGTCCACCTCCCAGACCTTCTCCCATCCCACCACCACGTCCTCCTCCCAGACCTTCTCCCAGCCCATCCCACCACCACATCCACCTCTCTGACCTTCTCCCACCCATCACCCATCCATCATCTCCACCAACCAAGACCTTCTCCCAGCCCATCCCACCACCACGTCCACCTCCCAGACCTTCTCCCATCCCACTACCATGTCCACCTGGCAGACCTTCTCCCACCCATCACTCATCCATCATCTCCATCAACCAAGACCTTCTCCCACCCCATCCCACCACCACGTCCACCTCCCAGACCTTCTCCCACCCATCACCCATCCATCATCTCCATCAACCAGGACCTTCTAACCCATCCATGATCTCCATCACCCCAGACCTTCTCCCTACCCATCCCACCACCACGTCCACCTCCCTGACCTTCTCCCATCCCACCACCATGTCCACCTGGCAGACCTTCTCCCACCCATCACCCATCCATCATCTCCACCAACCAAGACCTTCTCCCAGCCCATCCCATCACCACGTCCACCTCCCAGACCTTCTCCCATCCCACCACCACGTCTGCCGCCCAGACCTTCTCCCAGCCCATCCCACCGCCACATCCACCTGGCAGACCTTCTCCCACTCCATCCCACCACCACGTCCACCTCCCAGACCTTCTCCCATCCCACCACCACGTCCACCTCCCAGACCTTCTGCCACCCATCACCCATCCATCATCTCCACCAACCAAGACCTTCTCCCAGCCCATCCCACCACCACGTCCACCTGGCAGACCTTCTCCCATCCCACCACCATGTCCACCTGGCAGATCTTCTCCCACCCATCACTCATCCATCATCTCCACCAACCAAGACCTTCTCCCAGCCCATCCCACCACCACGTCCGCCTCCCAGACCTTCTCCCAGCCCATCCCACCACCACATCCACCTCCCAGACCTTCTCCCATCCCATCCCATCCCATCCCATCCCATCCCATCCCACCACCACGTCCGCCTCCCAGACCTTCTGCCAGCCCATGCCACCACCACGTCCACCAACCAGGACCTTCTCCCACTCCATCCCACCACCACGTCCACCTCCCAGACCTTCTCCCACCCATCACCCATCCATCATCTCCACCTGGCAGACCTTCTCCCATCCCACCACCACATCCACCTCCCTGACCTTCTCCCAGCCCATCCCACCACCACGTCCTCCTCCCAGACCTTCTCCCACCCCACCACCACGTCCACCTCCCTGACCTTCTCCCATCCCATCACCACGTCCGCCGCCCAGACCTTCTCCCAGCCCATCCCACCACCATGTCCACCTCCCAGACCTTCTGCCATCCCACCCCACCACCACGTCCACCTCCCAGACCTTCTCCCACCCATCACCCATCCATCATCTCCACCTCCCAGACCTCCTCCCACCCCACCCCGCCCCACCACCGCGTCCACCGCGCCCACCTGGCCGCCGAGGCTGCCGTGGCACTGCTGCACGTCCCTGAGGAACAGGTGGAGGACGTGGGACTGCACCAGGAGCTCCCTCCTGGCGTCCCAGCTCTGCAGGAGCTGCCCCCAGCCCGCGTCCAACTTCTGCAGCCACCGCTGCAGGGACCCGTGGGGCACGTCCACGTCCTCCAGCGCCAGCAGCAGCTCGCTGGCCGCCTGCAGCCTGCCGTAGTCCTCCTCGCGCCCGTTGATCTCCTCCTTGAGGGCCACGTGGACGTTCAGCAGCTCCTCGGCCTCGGCCAAGCCCCCGGGGACCTCCCGCGAGCCCGCGGCCGCCTGGGTCTTCACCAGCCACGCCAGGAACTCGTCCAGGTCCTGGATGAACCTCTGGAGGCGCCTGGCCACCGCCAGCGCGTCCTCGCAGCCCCGGAAGGTCCTCTCGAGGTCGTCCCGCTCGCGGCCGATCTCCTCCAAGGGCAGCAGGAGGTCCAGGGCGCGCGCGGGGTGGGCGCGGGCCAGGTCCTCGCCCTCGCGCTGGAGCTCCGCCAGCCGCGGCTCCAGGGCCGCCAGCGCGGCCTCCATGGTGGACAGGCGGCGCCGCAGGGCCAGGACCCCGCCCAGGTCGCCGCCGCCGCCGCCGCCGCCGGACCGGGTGGCCTCGATGGACCTCCTCTTGTCGCGCAGCTGCGCCTTCATCTCGGCGCACTCCAGCAGGAAGTTCTGGATCTTCAGCACCGAGCTCAGCTGGCTCTTCTTGGTCTCCACCAGCTCCACCACCCGGTTCCAGCTGGAGGTGGGGGCGAGACCTTCCCTGAGCTGGGATGGGGCCCACCAGGACCAGGAGCAACCTTGGGATGGGCTGGGAATGGTGGCCGGGAGAGGTGGAACCCATGGGGACGTCCCACCACGGAGAACCTCAGGTTGGGGGGTCACACAAAGCTCCTCCCACCAAGGAGACCTCAAGAACCTTGACATCATTTCCAGACCCCCAGGATGGGCTTGGACCATTGTCCTGGTGAGGTGGAACCCATGGGGACGTCCCACCACGGAGAACCTCATGTTGAGAGTCTCCAACCCCACCATGGAGACCCCAAGAAGGTCAAGGTCCACCTCGTGTCCCCCCCAGGCCCGTACCGGCTGTTGAGGTGGTCCTGGCAGGACCGGACCTCGTCCGAGCTGGGGTGGCCACCATCCACCAGCTGCTGCACCACCTGGTTGACATCCAGGATGCGTCCCATGACACTGTTCATCTCCTGGTCCAGGCTCTCAAACCTGGGCAGGAGGACATGGGCAGGTCCACCACGGGCACGAGGAACCTCGACCACCCAAGCCCATGAAGAACCTCAACCTCATGAAGAACCTCAACCACCCAAGCCCATGAAGAACCTCAACCACCCAACCTCAACCATCCAACCCCATGGAGAACCTCAACCATGAACACCATGAAGAACCTCAACCACCCAACCCCATGAGGAACCTCAACCACCCAACCCCATAAAGAACCTCAACCACCCAACCCCATGGAGAACCTCCACCACCGAACCTGTGCTGCACCACCTCGACCTCATCCAGCTCCTTGGGCACCTCCATCTTCTCCAACCCCATGGAGAACCTCAACCACCCAACCCCATGGAGAACCTCAACCACCGAATCCCATGGAGAACCTCAAGCCCATGAAGAACCTCCACCACCCACCTGTGCTGCACCACCTCGACCTCATCCAGCTCCTCAGGAACCTCCATCTTCTCCAAACCCATGGAGAACCTCAACCACCCAACCCCATGGAGAACCTCAACCACCGAATCCCATGGAGAACCTCAAGCCCATGAAGAACCTCCACCACCCACCTGTGCTGCACCACCTCGACCTCATCGAGCTCCTCGGGCACCTCCATCTTCTCCAAACCCATGGAGAACCTCAACCACCCAAACCCATAAAGAACCTCAACCACCCAACCCCAACCACCCAAGCCCATGAAGAACCTCAACCACCCAAGCCCATGAAGAACCTCAAGCCCATGAAGAACCTCCACCACCCACCTGTGCTGCACCACCTCGACCTCATCGAGCTCCTCGGGCACCTCCATCTTCTCCAGCCACTGCTCCTTCTCGTCCACCCACACCTCGCAGGCGTGCACCTCGCTGAACATGCGGTAGACGGCCAGCGCGTCCTGCAGCCACTGCGTCCTCAGCACGGCCACCTCGGCCACCTCGCCGTAGAGCTGCTCCACCTCCACCACGCGGATCTGGATGTCCACGCCCTGCCGGCGGTCGGGCGCCAGCAGCGCCAGCTGCTTACGGAGGCCCACCACGGCGGCGCGGTGCTGCTCCACCTCGTCCAGCACGGCGCGGTGCTTGCGCAGCAGCGCCCGGCTGGAGTGGTCGTCGTGGCCGAAGTCGTCGCTGGACACGATGCGGTAGATGTCCTGCAGCCAGGCCACCAGGTCGTCCGTGTCGGCGCTGAACTGGAAGAAGCTCAGGGCGTCCTCCAGGCGCTGCTGGTGGAGCCCCGTGATCTCCTCCAGCTTCTTCCACCGCAGGCAGACCTCCCGCATCTTCTCCTGGACGCCCACGGAGCTGAAGGACTTCTTGGCCAGGATCTTCTCGCCTTTCTTCATGGTCTGGTGGAGCAGGGCGCGGCGGTTGCCCAGCTCGCCCAGCGTGGTCTTGTGCTTGGTGGTCAAGGTGAGGACGCTGCTGAGGTCGCGGCCGCAGCTCCTGGTGGCCAGGATCTTCTCCTTCTCGCGGATCCAGGCCTCGGCCTCCTCCATCTCCTGGAAGAAGGTCCAGAGCTGGCGCGAGTCCTCCAGCTCCTTCCGGCGCTTGGCCGCCAGCTCCTGCAGCTCCTCCAGGCACGTGTGGACGTGGTGGACGCGGTTGCAGATGATCTGCGGGTCGCACGGTTGGTAGCCTGGGCAGGAGAAGACGCTCAGGTGGTGGCAGGAGGTGGCCGAGGGTCACCAGGCACGGAGGTGTCCAAGGAAGGAGCGGACACGACGCTCGGGGCTCTGCTCCTGGGCTGGACTCAAAGATCTCAGAGGGTTCTCCAAGCCCAGGGGTGTGGGGACTCTTGGAGGTGGCCCACCAAGACCTTGGGATGAACATTCCAGGGTCCACCAGGACCTTGGGTTGACCCTTCCGTGATCTACCAAAACCTTGGGTCAACCTTTTGATGGGCCACCAAGATCATGGGGTGACCCTTCCGTAGCCCACCGAGATCTTGAATGGCCCCTTCATGGTCCATCAAGACCTCGGCTGACCCTTCCATGATCCATCAAGACCTTGGCTGACCCTTCCATGGTCCATCAAAACCTTGGTTGATCCTCCCATGGTCCATCAAGACCTTGGCTGACCCTTCCATGGTCCATCAAAACCTTGGTTGATCCTCCCATGGTCCATCAAGACCTTGGCTGACCCTTCCATGGTCCATCAAGACCTCGGCTGATCCTCCCATGGTCCATCAAGACCTTGGTTGACCCTTCCATGGTCCATCAAGACCATAGCTGACCCTTCCATGGTCCATCAAGACCTCAGCTGATCCTCCCATGGTCCATCAAGACCTTGGTTGACCAATCCATGGTCCATCAAGACCATAGCTGACCCTCCAATGGTCCATCAAGACCTTGGCTGATCCTCCCATGGTCCATCAAGACCTTGGTTGACCTTTCCATGGTCCATCAAGACCTTGCCTGACCCTCCCATGGTCCATCAAGCCCATAGCTGACCCTCCCACGGTCCATCAGACCGTCCCAAGGCCCACCACCTCCCCGTGCCCTGGTTGTCCACCCTGGTGGCCCCGTTACCGTCCAGCTCAGAGAACTCGAGCGCGGCGGCGTTGAGGGCCTGGACGCGCTCGGTCTGCGCCGCGATGTCGGCCTCCAGCAGCCCGTGCTTCTGCAGGAGGTCCTCAACCTCCAGCAGGTGCTTCCCCAAGTCCTTGGAGACCAGGAGAACCTGCAGAAGAACCGAACTGCGTCACCCTGAAACACCCAACCCCATGGAGAACCTCAACCATGAACCCCATGGAGAACCTCAACCATGGACCCCATGGAGAACCTCGACCACCCAAGCCCATGAAGAACCTCAACCATGAACCCCAACCACCCAACCCCATGAAGAACCTCAACCATGAACCCCATGGAGAACCTCAACCATGAACTCCATAAAGAACCTCAACCACCCAACCCCATGGAGAACCTCAACCATGGACCCCATGAAGAACCTCAACCATGAACCCCATGGAGAACCTCAACCATGAACCCCATGGAGAACCTCAACCATGGACCCCATGAAGAACCTCAACCATGGACCCCATGAAGAACCTCAACCATGGACCCCATGAAGAACCTTGACCACCCAACCCCAACCACCCAACCCCATGAAGAACCTCAACCACCCAACCCCATGAAGAACCTCAACCATGGACCCCATGAAGAACCTCAACCATGAACCCCATGGAGAACCTCAACCATGAACCCCATGGAGAACCTCAACCATGGACCCCATGAAGAACCTCAACCATGGACCCCATGAAGAACCTTGACCACCCAACCCCAACCACCCAACCCCATGAAGAACCTCAACCACCCAACCCCATGAAGAACCTCAACCATGGACCCCATGGAGAACCTCAACCACCCAACCCCATGAAGAACCTCAACCATGAACCCCATGGAGAACCTCAACCATGGACCCCATGAAGAACCTCAACCATGGACCCCATGAAGAACCTCAACCATGAACCCCATGAAGAACCTTGACCATCCAACCCCAACCACCCAACCCCATGAAGAACCTCAACCACCCAACCCCATGAAGAACCTCAGCCATGAACCCCATGGAGAACCTCAACCATGAACACCATGAAGAACCTCAACCATAAACCCCATGGAGAACCTCAACCATGAGCCCCATGGAGAACCTCAACCATGAGCCCCATGGAGAACCTCAACCACCCAACCCCATGAAGAACCTCAGCCATGAACCCCATGGAGAACCTCAACCATGAACACCATGAAGAACCTCAACCATGAACCTCATAAAGAACCTTGACCACCCAACCCCAACCACCCAACCCCATGAAGAACCTCAACCACCCAACCCCATGAAGAACCTCAACCATGAACCCCATGGAGAACCTCAACCATGAGCCCCATGGAGAACCTCAACCATGAACGCAATGAAGAACCTTGACCATCCAACCCCAACCACCCAACCCCATGGAGAACCTCAACCACCCAACCCCATGAAGAACCTTGACCACCCAACCCCAACCACCCAACCCCATGAAGAACCTCAACCACCCAACCCCATGAAGAACCTCAACCATGAACCCCATGGAGAACCTCAACCATGGACCCCATGAAGAACCTCAACCACCCAACGCCATGAAGAACCTCAACCATGAACCCCATGGAGAACCTCAACCATGAACCCCATGGAGAACCTCAACCATGAGCCCCATGGAGAACCTCAACCATGAACCCCATGAAGAACCTTGACCATCCAACCCCAACCACCCAACCCCATGGAGAACCTCAACCATGGACCCCATGAAGAACCTCAACCACCCAACCCTATGAAGAACCTCAACCATGAACCCCATGAAGAACCTTGACCACCCAACCCCAACCACCCAACCCCATGAAGAACCTCAACCACCCAACCCCATGAAGAACCTCAACCATGGACCCCATGAAGAACCTCAACCATGGACCCCATGAAGAACCTTGACCACCCAACCCCAACCACCCAACCCCATGAAGAACCTCAACCACCCAACCCCATGAAGAACCTCAACCATGGACCCCATGAAGAACCTCAACCATGAACCCCATGGAGAACCTCAACCATGAGCCCCATGGAGAACCTCAACCATGAACCCCATGAAGAACCTTGACCACCCAACCCCAACCTCCCAACCCCATGAAGAACCTCAACCACCCAACCCTATGAAGAACCTCAACCATGAACCCCATGGAGAACCTCAACCATGAGCCCCATGGAGAACCTCAACCATGAGCCCCATGGAGAACCTCAACCATGAACCCCATGAAGAACCTTGACCACCCAACCCCAACCTCCCAACCCCATGAAGAACCTCAACCACCCAACCCCATGAAGAACCTCAACCATGAAGAACCTCAACCACCCAACCCCACGAAGAGCCCCAACCATGAACCCCACGGAGCCTCACAGTGCTCCTCAACCCTTCCCAGAACTTCACCGCCGCGCCCCCATCATCTCCTCTGCGCTCCCATCCCCACCTGCATCTCCTCCATCCAGTCGATCATGTAGACCATCTCCTGGAAGATCTTCTGCAGGGCCAGGTTCTGCTCGAGGCGGGCGCGGCGGGCGCGCAGCAGCTCGGTCAGCAGCGCCCACTGCCGCAGGACGTTGTCCCTCTGCGCGCCGATGCGCCGCGCGTCGTGGTAGCCCTCGGCCTCCATCTCCAGCGCCAGCTCCACCACCACCTGGATGCGCTCCTGGTACGAGGAGATGTCGGCCTCGATGGCCTCGTGCTTCTTCATGGCCGCCTCCACCGCCGGCAGGTCGTAGCCAAAGTTGTCCTGAAGGGGGGACACGGGGATGGACACGGGTGGGGTGGGGTCCTCAGCGGTCAAGGAGGAGGTTCCACCAGAACTACGTGGTCAAGGAGGTTCCACCAGAACCACGTGGTCGGTAAGGAGCCTGATGAGGTTCCACCAGAACTACGTGGTCAGTGAGGAGCCTGATGAGGTTCCACCAGAACTACGTGGTCAAGGAGGAGGAGCCTGATGAGGTTCCACCAGAACCACGTGGTCAGTGAGGAGCCTGATGAGGTTCCACCAGAACTACGTGGTCAAGGAGGTTCCATCAGAACCACGTGGTCAAGGAGGTTCCACCAGAACCACGTGGTCGGTAAGGAGCCTGATGAGGTTCCACCAGAACTACGTGGTCAGTGAGGAGCCTGATGAGGTTCCACCAGAACTACGTGGTCAAGGAGGAGCCTGATGAGGTTCCACCAGAACTACGTGGTCAGTAAGGAGCCTGATGAGGTTCCATCAGAACCACGTGGTCAAGGAGGAGCCTGATGAGGTTCCACCAGAACCACGTGGTCAAGGAGGAGCCTGATGAGGTTCCATCAGAACTACGTGGTCAAGGAGGTTCCATCAGAACCACGTGGTCAAGGAGGTTCCACCAGAACCACGTGGTCGGTAAGGAGCCTGATGAGGTTCCACCAGAACTACGTGGTCAAGGAGGAGCCTGATGAGGTTCCACCAGAACTACGTGGTCAGTGAGGAGCCTGATGAGGTTCCACCAGAACTACGTGGTCAAGGAGGAGGAGCCTGATGAGGTTCCACCAGAACCACGTGGTCAAGGAGGAGCCTGATGAGGTTCCACCAGAACCACGTGGTCAAGGAGGTTCCACCAGCCCTCCATGGTCAATGAGGTCCAACCTCCTCTCCCAGGTCAAGGAGGTTCCACCAGATCTCCGTGGTCAATGAGGAGATTGAGGAGGTCCCACCAGACCTCCATGACCAATGAGGTCCAACCCCCTCTCCATGGTCGATGAGGAGGTCGAGGAGGTTCCACCAGTCCTCCATGGTCAATGAGGAGTCCAATGAAGTCCAATCTCCTCTCCATGGTCAAGGAGGTCCCACCAGACCTCCATAACCAAGGAAGTCCCACCAGACCTCCATAATCAAAGAGGTCCAACCCTCTCTCCATGTTCAGTGAGGAGGTCAAGGAGGTTCCACCAGTCCTCCATGGCCAAGGAGGTTCCACCAGGCCTCCATGGACAATGAGGAGGCCAATGAGGTCCAACCCCCTCTCCATGGTTCAGGAGGTCCCACCAGTCCTCCCTGGTCAAGGATGTCCAACCCCTCTCTCCATGGTCAATGAGGACATCGCGGAGGTTCCACCAGCCCTTCATGGTCAAGGAGGTCCCAGCAGTCCAGCATCATCAAGGAGGTCCAACCCCCCCTCCATGCTCAATGAGGAGGTCCAAGATGTCCAACCACCCCTCCCTGCTCAAGGTGGTCCCCAATGAGGTCCCACCATCCATAATGAGTTCTCACCATCCATAATGAGTTCCCACCATCCACAATGAGGTCTCACCATCCAAAATGAGGTCCCACCATCCACAATGAGGTGCCACCATCCATAATGAGGTCCCACCATCCATAATGAGGTCCCACCATCCAAAACGAGGTCCCACCATCCATAATGAGGTCCCACCATCCATAATGAGGTCCCACCATCCATAATGAGGTCTCACCATCCAAAGTGAGGTCCCACCATCCAAAATGAGGTCCCACCATCCATAATGAGGTCTCACCATCCAAAATGAGTTCCCATCATCCATGAGTTCCCACCATCCATAATGAGTTCTCACCATCCATAATGAGTTCTCACCATCCAAAATGAGGTCCCACCATCCATAATGAGGTCCCACCATCCATAATGAGGTCCCACCATCCATAATGAGGTCCCACCATCCATAATGAGGTCTCACCATCCAAAATGAGGTCCCACCATCCATAATGAGGTCTCACCATCCATAATGAGGTCCCACCATCCATAATGAGGTCCAACCATCCATGAGGTCCCACCATCCAAAATGAGTTCCCACCATCCATAATGTGGTCCCACCATCCAAAATGAGGTCCCACCATCCATAATGAGGTCCCACCACCCAACACTGCTCTCCTCACCCTCACCCCACCCAGGGACGGTCCCACCCCGCGCCGAAGGTCCCCCGTGACCCACCCCACCCCACCGCACCTGCGAGACCAGGCGCTGGTTCTCGTTGAGCCACGTCTCCCTCATGACGGCCTTGTGGTCGAAGCGCTGGGCCAGCAGCTCCAGCTTCTCCTGCCGGATCAGCTCGTTCCTCAGGGCCACCTCCCGCTCGTGCTCCGCCTTCTCCAGGCAGGTCCACGCCTGGTGGGAGGGGACACGGCTGCTCACGGGGCTCCCCGAGCCCCGCCAGGGTGGTGGGACTCCGTGCGCACGTCCTCACCTTGTTGATGTCCGAGATGCTCTTGCCCTCGCTGGGCACGTAGAGCTTGCGGTTGGTGGCCCGGAGCTTGCTCTGGATGGTGAAGAGCAGAACCTCGAGGTTGCCCTTCTCCTGGAACCTGCGGGGTGGCACCGGTGGGGAGGTCCCGGTCACGGCCAGCGCGGGCTGGGGCGTCACCACCGTGAGCCGGGGTCCACCACCACCGGTCTGGGTGAACTGAGACCTTCTCATCACCACCATGAGCCAGGGTCCACCACCACCAGTCTGGGTGAACTGAGACCTTCTCATCACCACCCTGAGCCAGGGTCCACCACCAGTCTGGGTGAACTGAGACCTCCTCATCACCACCCTGAGCCAGGGTCCACCACCACCGGTCTGGGTGAACTGGGACCTTCTCATCACCATCACCACCATGAGGTGGGACCTCCTCACCACCGTGAGCCAGGGTCCACCACCACCAGTCTGGGTGAAGTGGGACCTTCTCATCACCACCGTGACCCAGGTTCCACCACCACCACCAGTCTGGGTGAAGTGGGACCTTCTCATCACCACCACGACATGGGACATCACCACCCCCTGGACCATCCATGGCCAGTTTGGGCTGAAGTGGGACCTCCCCATGATCACCACCTTGAGGTGGAACCTCTCCACCACCACCATCACCACCACTTCCCATTGCCACCATTTTGGGTTGACATGCGACCTGCCCACCACCACCATGACCATGACCACCACCCCCAGGTCCCACTGCCACCAGTTTGGGCTGAAGTGGGACCTCCCCATCACCACCACCTTCAGGTGGGACCTCCCCACCATCATCCCCACCACCCCCATGTCCCACTGCCACCAGTTTGGGCAAAACTGGGACCTCTCCACCACCACCATGACCATGACCACCGCCACCATCACCACCATCCAGGTCCCACTGCCACCATTTTGGGTTGAACTGGGACCTCCCCACCACCACCACCACCACCACCTCCATGTCCCACCACCACCAGTTTGGGTTGACCTGAGACCTTCCCACCACCACCACCATGACCACGATCACCACCATCCATGTCCCACTGCCACCAGTTTGGGTTGACCTGCAACCTGCCCACCACCACCATGACCACCACCATGACCACCACCACCACCTCCATGTCCCATCACCACCAGTTTGGGTTGACCTGCGACCTTCCCACCACCACCATGACCACCATCACCACCATCCATGTCCCACTGCCACCAGTTTGGGTTGACCTGCGACCTGCCCACCACCACCATGACCACCACCACCACCTCCATGTCCCATCACCACCAGTTTGGGTTGACCTGCGACCTGCCCACCACCACCATGACCACCACCACCACCTCCATGTCCCATCACCACCAGTTTGGGTTGACCTGTGACCTGCCCACCACCACCATGACCATGACCACCACCACCATCACCACCATCCATGTCCCACTGCCACCAGTTTGGGTTGACCTGCGACCTGCCCACCACCACCATGACCACCACCACCACCACCACCACCTCCATGTCCCATCACCACCAGTTTGGGTTGACCTGCGACCTTCCCACCACCACCACCACCAGGCTGAGGTCCCACCCCACCACCAGCCCGGCAGGAGGTCCTCACTTGACCGGTTTCTCCAGGGTGCAGAAGGCGGTGAAGGCCTGGAGCTGCTGCTGGACGCCGGTCAGCGAGTTGGCGAACTTCTGGTTGGAGATGATGGTGATGGTGTGGTGGATCCAGGCCAGCAGCTCGGCCGCCAGCGCCTCGTAGCGCGCCGTGATGGCCGCGATCTCCATCACCTGGTCCAGCACCTGGTGGGGTTTGGGGTGGGCTTGGAGGTCCTGCAGGAACCCCCCGAGAACCACCCGGGGCTGGAGGGGTCACACCAGGGTCCGGCCAGGCCGGGGAGGTGGGTGGACAATGGGGTGGAGAAGGGATGGACAATGGGGTGGAGAAGGGATGGACAATGGGGTGGAGAAGGGATGGACAAAGGATGGACAAAGGATGGACAGAGGGATGGACAGAGGGATGGAGAAGTGATGGACAATGGGGTGGACCAAGGGATGGACAGAGGGATGGACAGAGGGATGGATAAGGGATTGAGAAGGGATGGACAAAGGGATGGACAAAGGATGGACAATGGGGTGGACAATGGATGGAGAAGGGATGGCCAAGGGATGGACAGAGGGATGGAGAAGGGATGGAGAAGGGATGGACAAAGGACAGACAAGGGATGGACAAAGGGTGGACAGAGGGATGGACAAAGGGATGGACAAAGATGGACAGGGGGATGGACAGAAGGATGGAGAAGTGATGGACAATGGGGTGGACCAAGGGATGGAGAAGGGATGGCCAAGGGATGGACAAAGGGTGGAGAGAAGGATGGAGAAGTGATGGACAATGGGGTGGACCAAGGGATGGACAGAGGGACGGACAAAGGATGGACAATGGGGTGGACCAAGGGATGGAGAAGGGATGGCCAAGGGATGGCCAAAGGATGGAGAAGGGATGGACAAAGGATGGACAGAGGGATGGACAAGGGATGGACAATGGGGTGGACAAGGGATGGACAGAGGGATGGAGAAGGGATGGACAAAGGGTGGACAGAGGGATGGAGAAGTGATGGACAATGGGGTGGACCAAGGGATGGACAGAGGGATGGACAGAGGGATGGCCAAGGGATGGACAGAGGGATGGACAAGGGATGGACAATGGGGTGGACCAAGGGATGGACAGAGGGATGGACAAAGGGATGGACAGAAGAATGGACAAGGGATGGAGAAGGGGGTGGACAAAGGATGGACAAGGGATGGACAATGGATGGACAGAGGGATGGAGAAGGGATGGACAAAGGGTGGACAGAGGGATGGAGAAGTGATGGACAATGGGGTGGACCAAGGGATGGACAGAGGGATGGACAAAGGATGGACAATGGGGTGAACCAAGAGATGGAGAAGGGATGGACAATGGGGTGGACAATGGATGGAGAAGGGATGGCCAAGGGATGGACAAAGGATGGACAAGGGATGGACAATGGGTGGACAAGGGATGGCCAAAGGGATGCACAATGGGGTGGACCAAGGGATGGAGAAGGGATGGCCAAGGGATGGACAAGTGATGGAGAAGGGATGGACAAAGGATGGAGAAGTGATGGACAATGGGGTGGACCAAGGGATGGACAGAGGGATGGACAAGGGATGGACAAAGGATGGACAATGGGGTGGACAAAGGGATGGGACATCCAGGGACAATGGGGTGGACCAAGGGTTGGACACCCCATGGAACTGGGGATGGACCAAGGGATGGACAGAGGGATGGACAATGGGGTGAACAAAGGATGGACAGAGGGATGGACAGAGGGATGGAGAAGGGATGGAGAAGGGATGGACAAAGGAAAGGATGGAGAAGGAATGGACAGAGGGATGGACAGAGGGATGGAGAAGGGATGGACAGAAGGATGGACAGAGGGATGGAGAAGGGATGGACACCCATGGCCAACGGGATGGACAATGGGGTGGCCACCCCACCGAGCTGCTCATGGAGACCCCCAGGAGCTGGGTCCAGCCCCACCTTCCCGATGCGCTTCCCCTCCACCGCCAGCGCCTTCATCTTGGAGAAGTAGTGGTAGAAGGACACCACGTAGGTGATGATGGACTTCTCATCGGGGTCCTCCATGTTGACATCTGGTGAGGGGTGGGGAGCAGAAGGTCAGGACCTCCCAAACCTCCACGCCGGGACCACCAGGGATGGTCCCACCAACGTTGGGCCGATCCATCAACCTCGCTCCCGATCAACGCGCGCGGAGGTGGAAAACCTGGGCGGTGGAGATGACCCCACCCCGCATGGCTGGACAGATGGACAGGTGGACAGATGGATGGACGGACAGGTGGACGGACGGATGGACAGACGGACAGACCCCGTCCGTACCCTCGGGGTCCAGCAGCTTGCTGAGCCCCAGGTGCTGCTCGGCCGTGTTGAAGGCCTGCTGGAGGTTGTAGGTGGCGTTGGACTTGGTCAGCTTGTGGAAGTCGATGAGATCCGGCCTGGGGTGGGGTGGACACGGTCACCTCGGGACCTCCTCGCCGCCCAGAAACCCTCGGAGGTCCCTCCCGCGCCCACCCCGCCGGCGCTGACCGGTGCCTGTGGATGAGGGCGTTGAAGGCCAGGCCGTCCCTCCAGCTGGTGGTGAAGTTCTGGATGTTGACCTCAGGGTAGCTGCGGAGGACATCGGAGGTCACCGGGGGCCACCACACCTCCCGGGGAGGTCCGCGCCACCACCCGAGGTCCTCACCCCGCCGTCTTCATCTGGCACCAGAGCAGCAGCGCGTCCTTGGCCGAGCGCGTCTCCCGGTTGTCCTCGGTCTTGATCTTGATCACCTGGATCTGGGGGAGGAACGGTCAGGAGACACCTGGAGCTGGAGGAGCGGCAGGAGGTCCAGGGCGGGACGCGGGGAGGAGCCCGGTGGCACCTGGAAGCGCAGGATGATGGTCCAGATGAGGCCCAGCGTCAGGCGGTGGTTGCCGTCCACGATGTCGTGGGAGCCGACGTTCTCCAGGTGGACGCGCTGCTCCTTCAGGAACTGCAGGGCCTTGTCCACGTTCTCCAGGGAGTGGATGCGCATCCGGCCCCGCGTCGGCTTGGGCTGGGGGGACACGGGGGGGACATCCGGCCTGGACACGGTCCTGCCACCCCACCCCACCCCATCCCACCAGAACCGGTCCCAGACTGGAGATGGTGGGAGCTGGGGGTGGTGGGGAGGTCCCAGTTCCACCCAAACTGGGGATGGTGGGAACTGAGGGTGGTGGAGAGGTCCCAGTTCCACCCAAACTGGGGATGGTGGGAGCTGGAGATGGTGGAGAGGTCCCAGTTCATCATGGTGGTGGTGGAGAGGTCCCAGTTCCACCCAAACTGGGGATGGGGAGGTCCCACCTCATGGTGGTGGTGGTGGAGAGGTCCCAGTTTTGGGTCCACCCAAACTGGTGATGGTGGGAACTGAGGGTGGTGGAGAGGTCCCAGCTCATCACGGTGGTGGTGATGGAGAGGTCCCACCTCATGGTGGTGGTGAGAAGGTCCCAGTTCCACCCAAACTGGTGATGGTGGGAGCTGGGGGTGGTGGAGAGGTCCCAGCTCATCATGGTGGTGGTGATGGAGAGGTCCCACCTTGTGATGGTGATGGAGAGGTCCCAGTTCCACCCAAACTGGTGATGGGGAGGTCCCACCTCATGGTGGTGGTGGTGGAGAGGTCCCAGTTTTGGGCCCACCCAAACTGGTGATGGTGGGAGCTGGGGGTGGTGAGAAGGTCCCAGTTCCACCCAAACTGGGGATGGTGGGAGCTGGAGATGGTGGAGAGGTCCCAGCTCATCACGGTGGTGGTGATGGAGAAGTCCCACCTTGTGGTGGTGGTGGGGAGGTCCCAGTTCCACCCAAACTGGGGGTGCTGCTCATGGCAATGCTGATGATGATGGTGGTGATGGTGACAATGAGGATGATGATGTCATCATTCATGGCAATGCTGACAGCAGAAGATGACAACGACGATGATGATGATGGTGGTGATGGTGACAATGAGGATGATGATGTCATCACTCATGGCAATGATGACAGTGGAGGATGACGACGATGATGATGATGATGATGACAACAACGACGATGATGATGAAGGTGATAGAGAATGATGATGATGAAGTCACCACTCATGGCAATGCTGACAGCAGAAGATGATGACGATGATAACGATGATGACGATGATAACGATGATGACGATGATGACGATGATGATGACGATGACAACAACGACGATGATGAAGGTGATAGAGAATGAAGACGATGCCACCACTCATGGCAATGACAGTAGAGGACGATGATGACGACGACGACGATGATGATGGTGACAATGACGATGATGAGGACAACAATGACGACGATGATGATGACAATGACGATCATGATGATGATGATGATGATGACGATGGTGATGACAATGCTGACAGCAGAAGATGATGATGACGATGATGATGACGATGATGATGACGATGATGACGATGACGATGACGATGACAACAACGACGATGATGAAGGTGATAGAGAATGATGATGATGTCACCACTCATGGCAATGATGACAGCAGAAGACAACGACGATGATGATGATGGTGACAATGACGATGACGATGATGACAACGATGACGATCATCATGATGATGATGACGATGGTGATGACAATGATGACGCCACCACTCATGGCAATGCTTTCAGCAGAAGACGACGACGATGATGATGATGACAATGACGACGATGATGATGATGACGATGACAACAACGACGATGATGAAGGTGATAGAGAATGATGATGTCACCACTCATGGCAATGCTGACAGCAGAAGACAACGATGATGATGATGGTGACAATGACGATGATGACGACAGCGATGAGGACGATGATGACAATGACGATGATGACGATGACGATGATGATGACGGTGGTGATGACAATGCTGACAGCAGAAGATGATGATGATGACGATGATGATGACGATGACAACAACGACGATGATGAAGGTGATAGAGAATGAAGACGACGCCACCACTCATGGCAATGCTGACAGCAGAAGATGATGATGACAATGACAATGACGATGATGATGACGATGATGATGATGACGATGATGACGATGAAGACGCCGCGCGCGTCTCCTCACCAGGGTCTCCCCCGAGAGCACCTCCAGCAGCCGCGTGAGCACGAAGCCGTCGCGCAGGTCCGAGTAGAGGTCCCCGACGCGGCAGGCGGCGCGCGCCAGGTGGGCGTTCACCCACTTGGTGAAGGTCTTCTTCTGCACCGCGTCCCGCTCGTCTGCGGGGCACCAAAGTCACCCCAAATCCACCCAAATTCACCCCAAATCCACCCTGAGACCCCAAAACCACCCAAAGTCACCCCAAATCCACCCAAATTCACCCCAAATCCACCCAAATTCACCCCAAATCCACCCTGAGACCCCAAAACCACCCAAATTCACCCCAAAACCACCCTGAGATCCCCATGGGACTCAGGAGCCTCCAGGTGGGCGTTCACCCACTTGGTGAAGGTCTTCTTCTGCACCATGTCCTGATCATCTGGGGGACATCGAGGTCACCCCAAATCCACCCAAATTCACCCCAAATCCATCCTGAGACCCCAAATCCACCCAAATTCACCCCAATTCACCCCAAAATCCACCCTGAGACCCCAAATCCACCCTGAGACCCCCATGGGACTCAGGAGCCTCCAGGTGAACGTTCAACCACTTGGGCAAGGTCTTCTTCTGCACCATGTCCTGATCATCTGGGGGACATCGAGGTCACCCCAAATCCACCCAAATTCACCCCAAAATCATCCTGAGACCCCCAAAATTCACCCTGAGACCCCAAATCCACCCTGAGACCCCCATGGGACTCAGGAGCCTCCAGGTGGGCGTTCATCCACCTGGTGAAGGTCTTCTTCTGCACCATGTCCTGATCATCTGGGGGACATCGAGGTCACCCCAAATCCACCCAAATTCACCCCAATTCACCCCAAAATCCACCCTGAGACCCCAAATCCACCCTGAGACCCCCATGGGACTCAGGAGCCTCCAGGTGAACGTTCATCCACCTGGTGAAGGTCTTCTTCTGCAATGGGTCCTGATCATCTGGGGGACATCGAGGTCACCCCAAATCCACCCAAATTCACCCCAAATCCACCCTGAGACCCCAAATCCACCCAAATTCACCCCAAATCCACCCTGAGACCCCCATGGCACTCAGGAACCTCCAGGTGAACGTTCACCCACCTGGGCAAGGTCTTCTTCTGTAAATTTTTGGGGGAATATTTTGATTTTTTGGGGGGAATAATCTGGGAATTTTTGGGGGAATATTTTGATTTTTTGGGGTTTTTTTGGGGGGTAAATCTGGGATTTTTTTAGGGAATATTTTGAATTTTTTGGGTGTTTTTTTTTTTTGTGGTTTTTTATTTTTGGGGAGGGGTCTCCACTCACCAGCCAAGGCCTTGATCCGGGAGCACTCGAAGATTTTGGGGTCCCCCCAGGCCCGGGGGTCCGGGGGGGGGTCCCAGGGGCCGTTGTTGTTGTGGGGGGGAGGGGCGGCCTCCACATTGTCCAGCTCGGCCGCCATTGTGGGGAGGGGTCCCCGAAATTGGGGAGGGGTCCCCGAAACTGGGGAGGGGTCCCACGCTGAGATCAGGGGGGGCTGGAAGAGATTTGGGGGGGGGTTCAGGGGTTTGAGCCCTGAGGTGAATTGGGGGGGCTGAGACCCCCAAAATTCAATGAGACCCCTCCCCAAAATTCTCAGAGACCCCAAAATTCAATGAGACCCCTCCCCAAAATTCTCAGAGACCCCAAAATTCAATGAGACCCCTCCCCAAAATTCTCAAAAACCCCAAAATTCTCAGAGACCCCTCCCCAAAATTCTCAAAAACCCCAAAATTCAATGAGACCCCTCCCCAAAATCCTCAAAAACCCCAAAATTCTCTGAGACCCCCAAAATCCATTGAGACCCCCCCTGAAACCCCCCAAAATCCCCCCAAGACCCCCCAAAACTGGGGAGGGGTCCCCTAAACTGGGGAGGGGTCCCCGAAATTGGGGAGGGGTCCCCAAAACTGGGGAGGGGTCCCCGAAACTGGGGAGGGGTCCCACGCTGAGATCAGGGGGGGCTGGAAGAGATTTGGGGGGGGGGTTCAGGGGTTTGAGCCCTGAGGTGAATTGGGGGGGCTGAGACCCCCAAAATTCAATGAGACCCCTCCCCAAAATCCTCAAAAACCCCAAAATTCAATGAGACCCCTCCCCAAAATCCTCAGAGACCCAAAAATCCATTGAGACCCCTCCCCAAAATCCTCAGAGACCCCAAAATTCAATGAGACCGCTCCCCAAACTTCTCAAAAACCCCAAAATTCTCAGAGACCCCTCCCCAAAATTCTCAAACCCCCAAAATTCAATGAGACCCCTCCCCAAAATCCTCAGAGACCCCAAAATTCAATGAGACCCCTCCCCAAAATCCTCAAAAACCCCAAAATTCAATGGGACCCCTCCCCAAAATCCTCAGAGACCCCAAAATCCCCCCCAAGACCCCCAAAATTCAATCCTGAGACCCCCAAAATTCAATGGGACCCCTCCCCAAAATTCTCAGAAACCCCAAAATCCATTCAGGACCCCCTGAGATCCCCCAAAATCCCCTCTGGGACCCCCAAAATTCCCCCCAAGAGCCCCAAAATTCAATCCTGAGACCCCCAAAATTCTCAGAGACCCCCAAATCCATTAAGACCCCCCTGAAACCCCCCAAAATTCAATGGGACCCCTCCCCAAAATTCTCAGAGACCCCAAAATCCATTGAGACCTCCCCGAGACCCCCAAAATCCCCCCAAGACCCCCAAAATTCAAACCTGAGACCCCCAAAATCCCCCCAAAATCCCCCCAAAACGCCCTCAAAACCCCCAGGACCCCCCCAAAATCCCCCCAGGACCCCCCAAAATCCCCCAAATTCCCCCCAATCCCTTCATAGCCCCCCCTAAAACCCCCGGAGCCCCCCAAAAAATCCCAAGAGCCCCAAAGCCACACCCAAGACATCCAAAATCCCCCCAAATCCCCCCAATTTCCCCAAAATCCCCCCAAATTTCCCCCAAATCCCCCCAAATTTCCCCCAAATCCCCCCAATTTCCCCAAAATCCCCCCCAAATTTCCACCAAATCCCCTAAAATTCACCCCAAATTCAACAAAATTCCCCCAAATGCCCAAAAATTCCCCATAAATTTCCCAAAATCCCTCTTAAAATCCCCCCATAATCCCCAAAAATTCCCCCAAAATTCCCCCTAAATTTCCCAAGTTCCCCCCTAAAATCCCCCAAAATTACCCCGAATTTCGCCAAAATTCCCCCCAAATCCCTCCTAAATCCCCTAAAATCCCCCCTAAAATCCCCCAAAATTACCAAAAGTTCCCCAAATCCCCCCTGAATCCCCTGAAATTACCCCGAATTTCGCCAAAATTCCCCTAAAATCCCCTAAAATTCCCTAAAATCCCCCCCAAATCCCCCCTCGGATTCTCAAAAAATCCCAAATTTCCCCTAAAATCCCCCCTAAAATTCCCCTAAAATTCCCCAAATCCCCCCCAAATCCCTCCTAAATCCCCTAAAATTCCCCTAAAATCCCCCAAAGTTACCAAAAATTCCCCAAATCCCCCCTGAATCCCCTAAAATTCCCCTAAAATCTCCCATAATCACCAAAAATTCCTCAAATCCCCCCTAAATCCCCTGAAATTACCCCGAATTTCGCCAAAATCCCCCTAAAATCCCTAAAAAAAAAATCCCAAAAAATCCCAAAAATCCCCCAAATCCCCCTCCCTCCCGCGGGCCCGGCCCCTCCCTGCCGTGACCTTGAGTTACCCCTCCCATCCCCCACCCCTCGCCCATCCCCCCCTCCCCAAATCCCCCCCAAAAAACCCCCAAATCCCCCCCGGGCCCCTCCCCCACCCCCAGCCCGCATCCCCATCACCTGCCGGGGCCGCGGGGGATTCTGGGAGTTCTGGGGATGCCGGGAACGATGCGGGGGTGGGGGAGGGGTCTGGGGTGGGGGAGGGGTTGGGGGGTTTGGGGGGTTGGGGGGGGGTCCCCGATTTTTGGGGGTGGGGGATGGGGGGGTGGGGGAGGGGTCGCTGCCGCCGCCGCCGCCGCCGCTCCCGCCCGGAGCGCGCGAGGCCGCGCCAGCCCCTCCCCCACCCCTCCCCCACCCCCCAACACCGCGCCCACAGAACGGGACACGCCCCTCCCCCCCCACCCCCCAAAAAAAAATTCCCCCAAAAATTCACAAAAATCAAAAAAAAAAAAAAATCCCCAAAAATATCCCAAAAATCCCCCCAAAAAATCACCCCCAAAATTCCCCAAAAATTCCCACATTTCGCAAAAAAAATCCCCAAAAATTAAAAAAAAAAAAAAAAACAACAAAAATTCCCCCCAAAAATCCCAAAAATTATCAAAAATTCCCCCCCAAAAATTAACAAAAATTCCCCCAAAATTCCCACATTTTCCAAAAAATAAAAAAAAAAAAAAAATCCCCCAAAAAATCCCAAAAATTCCCCCCCAAAATTCCCACATTTCCCAAAAAAAATTTTAAAAAATTCCCCAAAGATTCACAAAAATCGCCCCCAAAATTCCCCAAAAATTAACAAAAATTCCCCCCCAAAATTCCCACCTTTCCCAAAAAAAATTTTAAAAAATCCCCAAAAAAATTCCCAAAAATCCCCCAAAAATTCCCAAAAATGCCCCCCCAAAAGTCCCCAAAAATTATCAAAAAATTCCCCCCAAAAATTAACAAAAATTCCCGCAAAATTCCCACATTTCCCAAAAAAATAAAAAAAAAATCCCCAAAAATTCCCAAAAATCCCCCCCAAAGTTCCCCAAAAATTAACAAAAATTCCCCCCCAAAAATTAAGAAAAATTCCCCCAAAATTCCCACATTTCGCAAAATAATCCCCCCCAAAAATTCCCCAAAATCCCAAGAAATTATCAAAAAAGCCCCCCAAAATATCCCAAAAAAATCCCAAAAATCCCCCCCCAAAAATTCCCCAAATATTCCCACATTTCGCAAAAAAATCTCCCAAAAATTCAAAAAAACAACCCTCAAAAATTCCCAAAAATCCCCAAAAAATTTAAAAAAAAAATTCCCAAAAATCCCAAGAAATTATAAAGAAAATCCCCCCAAAAAATCCCCCAAAAAATCCCAAAAAATATCCAAAAAAATCCAAAAAAATCCCCCAAAATCCCCCCAAAATTCCCAAAAATCCCCCCCAAAATCCCCCAAAAATTAACAAAAATTCCCCCCAAAAATTCCCACATTTCCCAAAAAATCCCTAAAAATATCCCAAAAATTCAAATCAAAACCCCAAAAAATCCCAAAAATCCCCCCAAAATTCCCCAAAAATTATAAAAAATTCCCCCCAAAAAATTCCCACATTTCCCAAAAAAATTTAAAAAAAAATCCCCAAAAAATTCACAAAAATCCCCCAAAAAATCCCCAAAAATATCCCAAAAAATTCCCAAAAATCCCCCAAAAATTCCCAAAAATCCCCCCCCAAAACTCCCCAAGAATTATCAAAAAATTCCCCCCAAAAATTAACAAAAACTCCCCAAAAGTTCCCACATTTCCCAAAAAAAAAAAATCCTCAAAAGTTCACAAAAATCCCCCCCAAAATTCCCCAAAAATTAACAAAAATTCCCCCCAAAAATTAACAAAAATTCCCCCCAAAAATTCCCACATTTTGCAAAAAAATCCCCAAAAAAATTCCAAAAAAAACCCGAAAAAATTCCCATTATCCCAGTTCCCCACTATCCCAGTTTTCCCAGTTTTCCCACTATCCCAGTTTCCCCCATTATCCCACTCTCCCAGTTATTCCAGTTCCCCATTATCTCAGTATCCTCATTAACCCACTCTCCTCATTATCCCAGTTATCCCAGTTCCCCCCATTATCCCAGTTCCCCTCCCCCATTATCCCAGTCCCCCCTTATCCCACTTCCCCCATTATCCCCCTCTCCCAGTTATCCCAGTTCCCCACTATCCCAGTTTTCCCATTATCCCAGTTTCCCCCCATTATCCCACTCTCCCAGTTATTCCAGTTCCCCATTATCTCAGTATCCTCATTACCCCACTCTCCTCATTATCCCAGTTACCCCAGTTCCCCATTATCCCAGTTCCCCTCCCCCATTATCCCAGTTCCCCCATTATCCCAGTTCCCCCGGTTTGGCCAGTTCCCCCATTATCCCCCTCTCCCAGTTATCTCAGTTCCCCATTTTCCCATTATCCCAGTTTCCCCCTACCATCCCACTCTCCCAGTTATTCCAGTTCCCCATTATCTCAGTATCCTCATTACCCCACTCTCCTCATTATCCCAGTTACCCCAGTTCCCCATTATCCCAGTTTCCCTCCCCCATTATCCCAGTTATCCCAGTTTCCCCCATTATCCCAGTTTCCCCCATTATCCCAGTTCCACACTATCCCAGTTATCCCAGTACTCCCATTCTCCCAGTTATCCCAGTTCCCCATCATCCCAGTTATCCCAGCATCCCCGTTTTCCCAGTTCCCGCCATTTATTCCACTTTCCCTCCACTATCCCAGTTCCCCATTATCCCAGTTATCCCAGTTCCACACTATCCCAGTTATCCCAGTTCCCCATTATCCCAGTTATCCCAGTTCCCCATTTTCCCAGTTCCCCATCATCCCACTCTCCCCATTATCCCAGTATCCCCATTATCCCATTCTCCCCAGTTATCCCCCTCTCCCAGTTATCCCAGTTCCCCATCATCCCAGTTATCCCAGCATTCCCGTTTTCCCAGTTCCCGCCATTTATTCCACTTCTCCTCCACTATCCCAGTTCCCCATTATCCCACTTATCCCAGTTCCACACTATCCCAGTTATCCCAGTTCCCCATTTTCCCAGTTCCCCATCATCCCGCTCTTCCCATTATCCCAGTATCCCCAGTTATCCCAGTTTCCCCACATTATCCCAGTTCCCCATTATCCCACTCTCTCAGTTATTCCACTTCCCCATTACCCCACTCTCCTCATAATCCCAGTTATCCCAGTTTCCCCATAATCCCAGTTATCCCAGTGCTCCCATTATCCCACTCGCCCCATTATCCCAGTTTCCCCCATTATCCACTACCCCATTATCCCCCTCTCCCAGTTATTCCAGTTCCCCATTATCCCAGTTTTCCCAGTTTTCCCATTATCCCCCTCTCCCAGTTATCCCAGTTCCCCATCATCCCAGTTATCCCAGCATCCCTGTTTTCCCAGTTCCCGCCATTTATTCCACTTTCCCTCCACTATCCCAGTTCCCCATTATCCCAGTTATCCCAGTTCCACACTGTCCCAGTTATCCCAGTTCCCCATTATCCCAGTTATCCCAGTTCCCCATTTTCCCAGTTATCCCAGTTCCACACTATCCCAGTTATCCCAGTTCCCCATTTTCCCCATTATCCCAGTTCCCCATCATCCCACTCTCCCCATCATCCCGCTCTCCCCATTATCCCAGTATCCCCATTATCCCAGTATCCCCAGTTATCCCAGTTTCCCCCCATTATCCCAGTTCCCCATTATCCCACTCTCTCAGTTATTCCAGTTCCCCATTACCCCACTCTCCTCGTTATCCCGGTTATCCTAGTTTCCCCATAATCCCAGTTATCCCAGTTTCCCCCATTATCCCACTCGCCCCATTATCCCAGTTTCCCCCATTATCCCCCTCTCCCAGTAATCCCAGTTCCCCCATTATCCCAGTTCCCCCATTATTGCCCTCTCCCAGTTATCCCAGTTCCCCATCATCCCAGTTATCCCAGCATTCCTGTTTTCCCAGTTCCCGCCATTTATTCCACTTTCCCTCCGCTATCCCAGTTCCCCATTATCCCAGTTATCCCAGTTCCACACTGTCCCAGTTATCCCAGTTCCCCATTATCCCAGTTTTCCCAGTTCCCCATTTTCCCAGTTATCCCAGTTCCCCATTATCCCATTCTCCCCAGTTATCCCAGTTCTCCATTATCCCATTCTCCCCAGTTATCCCAGTTCCTCCCGCTATCCCACCTCCCCAGTTATCCCAGTTTCCCCCCCATCATCCCACTCTCCCCATTATCCCAGTTCCCCATTCTCCCAGTTATCCCAGTTCCCCCATCATCCCGCTCTCCCAGTTATTCCAGTTCCCCATTGTCCCAATTTCCCCCATTATCCCAGTTCCCCTCACTATCCCACCTTCCCAGTTATCCCAGTCTCCTCGTTATCCCAGTTTCCCCCCATTATCCCAATTCCCCATTATCCCAGTTACTCTCCCTGTTATCCCAGAATTCCCATTTTCCCAGTTTCCCCCCATCATCCCACTCTCCCAGTTCCCCCCATTATCCCAGTTCCCCCCATTATCCCAGTTCCCCCCTTATCCCAGTTATCCCAGTTCTCCACAATGCCTGACAGACTGGGATCCTATGGACTGGGATAGCCCAGACTGGGATAAACTGGACTGGGATTATATGGGACTGGGATCCCATGGACTGGGATAAACTGGTCTGGGATCAGATGGAACTGGGATCCCATGGTCTGGGATAAACTGGACTGGGATTATATGGAACTGGGATCCTGTGGTCTGGGATTATATGGGACCGGGATCCGATGGACTGGGATAAACTGGTCTGGGATCCTATGGACTGGGATAAACTGGACTGGGATTATATGGAACTGGGATCCTATGGACTGGGATAAACTGGACTGGGATTATATGGAACTGGGATCCCATGGACTGGGATTATATGGAACTGGGATAAACTGGACTGGGATTATATGGAACTGGGATCATATGGACTGGGATGCTATGGACTGGGATAAACTGGACTGGGATTATATGGAACTGGGATCCCATGGACTGGGATAAACTGGTCTGGGATTATATGGAACTGGGATCCTATGGACTGGGATTATATGGAACTGGGATAAACTGGACTGGGATTATATGGAACTGGGATCTTATGGACTGGGATAAACTGGACTGGGATGCTACAGACTGGGATAACCTGGTCTGGGATCCTACAGATTGGGATAAACTGGTCTGGGATCCTACAGACCGGGATAACCTGGTCTGGGATCCTACAGACTGGGATAACCTGGTCTGGGATCCTACAGACTGGATAACCTGGTCTGGGATCCTACAGACTGGATAACCTGGTCTGGGATCCTACAGACTGGATAACCTGGTCTGGGATCCTACAGACTGGGATAAGCTGGTCTGGGATCCTACAGACTGGGATAACCTGGTCTGGGATCCTACAGACCGGGATAACCTGGACTGGGATCCTACAGACTGGGATAACCTGGTCTGGGATCCTACAGACTGGATAACCTGGTCTGGGATCCTACAGACTGGATAACCTGGTCTGGGATCCTACAGACTGGATAACCTGGTCTGGGATCCTACAGACCGGGATAACCTGGTCTGGGATCCTACAGACTGGATAACCTGGTCTGGGATCCTACAGACCGGGATAACCTGGACTGGGATCCTACAGACCGGGATAACCTGGAATGGGATCCTACAGACCGGGATAACCTGGTCTGGGATCCTACAGACCGGGATAACCTGGTCTGGGATCCTACAGACCGGGATAACCTGGTCTGGGATCCTACAGACCGGGATAACCTGGTCTGGGATCCTACAGACCGGGATAACCTGGTCTGGGATCCTACAGACCGGGATAACCTGGTCTGGGATCCTACAGACCGGGATAACCTGGTCTGGGATCCTACAGACTGGCCCCATATGGATCCGGGCCATACACACACTGAGATAAACTGGTTTGAGATTCTATGGGCGGGGATCCCACTAAACTGGGATGGAATGGACCGGGACTGGAAAAACAGGCGCGGCATGGAGGGGGAAGGGATAACGGAGACCGAGAAGGGCTGGAAAAAAGAGGAGGAGGAGGGTTTAGGGAGGATCAGGAGGAGGAGGAGGAGGGATAAAAGGGGAGAGATGAAGAAGGAGAAGGAGGGAGGGTCAGGGAGGAGGAGGAGGGAGGGAAGGAAGGAAAGGGAGAGAGAAAGGACAAGGACGTGGGGAAAGAGAGGAGGGGGAGGAGGCATGGAAGAGGAGGGATGGAAGAGGAGAGGGATGTGCGGTAAGGGAGAAGGAGGAGGAGAGGGGATGGGAGAGGAGGAGCGGGAGGAAGAGGAAGAGGAGGGACAAAGGCGGATCAAGGCTGAGCGGACGGATCCACGGTCTGGAGCCGTCCCTGAATTCGAAGCCCCCACCTGTGGGATCATCGCCCCCCGCACCATCGGGCCGGTGAGGAGAGAGGGGAATCCCAGCCCCGATATCCCGGGGGGTCCCTGGGTTGGGTTTCTGGGGGGATGTTTGGAGAATGAAGAAGTCCAAGGCTGAGCGGAAAAGGCCCCTCGGGGGGACATCGGGGGGTGGCGGTGCCGTCCTGCCGGGGACGGCCTGGGGGGATCTGGTTGCCCTGGGCTGTGGCACGGAGGCAAATCCCATGGTGTCCTTGTCCTTCCTCCCCCAGAGCAGGAGCTGAGCATGGAGAGCAGGGAGGACAAATGCCCGCGGCAGGAGCTGGTGGCAGAGGCCGTTTTGAGCGGCTCCACGGCGCAGGAAGGCAACGGGGAGGAAAAGGCGCGGAGATGCCGCACGAGGAGGGGCTGCAAACGCAGCCGGCGGGGATGTGAGGGGGAAAGAGCCGGCCTGGGCCGGGAAGGCGGCCGGAGATGGAGCCAGAGCTCGGAGCTGGTGCTCCGTGAGCAGCTCCGTGATGGGGAGAAGCCCCACACGTGCGGGGAGTGTGGGAAGAGCTTCAGGAGCAGCTCCAGCATGAGCAAGCACCAAAGGATCCACAGTGGGGAGAAGCCCTACGAGTGTGGGGAGTGTGGGAAGAGCTTCAGGTGGAACTGCGACTTGATCAGCCACAAGAGGAGCCACACTGGGGAGAGACCCTTTGAGTGTGCGGAGTGTGGGAAGAGCTTCAGGTGGAACTGCGACTTGATCAACCACCAGAGGAGCCACACTGGGGAACGGCCCTATATCTGTAGGGAGTGCGGGCAGAGCTTCACCCGGAGCTGCCACCTAATCCAGCATCAGGTGGTCCACACCGGGGAAAGGGCCTTCGAGTGTTCTGTGTGTGAGAAGAGGTTTCAGACCAGCTTCTCTCTCCTCCGTCACTTTCAGTGTCACACAGACGAGAGGCCATTCCAATGCCCTGAGTGTGGGAAGGAATTCAGGCACAATTGCACCCTCATCAAACACCGGCGCACCCACACTGGGGAGAAGCCATACGAGTGTCCCCAGTGTGGGAAGAGCTTCTCACAGAGCTCTAATTTGACCAGACACCAACGAAGGCACCAGTGAAGGAAGACCCACGCGTGCCCCGAGTGCGGGCAGAGCTTCGTGCGCTGCTCAACCTCACGGATGTGGATTGTTATGGGCTGGCTGAGCATGATGTATTTGACAATAAATAAAACTCTGGGACTTACAACTTTCTCTCCCGTTCATGTTCAGTCCGTCGCAGTTCTGTTCGCAGAGTGCCGCCTCCCAGAGCGTCCCCTCACAGTTGCCGCCCTTAGCCTGAGCCCGCCCCTTTCCCCTCACGGTTCCCGCCCTTTCCCTGCCCCCTTTCCCCTCACGGTTCCAGCCGGCTCGGGGAGAGGAGCAGGGCTAGGGGAGATGGAAGAGGAGCGATGAAGGCGGAGAGAGAGCAGCGATGGGAGGAGAGGAAGAAGGTGGGGTTAGGGAGCAGGGGGAGGAGAAGGGATGGAAGGGGCGGGATGGAATGGGAGAAGGAGGCGGAGATAAGGCTGAGGAGCGGGAGGGCCGATGGAAGAGGCGGAGCGGGTGGAAGAGGAAGAGGAGGGACAAAGGCGGATCAAGGCTGAGCGGACGGATCCACGCGTTCGACCCTGCCTGGATTCGCAGCCCCCACCTGTGGGATCATCGCCCCCCGCATCGCGCCGGTGAGCAGGGAGGGGGAGCCCGGACCTGATATCCCGGGGGGTCCCTGGGTTGGGTTTCTGGGGGGATGTTTGGAGAATGAAGAAGTCCAAGGCTGAGCGGAAAAGGCCCCCTCGGGGGGACATCGGGGGGTGGCGGTGCCGTCCTGCCGGGGACGGCCTGGGGGGATCTGGTTGCCCTCGGCTGTGGCACGGAGGCAAATCCCATGGTGTCCTTGTCCTTCCTCCCCCAGAGCAGGAGCTGAGCATGGAGAGCAGGGAGGACAAATGCCCGCGGCAGGAGCTGGTGGCAGAGGCCGTTTTGAGCGGCTCCACGGCGCAGGAAGGCAACGGGGAGGAAAAGGCGCGGAGATGCCGCACGAGGAGGGGCTGCAAACGCAGCCGGCGGGGATGTGAGGGGGAAAGAGCCGGCCTGGGCCGGGAAGGCGGCCGGAGACGGAGCCAGGGCTCGGAGCTGGTGCTCCGTGAGCAGCTCCGTGATGGGGAGAAGCCCCACACGTGCGGGGAGTGTGGGAAGAGCTTCAGGTGGAACTACGAACTGATCCAGCACCAGAGGATTCACACTGGGGAGAGGCCCTACGAGTGTGGGGAGTGTGGGAAGAGCTTCAGCCAGCGCACCGATCTGATCAGGCACCAGAGGATCCACACTGGGGAGAAGCCCTACGAGTGTGGGGAATGTGGGAAGAGCTTCAGCCAGCTCAGCAATCTCATCTCGCACCAGAGGACCCACACTGGAGAGAGGCCCTTCGAGTGTTCCAAGTGTGGGAAGAGGTTTTTGACCAGATCCGATCTGTTCCGCCACTATCAGAGTCACACAGAGGAGAGGCCCTTCCAATGTCCCGACTGTGAGAAGGGATTCAGGGGGAACTGCCACCTCATCACCCACCAGCGAATCCACACTGGAGAGAGGCCCTACGAGTGTGATAAATGCAGGAAGAGGTTTCGGACCACCTCTCTTCTCCTCCAGCACTATGGGATTCACTCAGAGGAGAGGCCGTTCCGCTGCCCCGACTGTGGGAAGGGATTCAAGCAGAACTCCACCCTCATCACCCACCGGCGCATCCACACCGGGGAGAGGCCCTACGAGTGTCCCCAGTGTGGGAAGAGCTTCTCCCAGAGCTCTACCTTGGCCCGACACCAACGGAGGCACCACTAAGGGAATCCCTGCGAGTGCCCTGAGTGCGGGAAGAGCTTCCTGCGCTGCTCCAGCTCCATCCCCCACTGGAGGAGGCACTGTGGGCACAGCCCTGGTCACTCACATTCCCTGTGATACTGCTGGGAACACAACTCGGTGCTTAAACATTTGGGTTGGCATTAATTTTTTCCTTTTCTCCCTCTCTGTGCAGTCCAGCAGTCAAAAGGGATGTAGCTGTGACAACAAATCTACTCTAATCCAATGAAATCAGCTCAATCTTACGCGAAAAGGACTCAGGTCCACATCAAAGGGGCTTTCTCTCACATTAAAAAACGCTACCTCTTCACAAATTCACCTGATTCCACAGGCACTGACACGGCTGAGATGGGGTAAAGAAGAGATTGGCAGAAGTGGGATCTCAGTTTTGAGGGCTGCGATCGGGATTCTGTGGGGCTGGTTGTGTGGGGTGTATTTGATACGAAATAAAACTCAGACTTACAACTTTCTCTCCCGTTCATGTTCAGTCGGTTGCAGTTCTGTTTGCAGAGTGCCGCCTCCCAGAGCGTCCCCTCGCAGTTGCCGCCCTTAGCCTGAGCCCGCCCCTTTCCCCTCACGGTTCCCGCCCTTTCCCTGCCCCCTTTCCCCTCACGGTTCCCGCCCTTTCCCTGCCCCCTTTCCCCTCACGGTTCCAGCCGGTTTGGGGAGAGGAGCAGGGCTAGGGGAGATGGAAGAGGAGCGATGAAGGCGGAGAGAGAGCAGCGATGGAAGGAGGAGAAGAAGGTGGGGTTAGGGAGCAGGAGGAGGAGAAGGGATGGAAGGGGCGGGATGGAATGGGAGAAGGAGGCGGGGATAAGGCTGAGGAGCGGGAGGGGGGATGGAGGAGGAGGAGCGGGAGGAAGAGGAAGAGGAGGGACAAAGGCGGATCAAGGCTGAGCGGACGGATCCACGCGGTCGACCCTGCCTCGATTCGCAGCCCCCACCTGTGGGATCATCGCCCCCCGCATCGCGCCGGTGAGGAGAGAGGGGAATCCCAGCCCCGATATCCCGGGGGGTCCCTGGGTTGGGTTTCTGGGGGGATGTTTGGAGAATGAAGAAGTCCAAGGCTGAGCGGAAAAGGCCCCTCGGGGGGACATCGGGGGGTGGCGGTGCCGTCCTGCCCGGGACGGCCTGGGGGGATCTGGTTGCCCTCGGCTGTGGCACGGAGGCAAATCCCATGGTGTCCTTGTCCTTCCTCCCCAGAGCAGGAGCGGAGCATGGAGAGCAGGGAGGACAAATGCCCGCGGCAGGAGCTGGTGGCAGAGGCCGTTTTGAGCGGCTCCACGGCGCAGGAAGGCAACGGGGAGGAAAAGGCGCGGAGATGCCGCACGAGGAGGGGCTGCAAACGCAGCCGGCGGGGATGTGAGGGGGAAAGAGCCGGCCTGGGCCGGGAAGGTGGCCGGAGATGGAGCCAGAGCTCGGAGCTGGTGCTCCGTGAGCAGCTCCGTGATGGGGAGAAGCCCCACAAGTGCGGGGAGTGTGGGATGAGCTTCAGGTGGAGCAGCGAACTGATCAGGCACCAGAGGATCCACACTGGGGAGAGGCCCTACGAGTGTGGGGAGTGTGGGAAGAGCTTCAGGAACCGCTCCAATCTCATCACGCACCAGAGGATCCACACTGGGGAGAAACCCTACGAGTGTGGGGAGTGTGGGAAGAGCTTCACAGATAGCTCCAGCCTGATCAGGCACCTGAGGATCCACACTGGGGAGAGGCCCTACGAGTGTGGGGAGTGTGGGAAGAGCTTCAGGCGCCACTCCAATCTCATCACGCACCAGAGGATCCACACTGGGGAGAAACCCTACGCGTGTGGGGAGTGTGGGAAGAGCTTCACAGATAGCTCCAGCCTGATTGTGCACCTGAGGATCCACACTGGGGAGAGGCCCTACGAGTGTGGGGAGTGTGGGAAGAGCTTCAGGCGCCACTCCAATCTCATCACGCACCAGAGGATCCACACTGGGGAGAAACCCTACGCGTGTGGGGAGTGTGGTAAGAGCTTCACAGATAGCTCCAGCCTGATCAGGCACCTGAGGATCCACACTGGGGAGAGGCCCTACGAGTGTGGGGAGTGTGGGAAGAGCTTCAGGCGCCACTCCAATCTCATCACGCACCAGAGGATCCACACTGGGGAGAAACCCTACGCGTGTGGGGAGTGTGGTAAGAACTTCACAGATAGCTCCAGCCTGATCGTGCACCAGAGGATCCACACTGGGGAGAGGCCCTACGAGTGTTCCAAGTGTGGGAAGGCGTTTCAGGCCAGCTCTCATCTCCTCCAGCACTATCGGAGTCACAGAGAGGAGAGGCCCTTCCAATGCCCTGAGTGTGGGAAGGGATTCAAGCACAACTCCAACCTCATCACCCACCGGCGCATCCACACAGGGGAGAGGCCCTACGAGTGTGATAAATGCAGGAAGAGGTGTCGGACCAGCTCTGATCTCCTCCAGCACTATCGCATTCACTCAGAGGAGAGGCCCTTCCGCTGCCCCGACTGTGGGAAGGGATTCAAGTACAACTCCCACGTCATCATCCACCGGCGCATCCACACAGGGGAGAGGCCCTACGAGTGTCCCCAGTGTGGGAAGAGCTTCTCCAGCAGCTCTCACTTGACCGAACACCAACGGAGGCACCACTAAGGGAAGCCCTGCGAGTGCCCCGACTGTGTGAAGAGCTTCGTGCGCTGCTCCAGCTCCATCCCCCACTGGAGGAGGCACTGTGGGCACAGCCCTGGTCCCTCACATTCCCTGTTATCCATGTTCGGAATACATCCTGCTGTTTCTCCTTTTAATTTCACCTTAATTTTTTTCTCTTCTCCAGCCCTTTGCGCTCCAAGAACCAAAATAGATGTATTTGTCAACTCAAAACCCCTCAAATCCCCGTAAAAAAAGCTCAATCTTACGCCAAAAGGGCGCAAACCTTCTTCAAAACAACTAAATCCCGCACCGGACTCACTCGATTCCACACCCATCAGAGTGAGATAGAAATAGAAGAAGATTCGGAGATGTACGATCCCAATTTGGAGAGTAGGATGGGGATTGTATGGGGCTGGGTGTGTGAGATGTGTTTAACAGCAAATAAAAGTTTCAGACTTACTAATTTGTCTCCCGTTCATGATCAGTCCGTTGCAGTTCTGTTTGCAGAGTGCCGCCCCCAGAGCGTCCCCTCACAGTGTCCGCCCTTGGCCTGAGCCCGCCCCGTTCCCCTCACGGTTCCCGCCCTTTCCCTGCCCCCTTTCCCCTCACGGTTCCCGCCCTTTCCCTGCCCCCTTTCCCCTCACGGTTCCAGCCGGTTCGGGGAGAGGAGCAGGGCTAGGGGAGATGGAAGGGGAGGGATGAAGGCGGAGAGAGAGCAGCGATGGAAGGAGGAGAAGAAGGTGGGGTTAGGGAGCAGGAGGAGGAGAAGGAATGGAAGGGCCGGGATGGAAGAGGAGAAGGAGGCGGAGATAACGCCGAGAAGCGGGAGGGGGGATGGAAGAGGAGGAGCGGGAGGTAGAGGAAGAGGAGGGACAAAGGCGGATCAAGGCTGAGCGGACGGATCCACGCGGTCGACCCTGCCTGGATTCGCAGCCCCCACCTGTGGGATCATCGCCCCCCGCATCGCGCCGGTGAGCTGGGAGGGGGAGCCCGGCCCTGATATCCCGGGGGGTCCCTGGGTTGGTTTTCTGGGGGGATGTTTGGAGAATGAAGAAGTCCAAGGCTGAGCGGAAAAGGCCCCTCGGGGGGACATCGGGGGGTGGCGGTGCCGTCCTGCCCGGGACGCCCTGATGGGATCTGGTTGCCCTCGGCTGTGGCACGGAGGCAAATCCCATGGTGTCCTTGTCCTTCCTCCCCCAGAGCAGGAGCTGAGCATGGAGAGCAGGGAGGACAAATGCCCGCGGCAGGAGCTGGTGGCAGAGGCCGTTTTGAGCGGCTCCACGGCGCAGGAAGGCAACGGGGAGGAAAAGGCGCGGAGATGCCGCACGAGGAGGGGCTGCAAACGCAGCCGGCGGGGATGTGAGGGGGAAAGAGCCGGCCTGGGCCGGGAAGGCGGCCGGAGATGGAGCCAGAGCTCGGAGCTGGTGCTCCGTGAGCAGCTCCGTGATGGGGAGAAGCCCCACACGTGCGGGGAGTGTGGGAAGAGCTTCAGGTGGAACAGCGAACTGATCAAGCACCAGAGGATTCACACTGGGGAGAAGCCCTACGAGTGTGGGGAGTGTGGGAAGATCTTCAGGTGAAACTCCGCCCTGATCGTGCATCAGAGGATTCACACTGGGGAGAGGCCCTACGAGTGTGGGGAGTGTGGGAAGAGCTTCAGGCACCGCTCCAATCTCATCACGCACCAGAGAACACACACTGGGGAGAAACCCTACGAGTGTGGGGAGTGTGGGAAGAGCTTCACAGAGGGCTGCAGCCTGATCAGGCACCAGAGGATCCACACTGGGGAGAAGCCCTACGAGTGTTCCAAGTGTGGGAAGGCGTTTCAGGCCATCTCTAATCTCCTCAATCACTATCAGAGTCACAGAGAGGAGAGGCCCTTCCAATGCCCTGAGTGTGGGAAGGGATTCAAGCGCAACTCCCACCTCGTCACCCACCGGCGCATCCACACAGGGGACAGGCCCTACGAGTGTGATAAATGCAGGAAGAGGTGTCGGACCAGCTCTCATCTCCTCCACCACTATCGGATTCATTCAGAGGAGAGGCCCTTCCGCTGCCCCGACTGTGGGAAGGGATTCAAGCAGAACTCCCACCTCGTCACCCACCGGCGCATCCACACAGGGGAGAGGCCCTACGAGTGTCCCCAGTGTGGGAAGGGCTTCTCCAGATTCTCTAACTTGACCCAACACCAACGGAGGCACCACTAAGGGAAGCCCTGCGAGTGCCCCGAGTGCGGGCAGAGCTTTGAGTGCTCCTCCAGCTCCATCCCCCACTGGAGGAGGCACTGTGGGCACAGCCCTGGTCACTCACATTCCCTGTGATACTGCTGGGAACACAACTCGGTGCTTAAACATTTGGGTTGGCGTTAATTTTTTCCTTTTCTCCCTCTCTGTGCAGTCCAGCAGTCAAAAGGGATGTAGCTGTGACAACAAATCTACTCAAATCCAATGAAATCAGCTCAATCTTACGTGAAAAAGACTCGGGTCCACATCAAAGGGGCTTTCTCTCACATTAAAAAACGCTACCTCTTCACAAATTCACCTGATTCCACAGGCACTGACATGGCTGAGATGGGGTAAAGAAGAGATTGGGAGAAGTGGGATCTCAATTTTGAGTGCTGCGATCGGGATTCTGTGGGACGGGGTGTGTGGGGTGTATTTCATACGAAATAAAACTCTCAGACTTACTAATTTCTCTCCCGTTCATGTTCAGTCCGTTGCAGTTCTGTTCGCAGAGTGCCGCCTCCCAGAGCGTCCCCTCACAGTTGCCGCCCTTGGCCTGAGCCCGCCCCTTTCCCCTCACGGTTCCCGCCCTTTACCTGCCCCCTTTCCCCTCACGGTTCCAGCCGGTTCGGGGAGAGGAGCAGGGCTAGGGGAGATGGAAGGGGAGGGATGAAGGCGGAGAGAGAGCAGCGATGGGAGGAGAGGAAGAAGGTGGGGTTAGGGAGCAGGAGGAGGAGAAGGGATGGAAGGGGCGGGATGGAATGGGAGAAGGAGGCGGAGATAACGCTGAGGAGCGGGAGGGGGAAAGGAAGAGGAGGGACAAAGGCGGATCAAGGCTGAGCGGACGGATCCACGCGGTCGACCCTGCCTGGATTCGCAGCCCCCACCTGTGGGATCATCGATCCCCGCATCGCGCCGGTGAGCAGGGAGGGGAGCCCGGCCCTGATATCCCGGGGGGTCTCTGGGTTGGGTTTTGGGGGTATGTTTGGAGAATGAAGAAGTCCAAGGCTGAGCGGAAAAGGCCCCTCGGGGGGACATCGGGGGGTGGCGGTGCCGTCCTGCCGGGGACGGCCTGGGGGGATCTGGTTGCCCTCGGCTGTGGCACGGAGGCAAATCCCATGGTGTCCTTGTCCTTCCTCCCCCAGAGCAGGAGCTGAGCATGGAGAGCAGGGAGGACAAATGCCCGCGGCAGGAGCTGGTGGCAGAGGCCGTTTTGAGCGGCTCCACGGCGCAGGAAGGCAACGGGGAGGAAAAGGCGCGGAGATGCCGCACGAGGAGGGGCTGCAAACGCAGCCGGCGGGGATGTGAGGGGGAAAGAGCCGACCTGGGCCGGGAAGGCGGCCGGAGATGGAGCCAGAGCTCGGAGCTGGTGCTCCGTGAGCAGCTCCGTGATGGGGAGAAGCCCCACACGTGCGGAGAGTGTGGGAAGAGCTTCAGGTGGAACAGCGACCTGATCAGGCACCAGAGGATCCACACTGGGGAGAGGCCCTACGAGTGTGGGGAGTGTGGGAAGAGCTTCACAGAGAGCTCCGGCCTGATCAGGCACCAGATGACTCACACTGGGGAGAAGCCCTACACGTGTTCCAAGTGTGGGAAGGCGTTTCAGACCAGCTGGAGTCTCATCGAGCACTATTTGAGTCACACAGAGGAGAGACCCTTCCAATGCCTTGTGTGTGGGAAGGGATTCAAGCGCAACTCCAACCTCATCACCCACCAGCGCATCCACACTGCCGAGAGGCCCTACGAGTGTGATAAATGCAGGAAGAGGTTTCGGACCAGCTACCATCTCCTCCAGCACTATCGGATTCACACAGAGGAGAGGCCCTTCCGCTGCCCCGACTGTGGGAAGGGATTCAAGTACAACTCCACCCTCGTCATCCACCGGCGCATCCACACCGGGGAGAGGCCCTACAAGTGTCCCCAGTGTGGGAAGGGCTTCTACTGCAGCTCTAACTTGACCCAACACCAACGTAGGCACCGGTGAGGGAAGCCCTGCGAGTGCCCCGAGTGGGGAAAGAGCTTTGTGCGCTGCTCCAGCTCCATCCCCCACTGGAGGAGGCACTGTGGGCACAGCCCTGGTCACTCACATTCCCTGTTATCCATGTTCGGAATACATCCTGCTGTTTGTCCTTTTAATTTCACCTTAATTTTTTTCCCTTCTCCATTTCTTTGCACACCAAAAGCCAAGGGAGATGGTTGTGTCACCTCAGAACTACTCAAATCCCAGTGAAAACAGCTCAGTCTTACCCGAGAATGCTCAATCCCTCCCGAGAAAGACTGCATGCCATACTAAATTTTCTCGATTCCACAGCCGCCAGGCTGAGATGGGGTTGGGAGGTGATTGACAGTACTGGGAACTCAATTAGAGTGCTGGGATGGGGATTGTGTGGGGCTGGGTATGTGGGGTGTATTTGAGCCCAAATAAAACTTTCAGACTTACTGATTTCTGTCCCCTTCATGTTCAGTCCGTTGCAGTTCTGTTTGCAGAGTGCCGCCTTCCAGAGTGTCCCCTCACAGCTGCCGCCCTTGGCCTGAGCCCGCCCCTTTCCCCTCACGGTTCCGTTCTTTCCCTGCCCCCTTTCCCCTCACGGTTCCCGCCCTTTCCCTGCCCCCTTTCCCCTCACGGTTCCAGCCGGTTCGGGGAGAGGAGCAGGGCTAGGGGAGATGGAAGGGGAGGGATGAAGGCGGAGAGAGAGCAGCGATGGAAGGAGGAGAAGAAGGTGGGGTTAGGGAGCAGGAGGAGGAGAAGGGATGGAAGGGGCGGGATGGAAGAGGAGAAGGAGGCGGGGATAAGGCTGAGGAGCGGGAGGGCCGATGGAAGAGGATAAGCGGGAGGAAGAGGAAGAGGAGGGACAAAGGCGCATCAAGGCTGAGCGGACGGATCCACGCGGTCGACCCTGCCTGGATTCGCAGTCTCCACCTGTGGGATCATCGCCCCCCGCATCGCGCCGGTGAGCAGGGAGGGGGAGCCCGGCCCTGATATCCTGGGGGGTCCCTGGGTTGGGTTTTGGGGGTATGTTTGGAGAATGAAGAAGTCCAAGGCTGAGCGGAAAAGGCCCCTCGGGGGGACATCGGGGGGTGGCGGTGCCGTCCTGCCCGGGACGGCCTGGGGGGATCTGGTTGCCCTCGGCTGTGGCACGGAGGCAAATCCCATGGTGTCCTTGTCCTTCCTCCCCCAGAGCAGGAGCTGAGCATGGAGAGCAGGGAGGACAAATGCCCGCGGCAGGAGCTGGTGGCAGAGGCCGTTTTGAGCGGCTCCACGGCGCAGGAAGGCAACGGGGAGGAAAAGGCGCGGAGATGCCGCACGAGGAGGGGCTGCAAACGCAGCCGGCGGGGATGTGAGGGGGAAAGAGCCGGCCTGGGCCGGGAAGGCGGCCGGAGATGGAGCCAGAGCTCGGAGCTGGTGCTCCGTGAGCAGCTCCGTGATGGAGAGAAGCCCCACACGTGCGGGGAGTGTGGGAAGAGCTTCAGGTGGAACAGCGACCTGATCAGGCACCAGAGGATCCACACTGGGGAGAGGCCCTACGAGTGTGGGGAGTGTGGGAAGAGCTTCAGGCGCCACTCCAATCTCATCACGCACCAGAGGATCCACACTGGGGAGAAACCCTACGAGTGTGGGGAGTGTGGGAAGAGCTTCACAGTGGGCTCCAGCCTGATCGAGCACCAGAGGATGCACACTGGAGAGAGGCCCTACGAGTGTGGGGAGTGTGGGAAGAGCTTCAGGCGCCACTCCAATCTCATCACGCACCAGAGGATTCACACTGGGGAGAAACCTTACGAGTGTGGGGAATGTGGGAAGAGCTTCACAAAGGGCTCCAGCCTGACTGTGCACCAGAGGATCCACACTGGGGAGAGGCCCTATGAGTGTTCCAAGTGTGGGAAGGCGTTTCAGACCAGCTCTGATCTCTTCAAGCACTATCGGAGTCACAGAGAGGAGAGGCCCTTCCAATGCCCTGAGTGTGGGAAGGGATTCAAGCGCAACTCTCACCTCATCACCCACCGGCGCATCCACACTGGAGAGACGCCCAACGAGTGTGATAAATGCAGGAAGAGGTTTCGGACCAGCGGCCATCTCCTCCAGCACTATCGGATTCACTCAGAAGAGAGGCCCTTCCAATGCCCTGAGTGTGGGAAGGGATTCAAGTACAACTGCACCCTCGTCATCCACCTGCGCATCCACACTGGGGAGAGGCCCTACGAGTGTGATAAATGCAGGAAGAGGTTTCGGACCAGCTCTCATCTCCTCCAGCACTATAGGATTCACTCAGAGGAGAGGCCCTTCCGCTGCCCCGACTGTGGGAAGGGATTCAAGTACAACTCCCACCTCATCATCCACCGGCGCATCCACACAGGGGAGAGGCCCTACGAGTGTCCCCAGTGTGGGAAGGGCTTCTACTGCAGCTCTAACTTGACCCAACACCAACGGAGCCACCGGTGAGCGAAGCCCTGCGAGTGCACTGAGTGCGGGCAGAGCTTCGTGCGCTGCTCCAGCTCCATCCCCCACTGGAGGAGGCACTGTGGGCAAAGCCCTGGTCGCTCTCATTCCCTGTGATCCATGCTGGGAACACAGCTGGCTGTTCTCCATTTAATATCACCTAATTTTTTTCTCTTCTCGATCTCTTTGCACTCCAGAAGCCAAGAGACATGAGTCTGTCACCTCAAAACGACTCAAATCCCAGTGAAAACAGCTCATCTTGCCCCAGAATGCTCAATCCAGCTCATCTTGCCCCAGAATGCTCAATCCCTCCTGAGAAAAACTCCATGCCGTACAAATCTTCCTCGATTCTATAGCCAGCCTGTGATTTACAGTAGTGGGATCTCAATTAGAGCGCTGGGCTGGGAATTTTGTGGGGCTGGGCGTGTGGGATGTATTTGATAGCAAATAAAATTCTGAGACTTACAGATTTCTTTCCCGTTCATGTTCAGTCCGTTGCAGTTCTGTTTGCAGAGTGCCGCCCCCAGAGTGTCCCCTCACAATTGCCGCCCTTGGCCTGAGCCCGCCCCGTTCCCCTCACGGTTCCCGCCCTTTCCCTGCCCCCTTTCCCCTCACGGTTCCCGCCCTTTACCTGCCCCCTTTCCCCTCACGGTTCCAGCCGGTTCGGGGAGAGGAGCAGGGCTAGGGGAGATGGAAGAGGAGCGATGAAGGCGGAGAGAGAGCAGCGATGGAAGGAGGAGAAGAAGGTGGGGTTAGGGAGCAGGAGGAGGAGAAGGGATGGAAGGGGCGGGATGGAAGAGGAGAAGGAGGCGGGAATAAGGCTGAGGAGCGGGAGGGGGGATGGAAGAGGAGAAGGGGGAGGAAGAGGAAGAGGAGGAACAAAGGCGGATCAAGGCTGAGCGGACGGATCCACGCGTTCGACCCTGCCTGGATTCGCAGCCCCCACCTGTGGGATCATCGCCCCCCGCATCGCGCCGGTGAGCAGGGAGGGGGAGCCCGGCCCTGATATCCCGGGGGGTCCCTGGGTTGGGTTTCTGGGGGGATGTTTGGAGAATGAAGAAGTCCAAGGCTGAGCGGAAAAGGCCCCTCGGGGGGACATCGGGGGGTGGCGGTGCCGTCCTGCCGGGGACGGCCTGGGGGGATCTCGTTGCCCTCGGCTGTGGCACGGAGGCAAATCCCATGGTGTCCTTGTCCTTCCTCCCCCAGAGCAGGAGCTGAGCATGGAGAGCAGGGAGGACAAATGCCCGCGGCAGGAGCTGGTGGCAGAGGCCGTTTTGAGCGGCTCCACGGCGCAGGAAGGCAACGGGGAGGAAAAGGCGCGGAGATGCCGCACGAGGAGGGGCTGCAAACGCAGCCGGCGGGGATGTGAGGGGGAAAGAGCCGGCTTGGGCCGGGAAGGCGGCCGGAGATGGAGCCAGAGCTCGGAGCTGGTGCTCCGTGAGCAGCTCCGTGATGGGGAGAAGCCCCACACGTGCGGGGAGTGTGGGAAGAGCTTCAGGTGGAACTCCCGACTGACCAAGCACCAGAGGATCCACACTGGGGAGAAGCCCTACGAGTGTGGGGAGTGTGGAAAGAGCTTCAGGACGAACTGTGAACTGATCGAGCATCAGAGGATTCACACAGGGGAGAGCCCCTACGAGTGTGGGGAGTGTGGCCAGAGCTTCAACCACAGGTCCAGCCTGATCAGGCACCAGAGGATTCACACTGGGGAGAAGCCCTATGAGTGTGGGCAATGTGGGAAGTGTTTCAGTCGGAGCTCCCTACTGATCCTGCACCAGAGGATCCATACTGGGGAACGGCCCTACGAGTGTGGGGAGTGTGGGAAGAGCTTCAGCCAGAGCTGCAGCCTGATCAGGCACCAGAGGATCCACACTGGGGAGAGGCCCTACAAGTGTTCCAAGTGTGGGAAGGCGTTTCTGACCAGGTCTGATCTCCTCAAGCACTTTCTGACTCACAGAGAGGAGAGGCCCTTCCGCTGCCCAGACTGTGGGAAGGGATTCAAGCGCAACTCCCACCTCATCATCCACCAGCGCAACCACACAGGGGAGAGGCCCTACGAGTGTGATAAATGCAGAAAGAGGTGTCGGACCAGCTCTCATCTCCTCGAGCACTATCGGATTCACTCAGAGGAGAGACCCTTCCGCTGCCCTGACTGTGGGAAGGGATTCAAGTACAACTCCATCCTCGTCACCCACCGGCGCATCCACACCGGGGAGAGGCCCTACGAGTGTCCCCACTGTGGGAAGAGCTTCTCCAGACGCTCTCACTTGACCCAGCATCAAAGCAGGCACCACTAAGGGATGACCTGCGAGTGCCTCGAATGCAGGAAGAGCTTTGTGTGCTGCTGCAGCTCCATCCCTCACTGGAGGAGGCACTGTGGGCACAGCCCTGGTCACTCACATTCCCTGTGATCCATGCTGGGAACACACCTGGCTGCTTCTACTTTTGGTTTCTTCTTAATTTCTTTCACTTGTCAATCTCTTTGCATTCCAAAAGCCGATTTAGTTACATCTGTCACATCAAAACGACTGAGATCCCAGTGAAAAAAGCTCAGTCTTACCCTAAAAGTGTGCAAACCCACCTCAAAAAACCTCAATCCTACACCAGACTCACATAATTCCACACCCACCAGAGTGAGATAGAGGTGGAAGATTGAGAGAAGTTCGATCCCAGTTTTGAGCAGTGGGATGGGGACAGTGTGGGGCTGAGCGTGTGGGATGCGTTTGATAACAAATTAAACTCTCAGACTTACAGACTTCTCTCCCGTTCATGTTCAGTCCGTTGCAGTTCTGTTTGCAGAGTGCCGCCTCCCAGAGCGTCCCCTCACAGTTGCCGCCCTTGGCCTGAGCCCGCCCCTTTCCCCTCACGGTTCCCGCCCTTTCCCTGCCCCCTTTCCCCCTCACGGTTCCGCCCTTTCCCTGCCCCCTTTCCCCCTCACGGTTCCCGCCCTTTCCCTGCCCCCTTTCCCCTCACGGTTCCGCCATTTCCCTGCCCCCTTTCCCCTCACGGTTCCGCCATTTGCCGGCCCCCTTTCCCCTCACGGTTCCCGCCCTTTCCCTGCCCCCTTTCCCCTCACGGTTCGGCCATAGGGAACGGGGGTGGAGGAGGAGGGAGGGAGGAAGAGGCCGAGCAGCTGCCACAGCAGAAGAGGAGAGGGAGTATCTCGTGCCCCAGGCGCTCCCTCAAAGTGTCACAGCCTCAGAAGCATCGCCCCACATCCCGCAGGTTCCTGGGGAGGGGGAGCGCGGCCCAAATATCCCGGGGGCTGCCTGGCTTTGGGGTTTGTTTCGGGGGCATGTTTGCAGCTGGCAGGGCTCCAAAGCCGAGCCGCAAATGGCCCTCGGGGGGACATCCGGGGTCTGCAGTGGCTGCTCCCACTATGAGCCCAGTTGCTCCCCCGTGTGCTTCCAGTTTCCTGGGCAATCCCAGCAATAGCCTGGTCATTCCCAGTATGGGCCTGTGCACTCCCAGTATCATCCTGGTCACTTGCCCTGCCTCCCTCCCTGATCCCAGTCACTCTCAGACGAGGTCAGTCCCTCCCTTTGATTCCCTATGATGATGCAATTGTCTCCCAGTATGGTCCCCGTTGCTCCCAGTTCCTCCCACTTTCATCCTGAGTGTTCTCTGTTTCTCCCAGTTGTCCCTGGCAGAGTCCTAGGCATTCCCAGTGTGATCCCAGTCTCTCCTAGCAATGGCCCAGTCACTCCTACTTGCCCCCAGTGTGATCCCAGTTCCCCAACACCTTCCCAGTAAGGCCCAGTTTGGTGCCAATCACCACCTGCATGGTCTTCGACCCTCCCAGTACATCCCAGTTGCCCTGAACATTCTGGCAGTCATTGCCAGGCACTCCCAGTCACCTCAGCGTGGTTCACTTGCCCCCACTTTTACCCCAGTTGCTCCCAGTTCCTCTAATGAAGTCCCCAGTTGGCTCCCAGCATGGGCCTGGTAGCTCCCAGTAACCCCCAGTCAGGGTCCAATCACAGCCACTCTAATCCCAGTATGATTGTAGCCACTCCCAGTATGACCCCAGTGTGATCCCAGTCCCCATGAGTGCGATCACAATCTGCCCTGGGAAGGCAGTGTGATCTCAGAATGATGTCAGTACAAACTCACTACAATCCCAGTGTCAGTACAGAACCAGTACAGAACCAGTACATTCCCAGTCACTCCCAGTGCGACCCCAGTATGATGTCAGTACAAAACCAGTACAGCCCCAGTCACTCCTAGTGCGACCCCAGTATGATGTCAGTACAGAACCAGTACAGTCCCAGTCACTCCCAGTACGATCCCAGCGCAGCCCAGTCCCTGGCAGTGCTGCCACTGCTGGGATGCCCCAGCCCTGTGTGCGTTCCCCCCTGGCGGATGTGCCGAGAGGAGCCCCAAGGGCTGGCAGTGGCCAGGCAGGGTCCCCAGCAAGGCCCAGTGTGGATGGGCAGCCCCCAGTTTGCCCCGTTTGCCTCTCCTTTGGCCCGGGCCGGGTTCACCCCTCCCGCAGCGGCTGGGAGCAGCCGAGAGCCCCGCGCTGCCCATCCCGACCTGTCCCGGCTCCATCCGCGATCCTGCCACGGGCTGCGAGGGCTGCGGGAACGGGGCACGGAGAGTGCGGCTGCTGCTGGGGCAGGAGGAGGAGGGAGGGAAGGCCGGGGATGAAAGGGGAGGAGGAGGAGGGGTCGGGGGAGGAGCAGGGGGTGGTTTGCAGGAAGAGGAGGAGCGGGAGGAAGAGGAAGAGGAGGGACAAAGGCGGATCAAAGCTGAGCGGACGGATCCACGCGGTCGACCCTGCCTGGATTCGCAGCCCCCACCCGTGGGATCATCGCCCCCCGCATCGCGCCGGTGAGCAGGGAGGGGGAGCCCGGCCCTGATATCCCGGGGTGTCCCTGGGTTGGGTTTCTGGGGGGATGTTTGGAGAATGAAGAAGTCCAAGGCTGAGCGGAAAAGGCCCCTCGGGGGGACATCGAGGGGTGGCGGTGCCGTCCTGCCGGGGACGGCCTGGGGGGATCTGGTTGCCCTCGGCTGTGGCACGGAGGCAAATCCCATGGTGTCCTTGTCCTTCCTCCCCAGAGCAGGAGCTGAGCATGGAGAGCAGGGAGGACAAATGCCCGCGGCAGGAGCTGGTGGCAGAGGCCGTTTTGAGCGGCTCCACGGCGCAGGAAGGCAACGGGGAGGAAAAGGCGCGGAGATGCCGCACGAGGAGGGGCTGCAAACGCAGCCGGCGGGGATGTGAGGGGGAAAGAGCCGGCCTGGGCCGGGAAGGCGGCCGGAGATGGAGCCAGAGCTCGGAGCTGGTGCTCCGTGAGCAGCTCCGTGATGGGGAGAAGCCCCACACGTGCGGGGAGTGTGGGAAGAGCTTCAGGTGGAACAGCGACCTGATCGTTCACCAGAGGACCCACACTGGGGAGAGGCCCTACGAGTGTGGGGAGTGTGGGAAGAGCTTCACAAAGGCCTGCAGCCTGATTGTGCACCAGAGGATCCACACTGGGGAGAGGCCCTACGAGTGTTCCAAGTGTGGGAAGGCGTTTCAGACCAGCTCTCATCTCTTCAAGCACTATCGGAGTCACAGAGAGGAGAGGCCCTTCCAATGCCCTGAGTGTGGGAAGGCATACAAGCACAACTCCACCCTCGTCATCCACCGGCGCATCCACACTGCCGAGAGGCCCTACGAGTGTGATAAATGCAGGAAGAGGTTTCGGAGCAGCTCTCAACTCCTCCAGCACTATCGGATTCACAGAGAGGAGAGGCCCTTCCGCTGCCCCGACTGTGGGAAGGGATTCAAGTACAACTCCACCCTCGTCTTCCACCGGCGCATCCACACAGGGGAGAGGCCCTACAAGTGTCCCCAGTGTGGGAAGGGCTTCTACTGCAGCTCTCACTTGACCCGACACCAACGTAGGCACCACTAAGGGAAGCCCTGCGAGTGCCCCGCGTGCGGGCAGAGTTTTGTGTGCTGCTCCAGCTCCATCCCCCACTGGAGGAGGCACTGTGGGCACAGCCCTGGTCCCTCACATTCCCTGTTATCCATGTTCGGAATACATCCTGATGTTTCTCCTTTTAATTTCACCTTGATTTTTTTCCCTTCTCCATTTCTTTGCACACCAAAAGCCAAGGGAGATGGATCTATCACCTCAGAACTACTCAAATCCCAGTGAAAACAGCTCAGTCTTACCCGAGAATGCTGAATCCCTCCCGAGAAAGACTGCATGCCATACTAAATTTTCTCGATTCCACAGCCGCCAGGCTGAGATGGGGTTGGGAGGTGATTGACAGTACTGGGAACTCAATTAGAGTGCTGGGATGGGGATTGTGTGGGGCTGGGTGTGTGGGGTGTATTTGAGCCCAAATAAAACTTTCAGACTTACTGATTTCTGTCCCGTTCATGTTCAGTCCGTTGCAGTTCTGTTTGCAGAGTGCCGCCTCCCAGAGCGTCCCCTCACAGTTGCCGCCCTTGGCCTGAGCCCGCCCCGTTCCCCTCACGGTTCCGTTCTTTCCCTGCCCCCTTTCCCCTCACGGTTCCGCCCTTTCCCTGCCCCCTTTCCCCTCACGGTTCCGCCCTTTCCCTGCCCCCTTTCCCCTCACGGTTCCAGCCGGTTCGGGGAGAGGAGCAGGGCTAGGGGAGATGGAAGAGGAGCGATGAAGGCGGAGAGAGAGCAGCGATGGAAGGAGGAGAAGAAGGTGGGGTTAGGGAGCAGGAGGAGGAGAAGGGATGGAAGGGGCAGGATGGAAGAGGAGAAGGAGGCGGAGATAACGCTGAGGAGCGGGAGGGCCGATGGAAGAGGAGAAGCGGGAGGAAGAGGAGGGACAAAGGCGGATCAAGGTTGAGCGGACGGATCCACGCGGTCGACCCTGCCTGGATTCGCAGCCCCCACCTGTGGGATCATCGCCCCCCGCATCGCGCCGGTGAGCAGGGAGGGGGAGCCCGGCCCTGATATCCCGGGGGGTCCCTGGGTTGGGTTTCTGGGGGGATGTTTGGAGAATGAAGAAGTCCAAGGCTGAGCGGAAAAGGCCCCTCGGGGGGACATCGAGGGGTGGCGGTGCCGTCCTGCCCGGGACGGCCTGGGGGGATCTGGTTGCCCTCGGCTGTGGCACGGAGGCAAATCCCATGGTGTCCTTGTCCTTCCTCCCCCAGAGCAGGAGCTGAGCATGGAGAGCAGGGAGGACAAGTGCCCGCGGCAGGAGCTGGTGGCAGAGGCCGTTTTGAGCGGCTCCACGGCGCAGGAAGGCAACGGGGAGGAAAAGGCGCGGAGATGCCGCACGAGGAGGGGCTGCAAACGCAGCCGGCGGGGATGTGAGGGGGAAAGAGCCGGCCTGGGCCGGGAAGGCGGCCGGAGATGGAGCCAGAGCTCGGAGCTGGTGCTCCGTGAGCAGCTCCGTGATGGAGAGAAGCCCCACACGTGCGGGGAGTGTGGGAAGAGCTTCAGGTGGAGCAGCGAACTGGTCAGGCACCAGAGGACCCACACTGGGGAGAAACCCTATGAGTGTGGGGAGTGTGGGAAGAGCTTCACAAAGGGCTCCAGCCTGATCAGGCACCAGAGGATCCACACTGGGGAGAAGCCCTACGAGTGTTCCAAGTGTGGGAAGGCGTTTCAGGCCAGCTCTAATCTCCTCGAGCACTATTGGAGTCACAGAGAGGAGAGGCCCTTCCAATGCCCTGAGTGTGGGAAGGCATACAAGCACAACTCCAATCTCGTCATCCACCGGCGCATCCACACAGGGGAGAGGCCCTACGAGTGTGATAAATGCAGGAAGAGGTTTCGGTCCAGCTCTCATCTCCTCCATCACTATCGGATTCATTCAGAGGAGAGGCCCTTCCGCTGCCCCGACTGTGGGAAGGGATTCAAGCAGAACTCCCACCTCGTCACCCACCGGCGCATCCACACCGGGGAGAGGCCCTATGAGTGTCCCCAGTGTGGGAAGGGCTTCTCCAGACCCTCTTACTTGACCCAACACCAACAGAGGCACCACTAAGGGAAGCCCTGCGAGTGCCCCGAGTGCGGGCAGAGCTTCGAGTGCTCCTCCAGCTCCATCCCCCACTGGAGGAGGCACTGTGGGCACAGCCCTGGTCACTCACATTCCCTGTGATCCATGCTGGGAACACACCTGGCTGTTTCTGAATTTAATTTCACCTTTTTTTACTCTGCTTCATCTTCATCCCTTAAAAACAGCTCAGACTGCTGTAAATGGAGGAATTTGATCGAATATATCTGAAGTTGTGTAATTTCTCTGTTGTTTTAGAGGGAATTTGGGATTTTGGGCCATGTTTTCTATGACGTGCCCCTTTTGGTAAGAGGCAGCAATGTGATCTCACCCTTCTTGTTTTGCTGAGAACTCCTCCCCTTACCCAAACCCCATCTCCAGCCTTTGGGTCCCCTCTAAAAACCGCACGGCCTTGCCTTTGCCCTGTCCTTGAGGGGTAAGAAATGGATTCACAAAGGATGAGCCCTTGTCCCACTCGACTTCTCAAAATTTCAGCTTTTTCCTCTGGATTTCTCAAAATTTCTGCTTCTCCCACCAGATTTCCAAAATTTCAGCTTTTCCCACTGGATTTCCAAAGGATCAGCCTTTTCCCAATGGATTCCCAGAGGATTCTAACTCTGTCAGTGTTTTTTCCTGTTTGTATGACTGCACTTGTAGTTTTAATTTTTGCTAATAAAACCCCTGTTATTTCTACTCCCATATCTTTGCTGAGAGCCCCTTCATTTCAAAATTTATTATTATTATTATTATTATTATTATTATTATTATTATTATTATTATTATTTTAACCAATATATTACTACTTAAAGGGAGAGGGTTTACATTTTCCATTTCAATGGAGGCTCCTGAAATGGGGAGACAACCCCAGGGAGGGGCCATTTAAAATCATTCCTGGAATATGTAAATTATTTCATGGATTTGCATAAGGATCTATGAATATGCCACTGGATGATGTAATTAAAATCAGATTTATTAAGGAGTGTCCCCGAAAATAACTGGGGTATCTTGGCGGCCATAACAACCTTTGCTCGATGGTCCTTGTCTCCCATTACATCAGCCTGTTGCATATTCATGGCTATTTTTGCATATCCAGAAACTACTTTACATATTCCAGGAACAAAATTGGCTTCATCCTGTTTGGGGGTCCCATCCCCTCCCCCGTGTTTGCTTTTGGGGGTCCAGGCCCCTCCTGCTTTGTTTTGGGCTTCCGACCCTTTTTGGATTAATTCGGGTCCCCCCCGCATCCCCAGGGTCACTTTCCCCTCCTTCCCAATTCCTCTCCTGGCAACTGATGAGTCATCAGCGAGAAACGCGCTGATTGGTTGGAAATTAGCCCTCTCTGTCCTGTGTGTTTAATGGAGTGGATGGCCTTGGTCTCTGCTTGGCAACTGAAGAGTCAGAGCTAAGCCGGGCGCTGATTGGCTGAGAATCCCTGAGTAGTGCCAGTTTCTGCCCAGCAACAGTATCGTCATCAGTGCCGCGCACCCTGATTGGCCGGGATTTGTTTTTGGGAGGGGACGGGAGGAACTGGAGTGACTTGGGGTGTATTTAGGTTTATATTGGGGATTATTTGAGTGGTTTTTTTGGGTTTTTTTCATGTTTTTGGGGGTTATTTGGGTTTAGTTTTGGGGTTTTTTTTGGGTTATGTAGAGTTCTTTGGGTTTATTTGGGGTTTATTTGAATTTCTTTGGTGTTTATTTAGGTGTACTTCGAGTTACTTGGGTTTTTTTAGGAATTATTTGGGAATTATTTGTGGCTATTAATGGATTTTGTTGGATGTTTTTTTGGGGTTTAAATTGGTTTATTTTTCTTTATTTTGGGCTTTTTTGAGGCTATTTGGTTTTTTTCTGTTTTGTTTTTGTTTTTAATTTGGTGTTTTTTGGAGGGGTTCTTTGTAGTTGTTTTTAATTTTTAGGTTATTTAACAGTATTTGGGTTTATTTGGGTTAATGGGGGTTTTTGTTTATTTGGAATTATTTGGGGATTTTTGGGGCTTATTTGTGTTTATATTGCGTACTTTGGGTTATTTGGGTTTATTTTCGGGTTTTTTAGGGTGTTTTAGAGTTATTTGCATTTTTTGGGTTTATTTGCATTATTTTTAGATAGTTAACGATTTTCAAGAAGTTTTTAGAGTTCATGTAGGGATATTTAAGTTATTTGAGGTCATGTAGGGTCAAAAAATCCGGCAATGATTCTCCTTTAAAAAACGGAAATTTTTCCCCAAAAACCCGGGAATATTCCGTTAAAAATTCCGGACTTTTCCCAGCCAATCGCGGCGCGCCCGGCTCCAAATCAACCAATCAGTGCGCGCCTTCCCTCAGCAACTCCTGCCTCCCAATGCCCCAAACCAACCAATCACTGCGCGAAACACCTCAACAACCCCCGCCTCCCCCTCCTAACCACAACCAATCATCGCGCGCCTCCCCTCAGGCAACTCCCGCCTCCCCCTCCCAACCACAACCAATCACCGCGCGTCTCCCCTCAGCAACTCCCGCCTTCCCCACGCCTTTTATGTCAATCACCGCGCCCTCTACGAAACCAACCAATCACCGCGCGGCTCCCCTCAGGTAAGTCCCGCCTCTCCCTCCCAACTACAGCCAATCACCGCGCGCCTCCCCTCAGGCAACTCCCACCTCCCCCTCCCAACCACAACCAATCACCGCGCGTCTCCCTTCATCAACTCCCGCCTTCACCCGCCTTTCACGTCAATCACCGCGCCCTCTGCGAAACCAACCAATCACCGCGCTTCTCCCCTCAGCAGCTCCCGCCCTCCCCTCGCCGCTCCAGCCAATCAGAGCCGAGTTTGATCCCGGGGCCGGGCATGGAGCGGGCGCCCCCTCCGCCCCCTCCGCCCCCGCCGCCGCCCGGGACCCCCTCAGGGACCCCCGGGACCCCCTCAGGGACCCCCGGGAGCCGCCCCGGGCTCGGGCCGGTCCTGCGGGAGGCGCTGGAGAGAGCGGGGGAGGCGCTCGGAGAGGACGGCGGGCTCCGGGAGCTGCTGAGGAGGCGCCGGGACAGGTGAGGGGTCGTGAGGGGAATTTGGGGAGGGGTCTTGAGGAGGTTTTGGGGAGGGGTCTGGGGGGAACTTGAGGGGGTTTTAGGGGGGTCTGGGGGTGGCTTTGAGGAGGAATTTTGGGAGGGGTCTTGGGTGGTTTTGGGGAATTTGGGGAGGGGTTTTGGGGAGGTTTTGGGGAATTCGGGGAGGGGTCTTAGGGGGTTTTGGGGGGTCTTGGGAGGATTTTGAGGAGGGGTCTTGGGGGGTTTTGGGGAGGGGTCTTGGTGGGTTTTGGGGAAGGGATTGGGGGAAATTGGAGAGGGGTCCTCGGGGGGTTTTGGGGAGGGGTCTGGGGGGAGATTGGGGGGTCCTTGAGGGGGTTTGGGGAGAAATTTGGGGAGGGGTCTTGGGACGGTCTTGGGGGGGTCCTTGGGGAATTTGGGGAGGGGTCTTGAGGAGATTTGGGGGGGTTTGGGGAGGTTTAAGAGAGGAATTTGGGGAGGGGTCTTGGAGAGCCCTGGGCTGGATTTTGGGGAGGGGTCTTGTGGAGGTTTTGGGGGGGATTTTGGGGAAATTTGGGGAGGGGTCCTGGGCTCTCTTGGGAGGATTTTGGGGAGGGGTCTTGGGGTGGTCCTGGGGGAATTTGGGGAGGGGTCTTGGGGGATTTGGGGAGGGGTCTGAGGAGGTTTTGGGGAAGGGATTGGGGAAATTTGGGGAGGGGTCTGGGGGTGAATTTGGGGAGGGGTCCTGGAAGGGTTCTGGGATGGATTTGGGGAGGGGTCTTGGAGAGTCCTGGGCTGGATTTTGGGGAGGGGTCTTGGAGGAACTTTGGATGGTTTTGGGGAGGGGCTTTGGGGGGATTCTGGGGGGGATTTGGGGCAATTTTGGGGAGGGGTCTTGGGGTGATCCTGGGGAATTTGGGGAGGGGTCTTTAGGAGTTTTGGGCTGGTTTGGGGGAATTTGGGGCGATTTTGGGGAGGGGTCTTGGGGGGGAAATTTGGAGGGTTTTGGGGAGGGGTTTGGGGGTGATTTTGGGGAGGGGTCTTGGGGGAAATTTTGGAGGGTTTTTGGGAGGGGTTTGGGGTTTTTTTGGGGAGTTTTTGGGGTGATTTTGGGGAGGGGTCTTGGGGGAAATTTGGAGGGTTTTGGGGAGGGGTTTTGGGCTGGTTTGGGGGCTTTTGGGGTGATTTTGGGGAGGGGTCTTGGGGAAAATTTTGGAGGGTTTTGGGGAGGGGTTTTGGGGGGTATTTGGGGGTTTTTGGGGTGATTTTGGGGAGGGGTCTTGGGGAAATTTGGACGGGTTTGGGGTTTTTTTGGGGGGTTTTGGGGGTGATTTTGGGGAGGGGTCTTGGGGGAAATTTGGGGGGTTTTTGGGGTGATTTTGGGGAGGGGTTTTGGGGGAAATTTTGGAGGGTTTTGGGGAGGGGTTTTGGGGGGTGTTTGGGGGTTTTTGGGGTGATTTTGGGGAGGGGTCTTGGGGAAAATTTTGGAGGGGTTTTTGGGAGGGGTTTGGGGTTTTTTTGGGGGGTTTTTGGGGTGATTTTGGGGAGGGGTCTTGGGGGGAAATTTGGAGCGTTTTGGGGAGGGGTTTTGGGGGTGATTTTGGGGAGGGGTCTTGGGGGAAATTTTGGAGGGTTTGGGGTTTTTTTGGGGGGTTTTTGGGGTGATTTTGGGGAGGGGTCTTGGGGGGGAAATTTGGAGGGTTTTGGGGAGGGGTTTTGGGGGGTGTTTGGGGGTTTTTGGGGTGATTTTGGGGAGGGGTCTTGGGGAAAATTTTGGAGGGGTTTTTGGGAGGGGTTTGGGGTTTTTTTGGGGAGTTTTTGGGGTGATTTTGGGGAGGGGTCTTGGGGGAAATTTTGGAGGGTTTTTGGGAGGGGTTTTGGGGGGTATTTGGGGGTTTTTGGGGTGATTTTGGGGAGGGGTCTTGGGGGAAATTTGGAGGGTTTTGGGGAGGGGTTTGGGGGGTATTTGGGGATTTTTTGGGGTGATTTTGGGGAGGGGTCTTGGGGGAAATTTTGGAGGGTTTTGGGGAGGGGTTTTTGGGGTGATTTTGGGGAGGGGTCTTGGGGGAAATTTTGGAGGGTTTTGGGGAGGGGTTTGGGATTTTTTTGGGGGTTTTTGGGGTGATTTTGGGGAGGGGTCTCCCATGGTCTCCCCCTCCCCACGAAGCCTGGAGGGTCCCTGGAAGTGGCTCCTGTTCCACCGCCCGGTGCCGCCCCTGATCCAGAACGGGCCCCAGTGAGTAACAAAAACCCCAAAACATCCCAAAATCGCCCCAAAAACACCCAAAATTACCCAAAAACCCCCAAAAACACCCCAAAATCACCCTAGAAACCCCCAAATCACCCAAAATTACCCTAAAAACTCCTAAAATCACCCCAACATCACCCTAAAAACCCCAAAATTACCCTGAAAACCCCCAAAATCACCCCAAAATCACCCTAGAAACCCCCAAATCACCCAAAATTACCCTAAAAACTCCCAAAATCACCCTAAAATCACCCCAAAACACCCAAAATCACCCTAAAACCCCCCAAATCACCCAAAATTGCCCTAGAAACCCCCAAAATCACCCCAAAAACCCCAAAATCCCCAAAATCCCTTAAATCCCTCCAAAACCACCCCCAAAACCCTCCCAAATCCCCCCAAAACCCAACAATTCTCCCCAAATCCTCCCAATATCTCCCAAATCCCCCCCAAATCCCCCCAAACACCCCAAAATCCCCCAAATCCCCCCAAAATCCAACAAATCCCCCTAAAACCTTTCCGAAATCCCTTCCAAACCCCACCAAAACCCCAAAAAATCCCCCAAAACTCTAAATGCCCCCCAAAACCCCAAAAATCCTCCCAAATCCTCCCCCAAATCCCCCTAAATACCCCCAAAACCCAAAAATCCCCCAAAACCACTCCCCAAAACCCCCCCCCGACAAATCCCACCCAAAATCCCCCCAAAAAACCCCAAAAAACCCCAAAAAACCCCAAACCCCCCCCAATTCCAGGTGTGGCCTGGTTGCCCTGGCCATGGCCGGGGCTCTGCTGGGACCCCCCCGGCCCCAATTGGGTCTGGGGGCTCTGCTGGAGACAGCGCGGGCCAGGGGCTACACCCGCCACGGGGAGATGTTCTCAGGTGGGGCTGGGGGGGATTTGGGGATTTTGGGGGGTCCTGGGGGGATTTTGGGGGGATTTTGGGTTGATTTTGGGGCATTTTTGGGCATTTTTGGGGGAGTTTTGAGGGGGACTTGGGGGGGTTTTAAGGGGGATTTGGGGAGGATTTGGGGGGTCCTGGAGGGGTTTGGGTTGATTTTGAGGGGTCCTGGAGGGATTTTGGGGTGTCTAGGGAAGGTTTGGGTTGATTTTGGGGGGTCCTGGGGGTCTTTTGGGGGGATTTTGGGGTGATTTGGGGCACTTTTGGGCATTTTTGGGGCAGTTTTGAGGGGGATTTGGGGGCTTTTAAGGGGGATTTGGGGGAGATTTTAGGGGACTTTGGGGCTCCTGGAGGGGTTTGGGTTGATTTTGGGGGGTCCTGGAGGGATTTTGGGGGATTTTAGGGGATTTTTGAGGGGGGATTTTGGGGGATTTTAGGGCATTTTGGGGGATTTTAGGGGGGGATTTAGGGGGGATTTGGGTCTGGGGGCTCTGCTGGAGACAGCGCGGGCCAGGGGCTACACCCGCCACGGGGAGATGTTCTCAGGTGGGGCTGGGGGGGATTTGGGGATTTTGGGGGGTCCTGGGGGGATTTTGGGGGATTTTGGGTTGATTTTGGGGCATTTTTGGGCATTTTTGGGGGAGTTTTGAGGGGGACTTGGGGGGCTTTTAAGGGGGATTTGGGGAGGATTTTGGGGGATTTTGGGGCTCCTGGAGGGGTTTGGGTTGATTTTGGGGGGTCCTGGAGGGATTTTGGGGGGTCCTGGGGGGATTTTGGGGGATTTTAGGGGATTTTTGAGGGGGGATTTTGGGGCATTTTGGGGCATTTTGGGGGGAATTTTGGGGGGTTTTAGAGGGGATTTGGGTCTGGGGGCTCTGCTGGAGACAGCGCGGGCCAGGGGCTACACCCGCCACGGGGAGATGTTCTCAGGTGGGGCTGGGGGGGATTTGGGATTTTGGGGGGTCCTGGGGGGATTTTGGGGGGATTTGGGGCGATTTTGGGGGATTTTGGGGCATTTTGGGGCAGTTTTGAGGGGGATTTGGGAGGTTTTAAGGGGGATTTGGGGAGGACTTGGGGGGATTTTGGGCTCCTGGAGGGGTTTGGGTTGATTTTGAGGGGTCCTGGAGGGGTTTGGGTTGATTTTGGGGGGTCTTGGGAGGGATTTGGGGCAATTTTGGGGGATTTTAGGCCATTTTGGGGGAGTTTTGAGGGCGATTTTGGGGAGATTTGGGGGGATTTTAGGGGATTTTTGGGGCAGTTTTGAGGGGGATTTGGGGAGGTTTTAAGGGGGATTTGGGGGCTCCTGGAGGTGTTTGGGTTGATTTTGGGGGGTCCTGGGGATTTAGGGGGGATTTTGGGAGGATTTTGGGGAGTTTTGGGGGGAATTTTTGGGCGACTTTGGGGATTTTGGGGGATTTTAGGGCATTTTTGGGCATTTTTGGGGCAGTTTTGAGGGGGATTTGGGGGAGTTTTAAGGGGGATTTGGGGGAGATTTTGGGGGATTTTGGGGGTCCTGGAGGGGTTTGGGTTGATTTTGGGGGGTCCTGGAGGGATTTTGGGGTGTCCAGGGAAGGTTTGGGTTGATTTTGGGGGGTCCTGGAGGGATTTTGGGGTGTCCAGGGAAGGTTTGGGTTGATTTGAGGGGTCCTGGAGGGATTTTGGGGTTCCTGGGGGTGTTTTGAGGGGGATTTTTGGGGGATTTGGGGAGGGTTTGGGGGAGGATTTTGGGGGATTTGGGGGTCCTGGAGGGGTTTGGGTTGATTTTGAGGGGTCCTGGAGGGATTTTGGGGTGTCTAGGGAAGGTTTGGGTTGATTTTGGGGGGTCCTGGGGGTCTTTTGGGGGGATTTTGGGTTGATTTTGGGGCATTTTTGGGGGAGTTTTGAGGAGGATTTGGGGGGTTTTAAGGGGGATTTGGGGAGGATTTGGGGGGATTTTGGGGGTCCTGGAGGGGTTTGGGTTGATTTTGGGGGGTCCTGGAGGGATTTTGGGGGGTCCTGGGGGGATTTTGGGGGATTTTAGGGGATTTTTGAGGGGGGATTTTGGGGGATTTTAGGGCATTTTGGGGGATTTTAGGGGGGATTTAGGGGGGATTTGGGTCTGGGGGCTCTGCTGGAGACAGCGCGGGCCAGGGGCTACACCCGCCACGGGGAGATGTTCTCAGGTGGGGCTGGGGGGGCTTTGGGGATTTTGGGGGGTCCTGGGGCGATTTTGGGGGGATTTTGGGGGGATTTGGGGCGATTTTGGGGATTTTGGGGCGTTTTTGGGGGAGTTTTGAGGGGGATTTGGGGGGCTTTTAAGGGGGATTTGGGGGAGATTTTAGGGGATTTTGGGGCTCCTGGAGGGGTTTGGGTTGATTTTGAGGGGTCCTGGAGGGGTTTGGGTTGATTTTGGGGGGTCTTGGGAGGGATTTGGGGCAATTTTGGGGGTTTTTAGGCCATTTTGGGGGAGTTTTGAGGGCGATTTTGGGGAGATTTGGGGGGATTTTAGGGGATTTTTGGGGCAGTTTTGAGGGGGATTTGGGGAGGTTTTAAGGGGGATTTGGGGGCTCCTGGAGGTGTTTGGGTTGATTTTGGGGGGTCCTGGGGGATTTAGGGGGGATTTTGGGAGGATTTTGGGGAGTTTTGGGGGAATTTTTGGGTGACTTTGGGGATTTTGGGGGATTTTAGGGCATTTTTGGGCATTTTTGGGGCAGTTTTGAGGGGGATTTGGGGGAGTTTTAAGGGGGATTTGGGGGAGATTTTGGGGCGATTTTGGGGGTCCTGGAGGGGTTTGGGTTGATTTTGGGGGGTCCTGGAGGGATTTTGGGGTGTCCAGGGAAGGTTTGGGTTGATTTTGGGGGTCCTGGAGGGATTTTGGGGTTCCTGGGGGTGTTTTGAGGGGATTTTTGGGGGGATTTGGGGAGGGTTTGGGGGAGGATTTTGGGGGATTTGGGGGTCCTGGAGGGGTTTGGGTTGATTTTGAGGGGTCCTGGAGGGATTTTGGGGTGTCTAGGGAAGGTTTGGGTTGATTTTGGGGGGTCCTGGAGGGATTTTGGGGTGTCTAGGGAAGGTTTGGGTTGATTTTGGGGGGTCCTGGGGGTCTTTTGGGGGGATTTTGGGGGGATTTTGGGTTGATTTTGGGGCATTTTTGGGCATTTTTGGGGCAGTTTTGAGGGGGATTTGGGGGGCTTTTAAGGGGGATTTGGGGAGGATTTTGGGGGATTTTGGGGCTCCTGGAGGGGTTTGGGTTGATTTTGGGGGGTCCTGGAGGGATTTTGGGGGGTCCTGGGGGGATTTTGGGGGATTTTAGGGGATTTTTGAGGGGGGATTTTGGGGGATTTTAGGGCATTTTGGGGGATTTTAGGGGGGGATTTAGGGGGATTTGGGTCTGGGGGCTCTGCTGGAGACAGCGCGGGCCAGGGGCTACACCCGCCACGGGGAGATGTTCTCAGGTGGGGCTGGGGGGGCTTTGGGGATTTTGGGGGGTCCTGGGGGGATTTTGGGGGGATTTTGGGGAGATTTGGGGCGATTTTGGGGGATTTTGGGGCGTTTTTGGGGGAGTTTTGAGGGGGATTTGGGGGGCTTTTAAGGGGGATTTGGGGAGATTTTAGGGGATTTTGGGGCTCCTGGAGGGGTTTGGGTTGATTTTGGGGGGTCCTGGAGGGATTTTGGGGGGTCCTGGGGGGATTTTGGGGGGATTTTGGGGAGATTTGGGGCGATTTTGGGGGATTTTGGGGCATTTTTGGGGCAGTTTTGAGGGGGATTTGGGGAGGTTTTAAGGGGGATTTGGGGAGGACTTGGGGGGATTTTGGGGCTCCTGGAGGGGTTTGGGTTGATTTTGAGGGGTCCTGGAGGGGTTTGGGTTGATTTTGGGGGGTCTTGGGAGGGATTTGGGGCAATTTTGGGGGTTTTTAGGCCATTTTGGGGGAGTTTTGAGGGCGATTTTGGGGAGATTTGGGGGGATTTTAGGGGATTTTTGGGGCAGTTTTGAGGGGGATTTGGGGAGGTTTTAAGGGGGATTTGGGGGCTCCTGGAGGTGTTTGGGTTGATTTTGGGGGTCCTGGGGGATTTAGGGGGGATTTTGGAGGATTTTGGGGAGTTTTGGGGGGAATTTTTGGGCGACTTTGGGGATTTTGGGGGATTTTAGGGCATTTTTGGGCATTTTTGGGGCAGTTTTGAGGGGGATTTGGGGGAGTTTTAAGGGGATTTGGGGGAGATTTTGGGGGGATTTTGGGGTCCTGGAGGGGTTTGGGTTGATTTTGGGGGGTCCTGGAGGGATTTTGGGGTGTCCAGGGAAGGTTTGGGTTGATTTTGAGGGGTCCTGGAGGGATTTTGGGGTGTCCAGGGAAGGTTTGGGTTGATTTTGAGGGGTCCTGGAGGGATTTTGGGGTTCCTGGGGGTGTTTTGAGGGGGATTTTTGGGGGATTTGGGGAGGGTTTGGGGGAGGATTTTGGGGGATTTTGGGGGGTCCTGGACAGGTTTGAGTTGATTTTGGGGCGTCCTGGAGGGGTTTGGGTTGATTTTGGGGGGTCTTTGGGGGGATTTGGGGCAATTTTGGGGATTTTTGGGCATTTTGGGGGAATTTTGAGGGGGATTTTGGGGGTTCTTGGATTGATTTAGGGGAATTTTGGGGGGGATTTAGGGGGGATTCGGGATATTTTTGGGAAGTTTTTGGGGTTATTCTCAGGATATTTATGGGATTATTTGGGGTTATTCTCAGGATATTTTGGGGATATTTTTGGGAAGTTTTTGGGGTTATTCTCAGGATATTTTGGGATTATTTTGGGATTTTTTTGTGATGTTTTTGGGATGTTTTTGGGGTCATTCTCAGGATATTTTGGCAATGATTTTGGGGATATTTTTGTGATGATTTTGGGGTTATTCTCAGGATATTTTTGGGATGATTTTGGGATATTTGTGGGATGATTTTGGGATATTTTTTGTGATGATTTTGGGGATATTTTTGGGATGTTTTTTGGGGTTATTCTCACGATATTTTTGGGATGATTTTGGGATATTTTTTGTGATGATTTTGGGGATATTTTTGGGTTATTCTCAGGATATTTTTGGGATTATTTTGGGATGTTTTTGTGATGTTTTGGGGATGTTTTTGGAGTTATTCTCAGGATATTTTGGGGATATTTTGGGGATATTTTGGGGATGATTTTGGGGTATTTTTGTGATGTTTTGGGGATGTGTTTGGGGTGATTTTGGGTTGTTCTCAGGATATTTTTGGGATGATTTTGGGATATTTTTTGTGATGTTTTTGGATGTTTTTGGGGTTATTCTCAGGATATTTTGGGGATATTTTGGGGATGATTTTGGGATGTTTTTGTGATGTTTTGGGATATTTTTGGGATGATTTTGGGGTCATTCTCAGGATATTTTGGGGATGTTTCTGGGATGATTTTGGGGTTATTCTCAGGATATTTTTGGGATTATTTTGGGATATTTTTGTGATGATTTTGGGGATATTTTTTGATGTTTTTGGGTTATTCTCAGGTTATTTTGGGGATGATTTTGGGGTTATTCTCAGGATATATATGGGGATGATTTTGGGGATATTTTTGGGATGTTTTTGGGGTCATTCTCAGGATATTTTGGGGATGATTTTGGGATGTTTTTGTGACGATTTTGGGGTTATTCTCAGGATATTTTTGGGATGATTTTGGGATATTTTTTGTGATGTTTTTGTGATGTTTTTGGGATGATTTTGGGGTTATTCTCAGGATATTTTTGGGATGTTTCTGGGATGATTTTGGGGTTAATCTCAGGATATTTTGGAGATATTTTGGGGATGATTTTGGGGTTATTCTCAGGATATTTTTGGGATGTTTTTTGGGATGTTTTTGGGGATATTTTGGGGATGTTTTTGGGGTTATTCTCAGGGTATTTTGGGGATGTTTTTGGGATGATTTTTGGGATATTTTTGGGATGATTTTGGGGTTATTCTCAGGATATTTTGGGGATTATTTTGGGATATTTTTTGTGATGTTTTGGGGATGTTTTTGGGATGTTTTTGGGGTTATTCTCAGGATATTTTGGGGATGATTTTGGGATGTTTTTGGGATGATTTTGGGGTTATTCTCAGGATAGTTTTGGGATGTTTTTTGGGATTATTCTCAGGATATTTTGGGGATGATTTTGGGATGTTTTTGGGATGATTTTGAGGTTATCCTCAGGT